>NC_141601.1:9765519-10118969 GCF_047967505.1 Dipteris shenzhenensis | reverse complement strand
TCTTCACAAGGTTGAAGTCGGGGTATGCCTTAGATTCTTCACTATAAAAGACAAAGACGTACTTCTTGCTCTTGGAATCCAACTTTGTCTTGTCGTCTTTATGCACATGTATGAATGCATCAAATGTGAACTTCAGTGTTGATTGCTTCACCGGAGTAAGCTTTGTAGAGATCTCTCCCTCTGATCATGGTCAATCCCATCTTTGTAACCGTTCGGTGCTTTCGCTCAGCAACCCCATTCTGCTGTTAACGTGCGAGCAAAAGTAAGCTAATGCTAGATCCCATGCTTCCTGGAAAAACTGTTGAACTGTGTGGAGGTGAACTCCCCCCCTCGATCAATGCGGAATGCTTTGACATCCTTCCCTATTTCCTTCTCTACCTTGGCCTTCCATTCTTTGAATTTCTCAAATGCCTGAGACTTCTTGGCCAGGTAGTATATCCAAGTCATCTGACTAAAGTCGTCCATAAATAGAAGAGAATACCTGGACCCTACAAATGTTGGTTGACATTGGTCCACACATGTTGGAGTAGACCAACTCCAATGGCCCCTTAGCCTCAATGTAGCCTCTTATGGGAATTGCTCCCAGTGTTGCTTGCCCTCCAAGCAAGCTTGGCAGACTTTCTTTGCACGTTTGATAGGTGGAAGTCCCTCCACCATATTGGACTTTTGCATTTCTGTAAGAGTACCATAATTGACATGACCAAACCTCTCATGCCACATCTTGAAGTGCCCGTGATCCCCATCGGCCTTATGTTTGGAGTCCTTGGGCTTGCCCTTACCGAGCTTGTCCTTTGCTAGAAGTGCTTTATCATCATTCTTATTGTACAACTTCTCCCGGGCTTTCTCCTGTGGTAACAAGGGCCCAAGCTCTTCGAATGTCAGGGGCTTGGTCCTATCACCTATTGTCACAGAGGTGATGAATGCTGCACGGTTAACATCCCAAGTGTCATCAATGCCAGCTGACTAGAGTCCAACTTCTAACCAACTGATGCCAGTTGTTCTCTTACCACTTTGAAATTCGTCGAGTAGTCATGTATCGACATCCATATGCATATTGAAAAGCTGGTGCTAGAGAGTTAATATACCGGAAGTGTTATTTGTCTCGTACAAGTCCTTCCGAGTGGCCCACACCTCCACTGTCGTGTCAGCCATCTGAATATGAGGAATCACAAAGTCCAACGACATCCCTATGATTAAAGCCCAGGCCTGGGCATCTCTATCCTCCTATGCTTCGAGTTCATCTTTGTCCACTGGCATTAGAATCCTGGCCTTATGGTCTACAACATCCTCCGCGTTGGTGTCCACTCCTGTTGTGATCTTCCATAGCTTCATGCCCGCAAGGTGACTCCGAATCTTTACCTTCTAGATGCAGCTTCCCAAACTCTCCAAAGTTAGGGATGGTATAAGAGGGATGACTTTGACATGTCTGCTGCAAATTTCACACAGCAAAGAATCTCCAAATAGAGCGTGTGGTAGATTAATCGAGCTGAGAATCGTGTTCTGATAGCATGTTCGAAATGAAGGATAGAATCACTCTAACCTCACAACCTATGCGGAATAGGAACAGCTCCATCTCACACTCAATGATGCAGACCACGTTAAGACCTAACCTCACTCAAATGATAAAGTGCAGACAGCATATGCAAGAGAGAGAACTCAGATGTATTTCTCTACCAAATAGTGGGTAAAACCAAGCTCAGAGTGAGCACAAGATATCCAGCAAGGGGCTGGTCCAGATCTGGAACTCTCCTACTCCTGCTCCGTGCTGCCTCTCTATAGGCTTCTGTGAAACTGTGGCTGATGCTGAAATGAGGAGGAGAAGGGCCCTTTTTATAGGGGGCTGGAGGCCCCTTTGGCTGGCCTACTTTTGGGTTGGTTGGCAGGCTGACTGGCCGACTTGCTAGTCTGCCTATTTGGCCCAACCAACCCCCTCTATGCAGCCTATATAAAGGGCTGCCAGGGGGTCCAGTAGAGCTTGCTGCTCCTGCCCTTTGTGGCCTTCTTCCAGCCTTCTCTGCTCTGTCCTGCAGCCCAAAACTGTCCCTTATCTCTCCCCCTCACAATCATATGTTCCTATGATCCAATGCCCCTTTGTCCCCACAAATTGGGCGCTCACAGGTGGGTGCATTGATCTTTAACAATGTCTGACTCCAAAAAGCCAATACTACACTTCCTGCTTTAAAAGTGTTCTAAACTCCTTGGCAATCACATTTACAAGTGTCTAAAGAACACTATATCAATTGATCAAGGCAACCTTCACATCCTCAAAGCTTGCATGTGCTTCCTCATCACATCAGGATGCATACTGCTTTGAAGGGATCAGCAAGGGGGGACTCCCTCTTTGCAAAGGACCCATGTAAATCTTCCATATAAAGAGCCAAGACCTGATCATCCTTTCAATTGAGTGACATTATGGACATGGTCCATAATAGCCCAAGAGACTCGACTTCTTCGGCCATGACAATACAATTGTTAGCCTTAGCGCTAAATGCAAACCTTCCTACACCTGCCTGACATGTATGATGTGCTCCTGTTTGCCCTTGATGTCTATGAGCATTCTCCTAAAGATGGTTGAAAATGGAGGTCACAAAGACCCTTTCTCAAGGTCTACTACCTCCCAGGATTGTCCTAAGAAAGAAATGGCTTGCTGCTATTTTGAAGTGTTCTGCTGTTTGCTTTGCTGATGAGAGACTGAGTGGCAGAGATGACCTTTTACAGGCTCTATCCCATGCCCGTGTTGCACTCAGCCATGCTGGCTGGTCGATTACCACCTGCTTTCCATGCACCTACTATGCACCTGCCCGGTGCCTGCTGCTGCAGCAAGAGCCTACGATTGCCCCACAGCTGGTCCATACCTGCTCCATATAAGCCCCAAAAACTCCAAGCAAATGATGCCCTGTTCCAACTACCTGACTGCTCCCCTAACGGAATACAAACAGCTAACATGCCACATCATTCATAAAAGGAGGATGCATATGACTGTTTAAGCTAATGTTCTTATCTGGCAGATTTGCCTTTTAATCTCTGAACAAGGAGAGAACAAGAACCTGCCCCTTGAGCAGTCACGGCTATCCCAACAATACAATGTTGTGTGAGGTGCACCATGCTCAAAGTGGCAGGCAGCCTATGTGCCATAAAAGGCTCCCCATACCCAGCCGTCGTCAAATGAGGATTGCAGCTTGATGTCTCAAGTACCTGCAAGGTAAACATTGTACAGGTTGTAATTGCCACATTTTTTGCCATCTCTAGAAGGCACCCAGCTGGTTAAAGGCCCACTGTGCTGCCTGTCAACTGTAGGAGGGCTGCATCTCTGGTATTGCATTAGAAGGCAGGGAGTTGGCCTCATCAAGTTGCTACCCTAACAGGAGTGGCTAAATGCCACCTCAGCTATGCTACAATGAAACAGGGTCTGACAAAGCCCTCTCCATAGGCGATGCTTCAACAAAATGGCCTCCATGTTTGCTGCTGCAATGAACCGAACATCCCGCTTGTCACCAGTGCCATACGTAGTGGTATGATGAAGGTGCCCAGGAAGGAAGCCAGGTTGAAGTGAAAGGGGGATTCAAGCTATAGGGGTCCATATATGCCCGAAAGGTGGCTTGAAAGGTGGAACAGGGGCAAATTTAGAAATGGGCTAATATAGTAACACAAAAGAAAGTGTAAGAGATGGCTGAAAACTTTGGGATAAAGCCTAAGCCATTACAACAGATCTCATCAAGGACCATGAAATGGAACACTCATATTCTGGACAGGGTTCCGAGAGGGCTATGGAGACTACACATACCTTCCTTGCGTTTTGTTTTTTGTGATTGGCTCCTCATCTCCATGTGTCACCAACATGAGCATGCCTACTGCTTCATTGGAATGCCATCCCTGTCCACACACTGCAGGAGCAAGCCACACCTAAGAGGACTCAAAAAGAGGGCGAAAGGAAGGGAAGGGAAACAGGGCCAATGCGACAGATGGGTAAAACAATGGGAGCTTGTAACCACAGGGGAGGAAGAGGTTCCTTCTGCGAGAGCAGAAAAAGGTGGATAAGATCATAGGGAGAGGAACGAAAGGTGGTGAGAAAGATACACAGCTGTGTGGTATCACACACACCTTGAGGCCAGACAGCAGCATTCCAACCAAATCAGCCTGATGCCGAATATTGCAAGCATTCCCCCTTCTAATGGGCAGCTTGAAAAGCTTTCGCTGTTACAAAAATAAAAGAAGGGCAGGGCAGACCAAGTTTCTTTTGCTCATACTTGACATGCAGCCAGGGAAGGGGAAGCCTGTGAGAAATTGGCACATTCCCTACGAGCTATGCCCTGAAGCATTTAACATTTTTCAAGCAGCATTCCTCCCTTATCCCCTCTTTCTATTCTGCTCTCCCTCTCTCCTCCCTTAACAGTTTGTTAAAAGACAAGGGAGGGAGGAGGGAGGGGAGGGGGCAGGGCGGGGCATGCATGCTACATCATGATCTCTCTACATTTGACTTGGTTTTGAAGCAGGAAAACTATGTGCAAACCAACCATAAGGTGAGGAGAGGAGGAGGAAGAGGAAAGTAAGGTTAAAGAACCCACTTAGCAAGCCACACAAATTAGGGGAGAAAAACGAATCTGTTCTTCAGAAATATCATAAACTTTCGGTCTTCAATATATATCTGGATGTATCTGACATCCTGTCCAGAATCATCGCGTAAAGGTGGAAAAAAAATATGCACCTTTTAGCGTCATGATAGCCTTCCAAACGTCAACCCCATCATACATAGACATAGCAGGAATTAGCTTGCTATGAGATGCCCATTCATAGATCCCCTCAACTGTGATCTAGATGAGTAGACGCACGTACCCAGACTTTCATGAAAAATGTAAAATTAAAGATCATTCACCAAACACACAGCAAGGATAAGATGGTGAAAAAAAGCATCTCTAGCCAGCAAATGCTACAAGTTCTTTGGAATACGACACAAGGATGGAATAACAGCTTGCCAACTGAACCCCGTTGCACACCTCAATTACAACTTTCTGTGAGACAAAAGAAAGCACTTGTTACAGAATTAAACAATTGATCCGTAAATCAGAAAAAAAAGACGGGCACATGAATATACAAAAGTTTTCGCTTTCCAACTTTAGGTATAAGTCTAAATGTTGTCCAACTGCTGGCTGATAGGTACTCCAGCCAAACCCCAAGGTCCGTACGTTGAGCGCTTCGTTTCAAAGAAAACACTAAGGAATGAAGAACCACAAGTGCCTCGATGTTTTTGAACCGTTAACCTTACATTCCTTGCCATTACATATAGAAGCGCTAGCTTTTATCATCTTCAGATGATCTGGAGCGAGAGATATCGGCGATGCCTGCTCGTTCCGTGACTACGGCAGTGTGGCTCTGCAGAGAAATTGTTTGGGATTGGCAATTTGAAGCACTACTACAGAAATAATAATAATCGCTACTAGCTAAAAAGAAAGGAATCGACGGAAACAACAGTTTCTTAAAGAAGAGACAGGACTCACAGCGTTGGAATAATGCCATGCGATGCCACGAGAAACATTGAAAACCAGATTGGCGCCAAAGAAGACTGTGGCGATTCCTAATAAGCCAGTCACGCTTTTGTATGCGATGTCTGCTAATTTCGCCATTCCTGACACCCAAGGCCAAGCAGCAAGATGATTTTGATGATGGATTCCAACAAAGGACTCTGTAGTAATGCAAGTAGTATGTGATTGATTTGAAGAACCTGGGACTATATAGATTGAGAATTGTTGCAATGTCAAAGCCATAATTTCATCCAAAGGTTTAAGACGACAAAGCTATGGCTTTGAATATGAGATAGCTAGAATTGTGACTTGGAATAGGCAAGAGCAAATCTCCCAAGAGGAGAGGGAAAGGGCGCGTTGTGAAAGTGTGTGCTTGAAGTTGCATGGATTGGGATCGACTGTAGCAATTGCGGAGCTGCGGAGATATGTACACATGGACGGATGCAAAGCTATGAAAAAACAAGGATTTAGGAATTCCCGACAAACTAATTTTCTCCAAACCATTACTAAGACTGTATGCGTTCGCAAACTTGAGCTGGCTGCCTGTGCTCAAATTTTGCATGGATGTCTCCTACTTCCTGGCGGATGTAACCTTCTTAGTGGACCATGGGGGTGTGAGATTAACAAGATGAATTGCATTCAAAGGCCCTCTGTTGAAGATTCATGGAGTATTTCCTACAGTTACTTTAGTCATTGTTCTGCACATTTGCATTGACTACTTCACCCTAGAAGGACTAGGAAGTTCCTTTATACTCATCACCTCTCCACAATAATATGGTTCTTTCTCTATGATAAACCAACCTGTCCTTCTTACAAAAGGCATCAAAACTCCCTAATTCTTCTCCTTGTTTGTCCTAAATGATTGAGTTTTTTCTTGACTCATTCTCAACTTTGGTCTCTCATTCCTGTAACTTCTTCAGAGCCTGTGTATTTTGGCCAAACAATAAGCCCAAATGAAGAGCCCTAGTTGTGAACATGGCTATTTTGGGAATGGATTTAAGTCTTGCTTGGCCCCCACATAAGCCTAGTAGACATTTGAAGCATCTACTATCTGTGGAAGTTAATTCGTCATCCCTGCCTTCTATTTTACTTACAACAAAGTAAAATAGTTGATGTGCTTGAGCCTCTCATGCCAGATTTGGAACTCTGTCATCTCGCACAAACAAAGCACTAATCTTATAGAGGCCATCTTCCTCAATCTCCCTTGGCAGCGACTATGGCTTTTGACCTAAACACCACTTCTTGATTATTGAATTGTACTTTGATCCTATGCATGTTTAGAGAAGTAGAGAACATTTGCTAGTAATGACAACTTATTTTTTAATTTTTGCATCCTTTGCCTCAGGATGCAAGTTGTGGTGGTGAATGAGGAAGGAGGCCAAAACAAAAACTCCAAAAAAACCTGCACTTCCTTTCTAAGAAAAGCATCTTTTAATTTATTCATTCTTTGCCTCTGAATGCAAGCAAGGGTGAAGGAGAAGAAGGGAAAAAAAGCTATAGAGTATTCACACCCGTACAACATTCATCATCATTCTCTTTCGTTGAGAGAAATCCTCAAAACCTCCAACTCTCTAGATATGACCTTGCACAAACACAATTAATTTTGTAACTTGAGCTCCAATAACCAGATTAATGTGAAATGAGTCACATTAGATGTGGGTGTCTTTATTAATATTTCATAATGTGTTCACGCATAAATGAGTTGAGTGCAGAAGGTGTTGTTGTGTCATTATTGTGATTGATATTGAAGTCTCCCATTATGTATATTTCCATTTGCTCATTTATTCCATGATGATTTATAAACGTTGATTATAGCCAGTTGTTAAGCTTTTGTGTGTCGATGGATGGTCAGCAAGCACTCGATCCCGTTTTCGTAGTAGTAGTCAAAGTGTAGCAAGTCAGTTTGTGCCTCCTAATATGTTGCTACCCCCATCCCCTTCATTTTCGCAAATGAGTTTGAATCCTAGGAGCTTTAACTTTTCAAGATTGTTTTCATGTGTTTCCTGTAAGCAAATAATTGTTGCTTTGAATAAGCTTTCACAACATAATATGTCTTCTTTGTTTAAATTACAGGATCTTGTGTTTTAGTGATTGTAAATTGGTGCATCAATTTTGAGTCATTGAGAAGTTGACTTGTTTTGTTTCCCATCTGCTCTCTCTTTGAAGCCTCTCAATTTCTTATTGGACATTTTGGTCAACCTTTATGTGTGTCATCTCTTTTATTGAGTAGGTATGGGTTATTCAGACTTGTAGTCCATGAGACTTGATGTTGGACGAATCGAATGCTAGATTGTCCATGGATAGTCCTTGGGCACGATGTATTATTCGTGCTGCTATTGGTTGTATTGAGAATCACATTCTTAAAATAGTCTTTAGACTACTTTTTCCAATTTGGGACTCCCTTCTTATTCATAGTAGGATAGAAGTCCATGTTTGTGGCATGCTGTCATTGCAGAAGAAAGGGTTTGTTTGCATGTGTTTTTCCCAATGCTACTATCATTGAACTCTATCCATAGCACTTCTGTGTTGTTTTATCAAATCTCTTGAAGGTACCATATGCGACATTTACAAGCCCATCTTTGATATGGACATTCCCTAAACATATCTATATGAGCATTCCTTCCTTTAGATTGAGCTCATTATGTAGCCTCACTATTGTCTTAGGGTCATTTGGGATTTTAATTGTCTGGCTACATGTCTTGTGTCTTATGTCTTTTGCTTTCAATGTGTGGACTATCGATGTAAGGATTTGGAAGACTTTGTTGTTGTGGCTATCCTTGCCAATGTTTGTGTAAAGATGTGGCACATTATGCTTTTGTGATGGTAGTTGCATGTAATGGTTGTTTAAGTGGTTAAGATCTTCATTTGTGTGTTCTCCCAACGCGTATTTTGTTCAATGCTTCAAGGAATTGTATACTTTTTTGGTGCATAAATTGTTCCTCCAAACCGAGGGGACCATTATGGTTCTTGTAGGTCTGTCTGAGAAATCCTTCGTTGGGCTTGGTTGGCATAAATCTACACATAATAAGACATCAACTCCCCCTAAGGGCTCCACAGTGGTTATGTTTTATTTCATGCATCGTATGTCTGCTACAACAAATTTTTTTGTCCTATTAGGGAAATCTCATTGAATACCAGAAGTTCCAAGTTTTTTTGTATTGCGGTGCTGCCCGGGCCTTGCCACGGTTTGAATGCACACACACTCACAGATACCCACCTACCTTAACCACCAAGCTAGGGTCCATTGGCACCAGAAGTTCCAAGTTTTGGTATAGTGTGGATAAGTGTTGAAGCTTTGTCTAAGGCTAGGCTTGTGCAGTTGGAGGTTAGCAGAGGTAGGTGTAGTGCGGAGTTGATGGTACTACCTCCTAGTTGTGACCTATGTAAGGTAGCAGTAGTACCCTTGGAAGCTCAATGTTTGATGTGTGCTTGTGGTTGTAGTGTCATAGGAGTGATTGGACTAGAAGCAGTAGGGTGAATGTTTTTCAGTGCTAGAAACAAGTTGATTTGTAAACTATTTTGGATATGTTTCTGTAGCATCCAATCTTCTAAGAGAAGGCATTGTTGTGGTGTCAGTTGTCTCACTTTGTAGGGAAATTCTTGATTTGGCATTGTCTTGTAGGTTGTTTTCTCTGAAATTGTGACTTCTTTTTCTTGTGTGCTAGCTCTGCTTCCCTAGCAAGATCGAACCCTTCATGAATTTGAGTTGCCTCTGAGTTGCTCAAAGATGAGGTCTCCGTTAAGTTCTCTCTCATAGTCCCAACGTCACTGAGCAATAGTTTATTGAATTGTTGTATGTTTAGTTCTATTGTTTCTTGTTGGCCTTTGTATTTATGGTGCCGTGTTGGGAATTCATTTACTAAGCACATGTGAACATTCCCAATGAATGGTAAGTATAGCAAGTGCAACTCTCAAAAATGCTTTTATGGATCCTTTGCTATGTTATAGTTATTAAATTTAATTCCTTTTTGTAAAACTTTTTTGGCGTTATTGTATTGCGTAGTGAATTTTGCAAAGCGTAGATGTTGCATGTCAGTGTCACAATACTTCTTTATGTGACATGTCAATGTCACACTTACAGTACTTCTTTATGTGATCTTCAAAGAAAACGTACACTTGTATGTTGTGTGCTAAGAATAGCATTTTTGACCTTTTTTATTCACTCACCTACTGGAGCATTAGTATCCAAACAAGCTCTCATCTCTTGTGAAGTTGCTTTGTTGGCTTTTGTAATGTATGATGTAAAATGTGCTACTGTGTCGTGTGAGTTCAAGACAAATTGAACATTTGTGTTTGCTCCCCATTGTTTTGACATCCTTGGTTTAAAATTGTTTGCGTAAATATCTTTTAGTTATCTTTGTAGTAGCAAAGTGGGATGGGATGCTCATGCACACAAATTTTGAATGTATCCTTCCTCTGTGAGCCCAAGCTTTTGCAAAAAATTATTAAAGTTGATTGTCATAAGAGATGGATCTACTAGGAGCAACTCAATCTTCCTTACATTCTCCTTTACAATAAATGTTATTAAGGTTGTTTCTAAGGACATGAGAACGGAATTTTTTCTCAAAGGTGGTCTTGGAAATCCAAACCTACATGACTTATTTCTTTTCTTGCAAGTTTTTTTGTGTTTATGATTTTGAAGGTCAACATTATTAATGCCAACTTGGAGTTGTCTGTCATGATGTACCTATCCATAAAGTTGACTATCTCTTCATTTTTTGATACTCCATACTCTGGCGCATTTTGAACCCATAGAAGCCCATGATCATGTTGATTGCCCCTATTTTGAAATTTCGTCACGAAGAATTAGTCAATGAATTTTCCAATAATCGTTTGGTCTCATTTAAGTAATCGTTGAAGTGCTTAGAACCTGTGCACATAGTACCTTGCTATGGTGATGAGATCTCTCATTGAAGGCATTCTTTGTGTTTTCTCTACAATCTGTGATGTGTGTGCATGGTTCTTGCAAGTAGTTAATTAAAGGATCCCAAAGTTTTTCTGCAGCTAAAAAGGTAACAAAGAAGGTGGGTCATTCTAGTTGTCGAATCATTGAAAATAAGTTTTGTTGAGCTTGTACTTGTAATCTAAGGATGTTTGAAGACATTCAAAGTCACCGTATCCAATGTTAGATTGAAGAAGTTTCTTTATGTTTGTGTCTTGTATTGCATTCTTTTTACTTGTAGTGTTCTTCCTCTTTTCTCATTCGCACCTATGTTGAAGAGAGTACTTGTCGGACCAAGATTTTCATTGGCTTGAAGAAGAATAGGCTCTCGATCGAGTAGGCAAAACACCGGCCCTTGTTTGCAAGTTCCCATCATGCTATATCTTGGTGAGTTGTTCCTATAGGAATGGTATAGTTCTATGGGTGTCCATAAAACAAAGTTGGAAATAAAAGCTCTTCACAAAATTTGTCTTTGAAAATGCTAAGTGCTGAGAAACCCTCAAAAGGAGCAACAACAATCATCTTGTCCTCAAAATAAACAACTTGTTGAGCGGTGTATATACCATGGACCAATGTATCTGTTTTAACGTCATCTTCTTTAACTACAAAGTTATTATTTTAAGTGTTTTCATCGTGCTCTTTCATAGACCTTGCAAGTTAAGAATGTGGTCAATCCACAAAGGATTCAATTTCACATTGTTTTGTTTGTATAATGGTGATTGTAGTGACTCCTTCAAGCATGCACAATCAATGTTGGGTGACGTACAACATTATTCATGTAGTTGTGTGCATATTCCAATTAACAACCAAAACTATTGAATTGTCTGTCGAGAAATGTGGCAAGGATCTCTGTGCTTTGGCCAAAGCTGCAAGAACAGTGACAATGCTCCCACATAAGCCATATTTTCCATCATATGATAATTCCCTTATTTGGGCAAACTGGATTCTTATTGCAACTAATCTAGCTTCAATTTTATTCAGTGTCGATGCGTATGTTGTTCTCTTTGTGAGAGTCATGTGTGGGTATGAAAAGTATGGGTACCTTATTGTGTTATTTGTTTTGTATGAGCAAGAATATTTTCCTTTCATTAGGGTGAATTGATTCTTTTATCAATCCTGCTTGGATCATGAAATGCTCATACCATTCATTTATTTAATTGAGTTATTCAAATGTGAATGACCCACAACGAATGCATGAAAAATGTGGTCAATTTTGAATGGCTCTTTCATATGCTTCTTTGAAGCGAGTAGTCCACTTTGTTGCCTTATGTGATGTCTTGATTGGCTTAGGCATTGAATAGGTGCTTCTACTCCAGACTACAGTGGAAACTAGAAGATTGATGTGAGTGCATAGTACTACACCTAGTTTCATTAGTGTTGTCAGGTGTTAATGAAAGGGGAATGTGGGAATTCTATAAATTTTCCTTATTGCATTTATGGTGTATTTTTTGTGTGGAAAATTGTTGTCATATACCATTGCTATGTCTCGAGCAGGTAAAGAATAGTATTTTGTAAGTAGTGAACATAGTTTTTGCTCATGCTCATAGGTCCACACAACTTGATTCTTGCCTTACCAATGGAACAATTGTATGGCATGTGCAACTCTGATCCACTAAAAGATGATGGCATATCTTGCCTATGGATGGTTTCACATGAAACATGGTTGATAGTGTCTTCCCATCATATCTTATGACCTTGAATGAAGCCTCAAATCCTTCTTGAGAAGAATCCTAAGATGTCAAATAGCAATGACTTTGAATAGGACCCATAATTAAGTAATTCAACAACACACTCATGGAAATGGTTCAATGTCATTATGATGCACTGATAACTTAAACCAAGGAGATGTTGTTTGGTTTGTTTTATTGTATATGCTTGCATAAAGTAGTTTGAAAAGGTCTTGCCTGAACCATGAGGCCATTGTTGAAGGCGTGGGGGAATGGGATCTGACTAAATTTGAGTTGGGATCTAAGGCTAAATAACTTGTTGCTACAAAACTACATAGCTTGTTTGAATTCCAAATCTAGCTAGCTCCCATCATTTAGTTAAAACTATGATAACCTCTAAATCTTTCCGTGTATAGAAAAGCTCATATCCATGGGTAACCTTTTATGAAACACTCTAAATGATAAATTAAAGTAGGTGACTCATGTCATGTGATAAGAAATTGCACCCTTTTAATGTACTTCTTGAGTAACTCATTTGCTCCTATCTTCATGGTCCCAACTCCTCATGTTCATTTACTCCCATCTGGCAAAATCATTGTCTACTAGGCCACTTTGGCCTTGGTATTGTGTGTGCCATCTGATCCTGACTGGTGATCCCGATTGGAGAAAATTCTGAACTAAGCACCGTAGTTGGCCCATGTAGCCTCCTGAAAGCACCACCGAGACTTGCAAGACAAGTATCACTTACTACATTTGTTTTTCCTTGGATCTCTTCAAATGTTGGTCACGTGGCTATGGGTAGTACTTCTTTGATAGAATTTAGTACTATTGTCAAGGATCTTTTCTTGTGTACTACTACAAATTTTCCCCTTATTAACCTATTATCCTTTTGCTAATTTTTTACATCGTCTTAGAACTTGTTATTTTCTCTCTTTGATCCAGTTTAGTACTAAAGCATGGACCTTTAGTGATGTACTAGGATGTGGCAAGGAGTACCTAGTTCACCACTAGTGCTCGGCCTACTAGTGAGAGCTTAGCGGAGCTCTAGTATAAGAGCTTTTGCCGAACACTCTCTAGAACTGAGCTGAACTGTTGCTCTGCCAAGATGTCAATGCCTACTAGATAGCCCAAAGTACTTGGTTGTCTCTCTGTTCATGAATCATAATCCCTGAAAGCTAAAATCTACTCCCCGACCTTGGACCTCCTAGTTCACCTCTGTACCTATGAAGAAGCCAATAGATTTGGCCTAATTTATGTGAGCTTCGGAGGCCTCGCAATAAATGGGCAACGCCCCTTTGACCCTCTCTAGGCTAATTGTGGAGCCATCAACCTAGAGCGCAATATCATTTGAAAACTCCAAATCTAGGAGCTCTTCCTCCTGCCGAATCGATAGCCTCAACCTTATAAGGCCAAATGCCTACTACAAATGCATAAAATAGCCTAAGGCTTCCACCACAAAAACAAAGAGATAAGGGGTAGTGGGCAGCCTATCTCAGTGAATAGGAAAGCAGAAAGACCTCTCCTAGATGTCGCCCAAAGATCACCTAGCTGAAGCTACCTGGATAAAGAGCTAAAATCCCTATAATCCATCTCTCTATAAAGTTGAGTCTGGGGGGGTAAAAGGTCACTGTGCCTTTACCCTGGTTATGTACAATACTCAAACACATATATAAATGAATGAAAAAGAAGATTAGGGTGGTTCTGCACCCACCAAAACTTGTGTGGCTCTCTATTTCTCTCTCTCCCTCTTCCGTTCTTGCTTCCGTTGAGAGCACTCTCAACTGGTATCAGAGCCCGGGTGATCTAGCTGAGCATGCGTGAATGCTTGAAGCTCAACAGCTCTGTGGGAGGAAGGAGAAGCTCTATGGGAAGCTTTGTGGTGACTTTACTTGCATCCGAGTGTGTAGAGACCTTGGAGGAACCTTTGGAAAAGTCACTTTGGTTTTGCGAAGTGGTTTTGAGAGCCTGTTAAGTGTTTTCAAAGAAAAAGTCGTTTTTTTGAGCTTTTTGCTATTCCGTTCGATGATAGAGACTCCATATTGACTTGTAGAGGCAACTATTGCTTGCTTTTGGTGTTCACTTCACTTCAGGAGCTTGGAAACACCTTCATTCTTGAATCTGGGATCATTTCATTGGATTTCTAACTCACTATGTCAGTTTCTGCGTTTTTCTGCCCGGGTGTTGGAACTCAAGTTTGGAGCAACCATTTGCAAATTTGTCAGTTCCGATGGACTCAGGAGGTCCTAAAACTTCTATGTTGCTCATCATTCACACTCCGATGGAGTTTACAAACAGCTCTGTTTCCAAAAACGTTTTTCAGTCCGTGTGGTGGACCCAGTGATTGAGACCATGGTTTCCAAAACCATCTGTCCCATTGCGTTCCGGACACCCAAAAACCCCTACCTGCAAGTTCTTACGCGATTCGGTGGAGGATTTTCAGAGTTATAGATCTCTGTGTATTCAATTTCGTCTCTCTGTTATGCATTTTTCATTCTAAGGTTTTGAAACCTTAGATTTATGCCACATGGCAGTGGATAAGTGTTGACTCCCATTTCTCACTCATCGGTTGGAATTTTGGAGTTCCGGCAGAAGAGAGATATTTGCAGATTTTCTTGCTGAGTCCGATTATGCAATGGTGCCCATGTTTTGAGGCATCTTAGGTTATATTTTCAGTAGCGGTCATTACCGTGGGACTATGATTTCTTGAGCATACCTTATGCAGATCACTCTGATTGCAGTTTGAGCAGTGTGTGCTCATTCGTGGTGTGCATTGGGTTGTAGTGGATGATTTATAGGCCATTTGGATGCATTGCGGTCCTTATTGGATGCGCTGATAGGCCCAAATTGCCTTGTGGGATGCTATTTTTATGGACGCTTTGCACATGGATGCTATTTTATGCTAAGGGACAGCTTTGACACATTGCAGGTGATGCACTGATAGTGCTATGCTCTCTTGGATGAGATATTATTAATGCATATGCCAGTGGACGGTGTTTATGCTTGAGTCATTTAGCACTTATTGGCATTTTGGATTGCCATTGCAGTTGGCATTTTCTTTTGGGTCACATTTGCTCATATGGATGCATAGTATATGCACATGAGTCAGATGCTTTGAGACATGAGTTTTGATGATATTTCAGTCTATTGTGGCATACACATTTGGGTGCACCTGGTATTTGATGTGATTCTCTCTTATAGGCACTAGCATTTGGGGTTTTGCTTTATTTGCATCATGGCATCCTCTTCCATGTCTGAAAAGGAGTTTTTCAACATTAAAAAGTTTGATGGGACAAACTTTTCTTTATGGAAAGAACAAGGATGTGCTTATTCAAAAGAAGCAGATTAAACCCTTGGTAGGGATTGAAGCTAAGCCTGCAAATATGTCTGAGGATGATTGGAATGAGTTGGATGCATTAGCAAAGTCTACTATTAGACTTCATCTTGCAGAGTCAGTTTATTTCACAGTAGTAAATGAGCAGACTACGGAAGATTTGTGGAAGAAACTGTGCCACTTATGAGAAGGAAACTGCCTCTAATAAAGGTTACCTGATGAAGGAAGGGGTCTCCATTGCTTCTCACTTGAATGAATTCAATATTATTTTCAGCCAGCTTCAGGCTCAGAAGATGAATTTTGATGCAGAGACTAAGGCAATATTTCTCTTATGTTCATTGCCATCCTCATGGGATACCTTTCGTACAGCTGTCAGTAACTCTGCACCTGGTGGAGTACTGAAGTTTGATGATGTTGTGGGTAGCTTGTTGGCCGAGGAGATTAGACAGAAGTCTATGGATGGCAACAAGCAGGATGCAGCCTTAAATGGGCAAAGGGGCAGATCACAGTTCAGGGGGAAGTCCCAAGAAAGAGGAAAGTCTCGTAGCAAATCCAGGGCACGGAACATTGAGTGTTACCATTGTGGCAAGAAGGGCCATATGAAAAAGGATTGCTACAAGCTGAAAAGAGAGCAAAAGGATAAGAAAAAGAATGCAAATTGGGGTGCAAATCAAAAGGAAGAGAGTCCAAGGGAGGACAAAGGAAAAGTGAAGATCGAGGAGATCAATGCAGTCACACATGATAGTGACAACGACGTTCTCTTCATGTCTAGTTTATTTGCAGAGTTGCTTACCACTTCAGATGATGCATATTCCCTGGGATCCAAAAGCAAAGAAGATCATACGCAGCCATGATGTAGTCTTCAATGAGAAGAAGATGCATAAGGCACCCATGAGGGATGTGGAAATGAGGAGAATCGCTTTCCAGGATGTGAATCCACCTACATATGCTGAAAGACAGCAAGCTGTCCATGCACCAAATGTGCAAGAAATGGTACCACCAAGTACTCCCACAGGTATACAATCAAGGGTAGATGATGGATCATCTATTGGTGGAAATGATGAGCCAAATTTTCTTGGTATGCGCATCACGCGTGATCGGAGTAGGAAACTCCTTTGGCTTTCACAAAAAGAGTATGTTACAAAAGTATTGCAGTGTTTCAATATGGAGGGGGGAAGGCAGTCAGTACTCCATTGCCTCCATATGTGAAACTGAGTCATACAGATAGTCCCAAATCAGATGAGGAAAGGGCCATGATGGCCAAGGTTCCTTATGCATCAGCAGTTGGGAGTCTTATGTATGCTATGATAGCTACTAGACCAGACATTGCATTTGCAGTGGGAGTTGTTAGCCAATATATGGCTAATCCAGGAAAGAGGCATTGGGAGGCAGTTAAGTGCATCATGAGGGACATGAAGGGTACCAAGGAGATGTGCATTTGCTTCGGTAGAGGAGACATGCGTGTACTTGGGTACACAGATTCAGACTATGCAGGGCATGTGGATAGTAGGAGATCCACTTCTGGTTATGTGTTCACCTTTGCAGGTGGTGCAGTGTCGTGGATGTCTCGTGCACAGAAGTGTGTTGCTTTGTCTACCACAGAGGCTGAGTATGTTGCAGCCACATAGGGTTGCAAGGAGGCTATATGGCTTGATCGGCTAGTGGGAGATTTGGGGATTCATACAGGTGTACTGACATTGCATAGTGATTCCATGAGTGCTATTCAGCTAGCACGGAATCTGGTCTTGCAAAGACCAAACACATTGAGGTCAGGTACCATTTCATCAGGGAGGTACTTGAGGACAAGCTCATAGAGCTTGTCAAGGTTCATACAGATGATAACCCTGCAGATATGCTGACGAAGAGTCTACCTAGTCAGCGGTTTGAGTATTGTCGTGTATTGATGGGCATTGGATAGTATGCTCACTGGTTGTTCTCCCTTAAAGGCACATTGTCCTTTAAGTGAGTGGTTGTGGGGGTTAAAGGTCACTGTGCCTTTACCCCGGTTATGTACAATACTCAAACACATATATAAATGAATGAAAAAGAAGATTAGGGTGGTTCTGCACCCACCAAATCTTGTGTGGCTCTCTGTTTCTCTCTCTCCCTCTTCCGTTCTTGCTTCTGTTGAGAGCACTCTCAGAGTCTCCTCATAGTCCCCTCCAGAAAGAATCACTCAACTTTGTCATATGCCTTCTCAAAGTTGAGAAGCAGGATTGCAAGAGGTTGTGCCTCCTCCCACCAGGCCCAACCCACTGCCTCCCAAAAGGTGAAGATATTATCTAGGATGTTGCGCTCTTGGTTAAAGCTGGTATGCATCTCGTTGATGATATCCAAAAGATGGGGTATCAGGTGCAAACTCAAGATCTTGTATGCTGTGTCAAAGGAGGGTAATTGGTCTCCACTAGTGAATATCATATTTATCGCCTACCTTTGAAATCATGCGTATCCAACCTCTACTCAAGGAACGAGAAAGGGATCTTGAATCAAAGATCTTATGGCAGGCTAACTGGAATGGGGTGGAGATATGCTCCCAAAATGAAAAAAGGTTAGGGTCAACCTTGGCACTTCTGTGCGAAAAGTGCCTATAGGGCCTCCCACAACTCCTCATTCGTGAAGGACATCTCCAGGCATCTGCTGAGACCCTAAGCAACAAAAGTGGGGACCTAGTCTCAAACTGCCTCTCTAGCTAAAAGCAAGGTCGGTGAGGTCTCCTCCGATTCAGAAAGATGGCAATGCAAGGTTGTGGTCATCACGAGGATCTTCTGGAGTCTGAGTGCATCTGCCCTTATGAGTCCTTAAGCCTCTAAAGCTGTATCCCTATTGTCTACACTAGGACCTCGGTTGTGCTCCTTGAGTCTCTGGATGGGTGTAAGGTCTCTACGCAAATCCTGCTCTTGCTCTTGAATGGAAGCTCTCTATCTCATGGCTTAGCCCTATAGCTCCTGGATACTCCATTGAATCTGCTCAGCCACCTAAGTCGCCCACCCCTCGATAGGACTATCCTTGTGGTGTCTCCATAGCTTTGTCATCAGCTGCTGGACATCCTCCTCCTATAAGAGACCATCTGTTATATTGAACCCCTTCTGAGGGAGTCCACGACGGGGCCCTCTCCTCCCTCTCAGATAGTAGCAGCCTCGCTTGAGGCATCTTCCTTAGGCAATTCACCAGGTTTGATGGGGGGCTCCTCTTCTGTGAGTAAGGGGAAGGCGAAGACATCTACGCCACCCTCTTCGCAGCAGCAAGGTAATGCTTTGGACACATAGGATAGAGCTTCTTCTCATACGTCTAGAGAGAGCGGCTCCGTAATAGAGTCTCAGACCTCCACATGCATGCAGGCCGACCCTTGCTAAGGGAATTCTGGCAGTTGGGACCATGGAACTACTTGGGACCGTGGAGTTTTGGCAATTGGGATCGTGGAACTACTTGGAGATGCCAGTTGTGTACTTGATGCCATGATCAAGAAAAAAGAAACAGAGAGAGGGAGGTGGAATTGATAGAGGGGGAGAGGGGTGATGGAAGTTTAAGAGGGAGGTGGAGGGAGAGAAGGCTAAGATGGAAGGGAAGTCAAAAGGGTGGTGGAATCAAGAGAGGGGAAGAGGGATGAAGAAGTCAAGAGAAGATTGAGAGGAGTAAAATTGAGCAAGGGGGAATATGTGGGACCTTATGTTAATGAAGACAAGCTCCTTATTAATTTTTGGGTATTTGCTTACAAAATTTCGCAATAATTTTAAAGAAGTAAGACATCGATTTGTAAGAGCTCCTACTTTTACACATGCACATGCCATTCGACCACTACTTTTATACCTCTTCGCACTTTTTCTGGCAAAGAGGCCCTAATTTTATCGCCCTTCACCCTTCCTAATTTCACCTCCCTTCTCCATTCCCATGCAAAAGAACCAAAGAGGAATAGTTCCAAGATGACAGAGGAACTCTACCCAACTAAGTAGGATAAATGAGGGCTAGACCCAAACTAAGAACCCTATTGGGCTAACTCTTGCTCCATACTACCTTGAGATGGTGGCTGATGCTTGAAATCAGGGTGGAGGGGGACTTTTTATAGGGGCTAGCTCCCCCCTTGCATTGGATGACCTACTAGTTAGTTTTGTCCTAGGTGGGCCGACCTGTGGTTGGCTAGACCGACCTGCCCATTAGCTGGCTTGGCCAACCAGCCAAGGGGAGGCCTATGAATAGGACCTCCTTTAGCCCATTTGCATGTTGCTGTTGCTATGCCTCCTGCAACCCTCTTCTTTTTCCGTGAATCTTGCAGCACCCATAGCCCCCTCTCAATCACCTCCCCCTCATGGTCCAATGGCCCTTGTGTCCTCGGGCTCACACGTGGGGACATTGATATCCAACATATCTGCATATACATCTTCAAGGAACTACAAGATATGACTAGCGTATGGGGCCATCAACCCTAACAAATTTCTAAGAGAGAGTTTTTTATTAAGCACAATTCTCAATCCCTGAATTTCAAAATGGAAACCCACCATCTAGATGTACTTCATCAATTGTTAGTTCACCCAGCAAAGGCAAAGGCTACCATAATTTGGCTTGACAAAAGTAGAAGTGTGCAGAGGACCACATGGGTGTGCCTGAGCTATTCATTTTTGTTTGGTAGTACAAGAAAAGGGTTGCGAATAAGTTTATCATTAGATTTGAGATCACAATGTAGAATAACAGGTCAAGCTGAGAAGGCGGCGTGGAGCAGTAGCATAAAACTCGACTAATCATGAAGACTTCTGGAAGTTTGGTAGGTTTGTTGAATAGTGAGGGTCTAAGCCTCATGGGAGGAGGCGGGGAAATACCTCGCATATATATCTTAGATATATGTGGCCAACTCACTATTTAATCGAGTGAAGAATCCCAACCTTTAATCCCAATGCTAGCACCAAGCTTTTATTAAACATGGTAAGGGTGATCCCCCTTCCATCGCACTCCCCACCTATACTCTATCCAAGGCTCCATGGCACAAATCTCATAGCACATCAAGCCTATCCAAAACCAACCTCATTAGCATATAAACATGCATTGAAAAGAAACTCCCACAATGTCATAGACATAGTTTCGTAATGAGAGATACATAACAACTCAAAGAACACTTAATTCTTATGAAATCGGCACCTTAACAAAGCAAACACTATGAGATGTATCCCATACTACTCAATGAGCAAATATTGGATGTGCAAGTAAACTTCGAAGACTATATGTATGTCATTACCCTATAGGGGAAGAAGCCCTAAAAATATATACAATATGAGAAGGAGACTATACCAAACCTCGAGGGATTTGTGTCTATGAGCTATGAAAATGTTAATTGGACAGTCTTCAAGCTCCTTCCTATACATCGCATATCCTCTCCAAGTCTACAAGACCTCCAAGTGTAGCACTCAAGCGTATTCAAGATCCGCCCCCTCTAGCCTTTGCATGCAACCTCCTGATCCATCATCTCTCATAGTAATGTGATAAGGGCTCACTTGGGATAGGAACCATATATTCAGGTCCATCCTTCTCGGTTTTTCATGGATGCTTCGAGCCCATGTCTGGGGCACTCCATCATCCATACTTCTTCTTCACCATTAACCATCTATTTAGGTCCATCCTTCTTGATTTTTTGTGGATGCTTTGAGCCCATGTATGGGGCACTCCATCATCCATAGTTCTTCTCATCTCATCGTATGTACAAACATCATATTAGTTCCAATGGCAGTTGTTATTCTCTTCTATTATATCCATATACAATCTCTACCACTCAGTCGGGAGCTAGTATCACAAAAATATGAAAGAGGCCACTCAATCTTCACAGAAAAGCCTCCTTCTAATGCAATGTAGGGAAGTGTAGCAAAGTCAATCAGTCCTTCTAATACCAATCCAAGGGAGGGGCGTGCATGTGCATGCATGCATGTAGGTGTGTATGTGCATGTGTGCGCACATGCATACATGTGTGTATGCATGCGTGTCTGCATGCATTTGCACGGGTGCAAGGGTTTAGGCAATGTGGCAATATGATTGTCATTAAATTGTGTGCATTTCCTCCTCCTAAATTGTAATATTTAGGTGTGCTTCTGCATCCTTGAACATTTGTGTCTATTGAATTGATTGTTGAGGTTGTGATACATTGCTTTCTTTGCTTAATAATTAGGGAAGACTCGAACTGGCTTTGGAGGTGATGTTTGTGAGCTAGAAGGCTATGTTGTTAAATATCTCATTTTGAGTATTGGTTTCAAGATATGCACAAGCATACTTGTCGTTTTGTTTAAACATTTGTGCATGCAATAACTACACCAACTCATATTGATGTCACAATAGGCACTTGCTTGTATGGACCTCCACACCCATCATGCACATACTCGACTACTCCTCTTTATCATCACACTAGTTTGCATATTAATGAGCATGCCATGTAGGTGATCCTATGCTATAGCTCTAACACAAGGGTAGGAATGAGGCAATCGTTCTACAATCTTATATGTTCTCTGGAGACCAAACATTTGATTGGTGGAATGGAAATGGCTCAACTACATAAAATGGTAGCACACCCCCTTCAACCCCTTTGACAAGAGTTGGAATGATTAGTGTGTTGCCTATGTAAGCATTCTACAATCTATTGTTTTCTCTAGAGACAAAACATTTGGTTGGTGGAATGGAAATGGCTCAGCTATGGTAGCACACCCTTTTCAAGCCCTCCTATAAAATGGGTTGGCATCTTTGGGCATGTCAAATAGATACTCCATTCCTTAGAGCCACTAGATGTAGAAGATGTTGGTGGATACTAGGGTGGGAGTCATATATGGGCATTTTACAAACAGCTCCATAGGATCACTTGGTTATGCCCATGGTATAGAGGGGAGACACCATCAATCGAGGTTCACCCTCGCATACCACTACAAGCCTTGCTAGATTTTTAAGGAGTTAATAGAGTATAATCTCCCAAAAGTCATAATAAAATCCTCCTTTGATTAGTTCATAGAGGGGGGAGACGAAAGGGATGGAGAGGGAGAGACAATGAATGGAATGGGGAGGGCCAAGATAATTAGGTAGTGGGGGGGTTCTAGAATAAATGGAGAGTGGAGCCCTTGTCATACATTTAATGTACCTTGTTGAAGCTTTAAAAGCTCAATCTAACCTACATTAGTAACTCGTCCTTACTTTACCACTAACCCAAAATGCTAATCATATTCAATGTTGACTATAAGCCCATTTGCTCTTAACGACTAAAAAACCAACCACCCTTCCATAGGCCCTTAAAAGGCTAAAAGTAATTTGTGGCATCATGGTTTCCATATTGCATTTGTGAGCCACCCCCTAGTTGCGTTATAAGTTGCAATTTTCAATATACATCAAAGGAATAGCCTCTCGGACATACATTTCATACTACTTCTACGTGTTAACATCAAACCCGCCATTTTTGTTATGACGTATCTTCCTTCCAAAGTTAGCGTTGCGAAGTCAAGCCTCTTTTTATGTACTTATTAGCATTGCGTAAAAACCACAAGAAAAAACTCGAAAGCACCCACTCACCCACCTGTTGACGCTATCACCTGCCCTGTTAGGCAAGCAGCGCTACCACTGGGGTGCCGCCGTGTCCTGAATTAGCATTGCCTTACAGGTAGTGCACTCTATTGTAACTGAAATGTGGGGAGAATATGATTTTTGAATTTTGTGCCACATGTAAGGTGCCTATTATAATACAATATCATTATTATTAGGTTCTCTTCTTCATAAAATTCGAGGGCAGTGCCATGTGGAAAATGTGTTTTATTATTGTAGAGCGGCTTTTCAGCAACGACTCCTGTGCTTCTCAGTTTCTGGATCTACGCAGTCCTCGAGAAAATGGGAGAATCGGTAAGGAAAGGATTATCATGGACAGAATTGGTAGAGCCTTGGCGTTGGTTCAAACAGATCTTTATGCCTGTAAGTATGCATTGACGTTCTTTGTGACATCATTCAAAGCAGACAGGGCTACGAGTCTCTTTGTTTAGGTCCCTGCGTGTTGAAACTGATCGTGGGAGGTTTTACAGATAACGAAGGGATATCCAGGCATTTGGCTCATTGAGACGAAAGGGGCATTTTGGACTGATGCCCAATTTTCCTCAGCTAGAAGGAAAGTTGCTCACATCCAGATATGGGGAGGTACAACACTTTCTGTGTTCAAGTGTGGCTAAGAATGCTGTCAGGTAATAAAGAGCAGGTTCATCTGCTTTTTTTTTTGTCTTTTTGGGAGCTTTTGTTCTGAACGGTGTGTGGCCATGTATGATAGATGTGTTCGGGATTTAGCCAAACTATTTAAAGAGGAGCGGCTAGACGAGGCTTTTAAGGCAGTGGACTTCTTGGACCAGCAAGGGATTCCTATATCGAGGGATATCATCTATTGCCTTCTGCAAGGGTGCACCAAAAAGCAAGACCTTGCAGGTGGCAGAAAAGTGCATGCTCTTATGGTCAGCAATGGACTTGAATCAATTGCAGTTTTGGGGGACCACCTTATCCGACTGTTTGCTTCCTGTGGGAGCTTGCGGGAAGCAAACCAGGTGTTCTGCAAGGTGTCAAAACCAAGCGAGCACACATGGAATGCAATCATTTCAGCACATGCTAACCTTAGACGTGGTGATAGGGCTCTTGGATTATATCATACAATGCAGAAGAATGGCTCAAAGCCTGGCAAATTTACATATTCGTGCATTTTGAAAGCATGTGGCAGCATAGGCTCCCTAGGGCAGGGCAAACTGATACATAATCAGATTATTACAAGTGGAGCAGAAGTAGATGTAGTGGTTGGGAATGCCCTTGTTGACATGTATGCAAAGTGTGGGAGCTTAGAAGAGGCACGCAAAGTTTTTGACCATTTGCTGGATAGAAACGTGGTGTCATGGGCTGCAATGATTGCAGGATATGCCCAGTATGGGCAGGGTCTTGCTGCTTTTGAGCTTTTTGAGAATATGCAGCTGGAGGGTACAAAGCCAGACAGAGTCACATTTTTGTGTATTTTGAAAGCATGTGGCAACACCAAAGCTATAGGGCAGGGGAGGCTGATACATAAGCAGATCATTAGAAGCGGACTTGAATATGATTTGATAATTGGGAACACCCTTGTTGACATGTATGGCAAATGTGGTCATTTAGAGGAGGCGCACAAATTGTTTGACAGATTGCCAATTCGAGATGTGGTGACATGGGGTGCACTGATTGCTGGGTATGCACAGCTTGGACATGGTGTTCCTGCTCTTGAACTGTTCACCAAAATGCAGCAGGAGGGTATAAAGCCAGATGAGCTTGTGTTTTCAAGCATTTTGAAAGCTTGTAGCAGTGTAGGAGCTATGGGAGAGGGCAAACTCATATACGATCAGATTGTTTCTTGTGGACTGGATTCAGATCTAATAATTGGGAGCACCCTTGTGGACATGTATGCAAAATGTGGGCGCCTAGAGGAGGCTCAAGAAGTGTTTGACAAACTGCAGAATAGAGATGTAGTTTCATGGGGTGCAATGATTGCAGCACATGTTGAGCATGGGGATGGTCGTTCTGGTTTTGAATTTTTTGAGAGAATGCTTAAGGAAGGTGTATTTCCAGAGAGAGTGACAATGTTGTGTGTTTTAAAAGCATGTGGCAGCATAGGAGCCATTGGGCAGGTCAGGGAGGTACATAAGCAGATTGCCAGAAGTGGATTTCAATCAGAAGCTAACCTTGGGAATGCCCTTGTTGATGCATATGCTAAATGTGGGAGCTTGGAGGAGGCACGTGATGTGTTTAACGAGTTGTCAGAGAAAGATGTGGTATCCTGGGGTGCTATGGTTACAGGATTTGCAAGGACTGGCAGCTGGAGGTCTGCTGTGCAGTGTTTCGAGGATTTGCAAGAACAAGGCCTAAAACCGGACGATGTAATATTTTTGGGTATTCTCACTGCTTGTAGTCATGCCGGTCTACTGACGGAAGGTTGTGGTTATTTCAAATCCATGGAAGAAGAACATTTCATCACACCAAATATTGAGCACTATAACTGCTTAGTTGATCTGCTCGGCCGTACAGGACTCTTAAGTGAAGCCGAAGATTTACTGAAATGCATACCTGTAAGGATGGATGAAGTTGGAGGGATGTCTTTACTAACTGGGTGCAGAATATATGGAAACATGGAAGTAGGAAAACGATGTTTTGATCAGGTTGTTCAAGGGGATCCTAGCCATGCATCTGGATATATGCTCATATCAAACATATATGCTGATGCTCATATGTGGGGTGATGTCAACATAATGCAAGGGCAGAAAAAAAAACTAGGTGTTCAGAAGAAGCCTGGGACAGCCTGGATCGAGATCAACAAAAAAGTGCATGAGTTTGTGGTGGGAGGCAAGAGTCTCTCAGAAGGTGTTCCCATTTCTGAGAAGTCAAGTAGGTTAACCAAGGTACTAAAGGATGAAGGTTATATGCCACAATTGAGTTTAGTGTTGGATTCTCTGTCAAATAAGGAAAAAGCCATGATTGGGCACCAAGAAAACTTGCGATAGCTTTGGGCTTGCCAGGGTTTCAAATTTGAGCAGCAAAGATTTAAGAGCATTAAGCCTGAATACAAGCTTCAAAGGTGAGATTATTGAAAGGGATGCATTTCATGTTATGTTTGTCTGGTGAGGTACACTCTCTGAGCATCGCCAGTGACAAGTGCATTATTACTATCTTGAGTTGCGATTGTTGATGCGCTCTCTTTAGAATTTTGTGATTTATTTATTGCTTTAGGATGAGTTTTGGAATTTGAACGTCACAAAGCTGACCTTAGTTGCATCATTTGAATGCTTATGAATTTTGAAAGAGGTTGACATGTCATTTGTTTTCAGGGCCCAATCATTGAAATTGAATATATTACCCATCATTGAAATTTGAGTATATTGCCATAGTTTTCTATCAAGGAAGAATTATGAGGGATGCAGTTACTGTTATAGCAATATACTTTCAGGGACCAATCATTGAACTTTGGATATATTGCCATGGTTTTCAGATTTATGAGGGATCAAGTTAATGTTGTAGCATTTGATAATCCATCCAAATCACAGTGACAATGCAGATTAATACTGCCATGTGAATGTTTCAGGTAGCTAAGGGGACTCCGCAATTTCAGTGAGGCAAATGTTTACAGATGGAGTATTGGAGGTGAGTGGCCTCTTCTTGCATTTTTTTTTGAAAATATACTTTGTTTTTCAAGGTTGGTTTCTGCATCTTCCTTGTGATTTGAGGACATGCACGGCTTTCTATTTGGACAATGACTTAGTGACAGCTGCCTGTTGTGTAGATGCTCAGTTGTCTCAGCTTTGTGTAAAAAATTTCAGGCAAGCAGCACGATCTGGCTGGAAGACAAAAGAATAGCTTGCTCATGGGTGACAGGCATAGCCAATGCAAACTGCTAAGTCAGTGGAGTAGTAACTTTGGGCTGTGGCTTGCACCACTTGAGGGCAATAGTGTTTTTTCAAGGGAAGGTCTAAATACAGCTAATTGATTTCTTGACCCCTCACTTGGTGAGCATTTCAGCAGGGCATATCTGGAGAGCCAGATGCACAGAGGCCTTGGATGGATCCCAAGTCCACCCTTCTCACACTTTGGCCCTTATTTGGAGTCTTGACAGATACTATTCATACGCTGATGGCTATATGGTTGAGCATGCAAGTGGCCTCACGAGGACCTTCTTCCAAGAGGGCTATCTTCCTTAGGGAATGGAGAGGCTCTCCTTTTTTTTCAGAGTCTACTAATTCGTCCGGTGTGAGGAGCTTATTGGCCCTTTATAGGTGTTCTTTTTCATGCTTGCATGATGTATTTCCACCTTGAGCTTACTCTCATGGGTTTTGTTCATACTTAACAGAATTCATTTTTTGAAAAATTAAATAAAACTTGCATGCACTTATATTGTAATGTGCACTATGTAGAGGATGGCGATGAGAGCAAGGATAGAAGAAGAAGTGTCTTGGGGGAACAGTCCCCCCCTTTGCTTGAATTTTTTTTGGGCTTTTTACTGATTTGTCGTCTCAACTTACATTTGTCATTCAAAGACCATTTACAATGGGTCTTGAGCTTGTTCTCTTCAATGAAGTATCAAGGTTTTCATCCTGATTACATGTGCTCCTGTCTTGTTATTGTTGGAGATTCTCTGTAGCTCACAGGTTATTTGATCTGATGTTGTATATTACCCCTTAGGGGTCCAAACATGGGTGCATAAAAGATTTTGTAATATATTTTTATTCTTGAGTAGGGTAGTATTGGCCGCTAGGTTGCCTTTTCTGTAGACCAATTGTCGTCAGCCTTCAATGTAAATTTTTGCCTGATATATCTGATCCGTTAGCTCTTTAAGATTGGTGCTCTTGGAAGTCTATACAAAATCTTACATTACCTTATGCTTTCTTGCAGATTGGTTTGGATGCCGACTAATTCGTGGGACGATTGATTTTCTTATTTATGTGGCATCTCTTTCATTGCTTCTGTGACGACATGAGATTCTCTTAAGGGACTTCGACGAAGAGCCATTTTAATTGGTTGGGTGTTGGTTCTGATGAAGAGGTGAACTGGAGATGTTCTTTTCCTCAGTTTTAAGAAATTTCTTGTTGTGTATTGTTCTTAGAGAAGTTGACAAATTTATTATGCCCATGATGGTGGCTCAAGAGCAGTGACTTTGATTGGCTTCTAGATCTATAAAAATTATAACTCACTGACTACTTATCTGATTGCCATGAAAGACATCTATAGATAAGAATTGAATAAATTTACATGCATGAACAACTTCGTAAAAATTGATGCAAAGAAAGCAACTTGGGCTTGTACCACTTCAATCCATACGCCACTTCTTATGGTAATCTTCAATGCTAATATGCTACTGTATTTTTGATCATGAAATGGTTACTTGGTAATCAAAGGTTTATTTTCTTGACTGTTATTCTATTCTTTATTGAGGTTGGTGTGGATGTAGAATAAGAGTGTAGGAATATCATATTTTATGATATTGCAAATATCAGCTTTGTCTTTTAGCTAAGAAGTTCAATATATTTCTTGAATTAAACATGAAGTTTCTAATACCTCTACTAATATTTAGGGACAAACAAAACATTGTGGCTGCTTGGAGCATTGCAAGACAATAGAAGAAACTCACCATAGACTTGCGTACCATGGTAAGGTTGCAACTTGAAGAAAGTGACACGTCGTTATACACAATCATAGTTCTAAGTTCTACTTTATACTTTGGGAATGGGAAGGCCTCATTTCTTTGCGTTCAATAGATTTGGGAGATGAAGTGTCACCTCTATATCCATTGTACAGATCCTGATATATGTATATCTATCTTTATATTAATAGGACCTATGTATTTAGAAAATTTCTAAAAGCATAAAACTTATTCTTGTCTTGCTTTATTGCACTTTCAAATCTTTAAATTTGTGCTTTGAATTAAATTTGGCATCCTTTATGGTGGATGTTCTTAAGCACAAGGAAGCGATCCAAGATAAAGAGAAACAAGCATTGTGGATCGTGAGACATATCGGGACCCAATCTCCCTTGCATACCAAATACAAATAATTCAAGATCTCATTCGACTAATGTCGAAATCATGTATTTGTTATGTTTTAATTTTTAAAAAGTGCTAGCATCATGTGGTCTCTTTAATCTCATTAATATGAAGGAGATCTTTAGCATTCGTAGGGGCATTACTCTTACCTCCCTACATCGGTTGCTTTCAATTGGATTTCCTTCTCATAGTTTCTTTAGTGGGCCTAGTGTGTGCAAGTAAAAAGCTCGTGGTGAGTTTCTGAAAGATGGTTACTAAGGGAGCGTGCCCAAGATTGGCTTGGAACATGCCACTCCATGGTTTGAATCACTTACCATGGCTATCTCTGGAGTCTAAGATCAAGGTCATGAGGAGACCATGACAATTTCTCTTAAACTAAGATCAAAGTGGTCACGAAGAGACCTTGGCCCAAGGGCATTAGGTGGTTTGGTGAGCGTTCGAAGTTTTAGAGAATCGATTATTTTCTAATCTTTCATGAGTAGACTTCTTTGCATAGCTTTGACCATCCATCTAGATGGTTACGTACAACTCGATTGGCAATGCTTGAATCAATTACACTTTTCTTTTGTAGTGATACTCTCAATCAATACACAACCCTACTTGCATAGGTCACCAATAGTGGCATACAACTCAAGAAGAAAGATATGGATTGGAATGAAAGTTCCTATTGTGATATTCGTAGGGAAGATATTGAACATAAAATTCATGTTGCCCCTCTCTCTCTCTCTCTCTCTCTCTCTCTCACGCACATGCACATGCACACGCATGCAAACACACACACACACATACACACAAATTTTGATTAGTAAATGTAGCTCACACACAGACACTTATTTCTTTACACACACATAAGTATGCTTCCTCATCTATGAATTATTCTTTTATGTATTCTTAGTGAAATCTCACCTTTACACTCTCTTTTTAACCACCCCACACACCAAGCCCACTAATCCTCCCATATCTCCTTGAAGCCCATCTCAACCCATGCACTCATTTGCTCCTTACTCCACTTATGACTTCATTTTTAAAAAAATATATAAAAATTATCTAAGAATCCATATGGTTGTCGATATTCCTAGGTAAAGCGATAACAAGTCGAGAAAAACAAGCATTATCTGTCTACCCAAAAATAACTGATGATGTTCTAACACCTAGTTTGTTTGGATGGTGGTAGGTAAGTGGACTCCGACCTCGGAACCTGGACTGCTTGAGGATTCAACATCTTTTTTCAATATTGTGTTTGTCAAACTCAATATAATTAAAAATTCTTAATTTCGGTCGAATTTTTGCAAACTTTAGTTTTTGCATTGTTCAACTTAGATGTCTCAAACATTTTTTCCTTATATGTTTTCCTTTTTTTACTTTTTATCCAATTTATGGAATTAATTGTATGGCTCAATTATTGATGGGATTTTTCAATCTAAACACACACTTTGATTTCCCAACTAGCCTTTAGTCAGGCTAGTGCCATACAATTAATTCACATTCCATTGGATAATTCTTTAGCATGAGCAATCCCTAGTCATTTTGTGATCTGTCTTATGTTTTACTAACGTTTATATCTATTTTGCAGAAATGGTTTATGCATTTACTATTAGCATCATTTTTTCATTTTGACACTTATCATACAAATCCACTTTTATTTACTTATTATCGATAAGTGGGGAGTGAGTTCCACATGGTGGGCTTACTTCCCACCATGTGGTCTTACCCTTTGGGTTGGGGGTGGGCCACACACACACACACACACACACACACTTTGGCTACATACGATTACATACATAAACACATGCACATATTTACTCACACACGCTCACGCGTGCATACACACACACACACTTATAAAGCACACATGTGCAAATACACACACACACACATATGCTTATTATCTGGTCGCACGACCACACATACACACTGTTACCCTAATACAATATGCATTTATTAACTCTTTGGGTCATTATGATGCAACTTACCTAGTGGATTCGGTAGCAGCATTTCTTTGTATAGAGAAGGTTGCCATATTCAAACATCAATGTAATAGGCAACTTCCTATGGGTTGGATCCCTTTTGTATTTGCCTCTAATTGATCAACCCCAATTTTTAACATTTGGCGCCTTGTCATTTTTTGAAATTGCTTAATCTTTTGTACTTTACAATTTCAGACATGTTAATTGCTCCAAAGACTCGATGCCAACTCACAATTTTAACAATTATAGGTGTGTGTATGGATCAATTTGGCTAATTTGAAAAGCTTCTTAGTGTAAGTGTGGTTTGACATTTAATTACCCTTTCTATTTGGTTCTCTAAACTTACCATATGCTATCATATGGATCTACCCCCTCATTTTAAGTATGGGATAAGATTGATGGAACTACTTTGCAGTGCCATTACTGGTTCACTAGCTAACTACCTAAATATGCCCTACTTGTCTCTATCCTCCCTGTCACAGCTTCTATATTTGCTACCTTTAGCTACCTTTAGTCCCTATCTTCTTAAGCATGGGCTCTAATCCATCCCCTCTATGTGCAACCAACTTCGTAGCCTCCCTTTATGCAATGGCATCGACTCAGGTATTATGGCCTTGCGCTTTTGATTCTTGCTTGCCCGCATTTTCTACGTACCTTGTTCTTACACTTTAAACATCTCGTCGGTTATTGTTTGCAAGCTCTTCTGCTTTCTTTTGAACGACTGACAGTAAGTGTTGAGGAGCGTTTCTACCGTGTGATTACCTTCAATTGCTTTGGGGTTAGCTCGGGTGCCTGCTGTCTTACCTTTGCGTACTAGCTTGACGACCTTCCAGCCTTGGTTGGTCCATGTATTGCTTGGTTGCGCTGTTAGGAGATTGTCGGTTCTCAGAATCCATGGTCATTTTTGGAACGCCTTTTGATGGCATGCCATAGAGCAAATTATCTGGTTTCATCCAAAGTCACCTACGTTGTAGTTTGGTTTATAGAGTGTGTTGGGTGGGCTGTTTTTAGCTTGTTATGTTGCAGCATATGTTTACCTTCTATCTATGGATAGTCGTTGTAATGTAGCCCTGTGATTACTTCGTCTCAGTTGTTGTACCTTGATCGTTTTTCCACGTGACGACCTTTGGAGTCTTGTATGTGAGGTCTTGCTTTAGCATAAGTCGTTTGGCGGCATTTGTTCGCTGTCTACGGTCCTCCCTTTGGCTTGGTGCTCGTTGCCACCCCGGGCCTTTTACTAATTTGGTGATTACTTACTAGCTCTCAGTAGCTCTTTTCAAAGCTTTGGGGTTCATATCTACAGTGTCGTTGTCTTAGCTTTTGACTCTTGGATTGCTTTAGCATCATTTGGTTGCTTGCTGTGATACATTTGTGTAGGTCGACGCCTACCTTTAGCTCTACGTACTCCCGTGCCTGCATGAGTAGTATTCTACGTATTCTAAACTTTCTCGCTTGACCTATGCTGCTTTTTACATGGGAATTTCATTTTATGATTGTCCCTTTCTTTCTTATTGTATGGGCATATTTAATGCTAAGTAATAAATTCCTATTATCTAGGTCTTTGTGTATTATTTCAGTAATTGATTTCTTGTCGGTCTTGCATCTCTTTACATTTCCCACCACTTATTATGTGATTAATATTTGCTAACTTTCTAACTAACACACTTTTAATGCTTTTTTCTATCCTTTCCCACTAAAATATTTCTTGTCTTATAGGAAGAATCGAGCATGAAAACCCCTGTGGACAAAAAAACTGCTAGAATTAATGCCAATCTAAAGCCTAGTTGTATAGCTTTTGTTAATCATAAGATGCAGAAAGCCCGTGAAGAAGAAGGTAAATGTAGGCTTCGACCTTATTTGCCAAGAAAAGCCAAGAAACAAGAAGATGAACTGTGATTGGGAAGCACCTTTGTTAGATTACTTTTTTATTAAAAATTTTCATTGCGTGTATATCTCTTCTTGTCTATGTTCCTAATAATCTCGGTTTCTATAAATAACAAGCAATATGGCAATGCTTATGCACTGGACTCCCATGCAATGGAATTCTAACTTTGATTAATTTCTCTAATTTGTTTCTAACATTTATTGTGCCTTCTCTATGGAAGGCTTAGCAATTACATTATTTGTAATGTCTCCTTTATGGTAGGCTAGGAAAATATCTCACTAACCTTTAAATTATTGTGCCTCCTACATGGTAGGCTTTTTTCCTCTAACTTGTATCATACCTCCTTTATGGAAGGCTAGGAAATATAGTTTAACTTGGTTTCTCTTGCACCTAATATGTTCTTACCCTTTCCTCTTTATTTTTGGCTCATGGTATATGACATTTACTAGCCTTGGTTCTTGCATATTTGATGTATATTATTCATGAAAGCAATGAGAAGTGAGGGAGGAATGCTTGGATACTTGGCACCCATTCGATAACCAGTAAAGTTCTAACTTTCGTTATTGTCTGGTTGGTTGGCAGGTATAGTTCTTCCATCCTCGAATAATTGTTATCAAATACACGACTACCTTGGCTACCCCTTGAAGAGACATTGTTATCTCTTTTTTATTTCATCGAAAATCAATATATATTTTTTAAAACACTCCAGCAAGGAACAATATAATGTTTTGAGTATATGTATCTTTTCTAATTTAATTTCCTATTTTAATTATTGGTACTATTACTTGGAAATAAATATATGGTTCATTTATATGATGGGATACCGTATTATTTACACACATAGAGTTTCTATACTCTTACACATTTGCACACACACAGTTTCTACACTCTTACACATTTACAGTACACACACACACACACACACACACCCCCCTTAACCCACATCTATACCATCACATATAGTTTACAAGTTTCTTTGTTCCCCCCTCCCTCCCCTCGCCTTATGGTTACAATTTGACCCCTTTTAATTTTGCCTACTTACTGCCCCCCTGCAATGTATTTCAAAACATTTTTTTCTTTCTCAAATCTTTTCTAATTCTTCTACCTCCCCACCCCTCCTCCACCTGAAACTTACTTTTACAGTGTACTTCTTTATAAAATTTTGCCTATTTCTTTTCCCCCACCACCCCCCCACCCTGCTACTCCCCTAATCTGAAAGAGTTTAGATTTTACAATCAGATTATACTCCGCATGAATATGATTTAGATTCCAAAGTGGATTCCAAAAATTTTGGCATTTCAATACCATATGCAATGCTTGTAAGTTTTGGTTTCTCATAGATAGTTAGAGCAGCAAGAAAATGAATTATCAAGTTTTGATGAATATCTAAAAGAGATTTGCTTTCTAGAGAAAGATGAGAGTTTAAAATCATATGATGAATTTGCATCCTTTGCATTTGCACCAATGTTTCCTACTAATGTAATGTGGAAGCAAGAGGAGGCATATCAAAATGCAATTTTTGAAGAGCCACAATTCAAATATCCTTATAACAAAGAGGGTTTTAGATACATTTCTAATAAGCTGAAAACAAATAATTCAAAATCAAGTCAAAGTAATGAAGCTCATATTTTTCTTGATATTTATGCACTATGTATTGAAGATTATTACTCTTTGGAATTGGTTGAAGCTCATTGGATTACCTCCTCCCCATAGCTCCACAATTCAAAATTTTTTGAAGATTATTGGATTACCTCTGCCCCAATTCATATGTAGACATTTCATTGGTGCCCACAGTTCTCGATGCACTGCCAAACATTTATCAAAGTTTTGCTTCTGTATTAGGCTCACGAGATGAAGGGTAATCCAAATGCCCTTACATTCGATAAGCTAGTTTTGCACTCTTGCAGGAATAGTAGCCAAGGCAAAATAAATCAGTGCTACAGGTAGAGAATTAGGCTTTTGCTACCCTAGCAAGGATGCCAAAAGAGAGGGTGATGCGCTTAAGAGGAAGGGCAAATGCAATGATTACTGTAAAGCCAAGGCACCATATTAATGAATGTAGAAAGAGGCTTGAGAAGGAGAATAAGAGGGATGCTAGCATGTCCATGATAGATTTTGCTCGTGAAAAGAAGGAATCAACAAATTATGCACATGGCTTTCATTGTGCAATGAACCTATAATCCTTCTATCCATGATTTATGCCTTTCCATTTTAGATGCATGTGTTTGGTATTTTGACAATGGTGCTAACAAACACCACTTAACAACATGATTTATTTTCACCTCTTGGCTGTGCACCTCAAAAAGGTACAATCACATGTGCAAACAACTCCTCTTAAGGAGTTGATAAGCTTGTGCTCACAGGTGTTTGCAGTGGGATAATCATGCCAACCACACTAGGGGTTCCCGACCATGCTATTGTGGGAGCATGGCGAGTGGGGAGAGATCCCAATAGAGAGAAGCCTCTTGTTATATGTTTCAAGGACACTCAAGCATGCTTGGTAGCTTTGCATCATAGATCGGCTCTATATGATCACCCCACTATATTTATGGATGAGGACCTAACTCCTCTACAGATAGAGGAGAGACATGCTCTTTTCCAGTTGCATGATGTGGCTTGCAAAGAGGGGAAGTGGGCAGTAGTGCGGGATGGATGTCTCATTATCGGACCCCGCCAACCACTTGACCACTCCATATATGGGGGCGAGGTCTATGAGACTTAGGATACTATGACCCTTGCTTGCACCATTTGGAACTGTAATGGTACCCTCTGGTCCGAGCCTGGGAATTTCTTGGAGTCATACATAGGATGAGACAGTCTCTTCTACACAGAGACACATCAAGGCCCAGAGCGCCCCTTACCGGTGTTCAATGGATACACTTGGGAGTCAGCCTACTGGGAGGAGATGAGGGAGACAGGTGGAGTACGGTGATCAAGAGGAGTAGCAATCTTATATAGATCATCTGGTGGGATGATGAAGCCCTCCGCTGAAATGTGCAAGCAGTGGTCCCGATAAAAATTAAGCTGCATAGTGAGCTCTATCTATGCTAGCCAGAACCTAAATGTGTGTAGCTGTAGGAGATCCTCCCAGATGATTGGGTTGAATTTGTTGCCCCGAAATGGGACAAATGGAGCATCAATGCTACTGGAAGGGTGACAACCTATCTATATGAAAACCCAATCTCTCAACCACCCACATGTATGCACGTACCAACATCTATGATCATCCTAAGCTGCTAATGCATTAAAGATGCTAGTCCCAACCAAGGTAGCCTATGTCACCCTATGCTACATGAGCCATACATGCACACATGATACAAGCAAGTGATAGTCTGGAATGCCATATCCAACAGTAGTGGGGATGCCCCAAATTTAGCCTAAATGATCTGATGAGGGACATATGGCTTGCTGCGTATCATCCATAAGAGTAGGAGAAGTTGTAATCTCTCCACTCGAGTCCACTATGTGTTAAAGAGGTTTGGTCCCCAACAAGTGCTACCATGCATGCCCGTAGGTTGGACCAAGGAGTCAAAAAGGAAAACCTTGGTCCACGGGTCCTAAAAGTCCAAGTGGAAGCACTGTCTCTCCAGTTGGGCCAGGGAGGCATAACCTCTACTCAGAAGAGTATGCATCGCCACCAGTATCATCGTGAAGATAGGTCCAAAAAATAGAACTCCCAAGTATGTATATGATGAAACTATCTCGACTGGTGCCCCGTCAAAAGTAAACTGCTCTCTATGTGTAGCTGCTCTAGAGATGTTGAAGATCATAACCTTGGTTTTACCCAAGTTGACCTTCAAGTCATGGGACTCGCACAAAGCCAGTAGGGCATCTAGATGTCTCTAGATCCCCTCAGCAGAGTGAGCAAGGATAAGAGCACCACATCATTAGCATTCAAAAGAATATGGAGCAAGTAACTGACAAGAGAGCAACTAGCTCCTCCTAGTGTCCTGATAAAAGACTCAAGCTTATCTACTATGTAGAGGCCAAATAAGGTTGATGAGAGTGGATAACCTTGTTGGACCACCCCAATGATGCTCAGGATCTCATATGTCCATCTGCCTGCCATCCAAATCCCCTCTCATAAAGTGCCAGCCCAAACTATCTCCATCCAATATGATAGCGTCCTGTAACTGCTTAATGAGGCGTGCTTGAGGTACTATATTGAAGGCTTTGCAGAAATCCACAAAGTAGAAATATACCCTCTGTCTCCATGTCCTGGCATCCTCTATGACACTCCTAAGTGTGAGGATGTGTGTTCAATCTACAATATTGAATTTTTTGCATAATTTTTATCAATGTTGCAGAAAAATCTTAAACATTAATGTATTCTATATGGTGGAAGATTATTTTGGTGGAAAACTAGAAGATAATATTCCAACCTTAAAATTTAGGGTTCCAAGTGAGCAATTTCCTTTTGGATTTTCCTCGAACCCAGGTGCTCCAATGGCAATGCTAGTGCATAGGGTGAATTTCTAGCACTAGACAAGCCATGGAAGCATGAAATCCGACATCATGTGACCAGGGTTGGGAATATGATCTTCTAGTTTTCCACCAAAATATTTATGAATTGTTGGGTTTTGCTATACTAAGCCCTATACCCTAGTTTTAATTCCCTACTGGTTGAAGACAGAGCATGGATTTTGCATTTAAAATAGAATTTACCAAAGTATATAGATGACATTAATCAAATTATGAAAATAAACCCTAAACCCTAAGCTATTAAAGGTACATACCTTTTTTGCCTCATCACGAAGGGTATTAGATGTAGTGTCCAACTATAATCCCTTTTCTAGTGGGGTGTCTTGTGCTTCTTGTTGACTTGAGGTGCCAGCTTCTTCATCTTTGTCACCGAACAATGACCTTTACAAATCCATAGGAGTGTTCATCATGGATAGACATGAGTTCTGAAACAATCCTACAAGCTCTCACTTGACGCTGCTATTGACCACCTTTTTTGGATATTACATCCATTGGATGCAATTTCCTCTTACAAAGTCTTGGACTCATAGGGGTATCCTAAATGAATGCTAATGTTTTTTCCATTTTCTTGATCTCATCTTTAAGAGTTGTGTTTTACATCTATAAGTGAATTACAATTTAAGTGTGCTCTCCCAAGTGAGCATCTAATGTTTCAAACCTTTTCCTATAATTCTCCATTTTTATTCTTTATTCCATCATACCATTTTTCATTCACAATTGGTCAACCCATGGAATTGAGGGGCCTGACAAGTTTGTGGATCTACTAGATATATCTTCCCATCTAACCATAGATCCATGTGTGTTTTTCCTTGACTTTGAAGAGATACCAAATCACTTTCACTCACCACGGAGGATTCATTCCTCTTTAGAAATGGTGCATTTTCTGCATCAATTTGAAAATGGATGTCCACCTTTTTCTTTTGCTTTTCTTGAGGGCCTCTAGGGTTTCATACACTTTACACCTAATATAATAACAACATATATATTCAACACACAAAACTAATATCACATACATAGATCATGTAAATAATAAATAAAATGATGAAAAACATAGTAAGACATTTAACTTAGTAAATTACATAGAAGATAATACAATTAAGTACACAAACATAATACAATTAAAACACATAATACAATTAAAGATCACAAACATTGTTAAACTATTGCATGTAAAATAAATCAAAATTGAAAACTAATTAGATCAACATGCTTTAAAATATAATATCAATAACATCAACACATATACATGGTAAAGTGATAGAAAACAAAATTAATATCACATACAAAGATATTACAATAAATTGACTTACATTTAGCAAGTGTAGAGGCACACTTGACTTTGTAAATCATAAATAACTAGAAACACAATGACATCTGAATACTACAAACACAAATGTAGAGGCACACTTGACTTCATAATTATAAACAACTACAAACACAAATCACATCTGAATACTACAAACATTTTTAAATTGTCAAATGTCAAATAAATAAAAAACTTTTGAATGAACAGTACCTGATTCTAAGTGGTCCCTCTTGTATTTTCCAGGAGGCTGAATTCAGTTGATGGATCTTGCTCCAAAAAAATTTATATTCTCCCAAACATCTTGAAATCTATTTCAAACAATCTTTTGCAGAAAACTAATACATTTTAAATTGATAGAAAACAAAACTAATATCACATACAAAGATATCACACAAACATTAAATACATTGACTTGCATATAGCAAATTTAGAGGCACATTTTACTTCAAAAATCATAAATAAACAACACAATCACATCTAAATACTATTGTTAAACTATCAAATGTAAAAATAAATCAAAAACTTATGAATGAATAGTACCTAGTTCTCAGTGGCCCCTCTTGCATTCTAGGAGGCTAAAGTTGATGGATCTTGCTCCAAAACAAATTATAATCTACCAAACATCTCAAACTCTATTTAAAACAATCTTTTGGAGAAAATTATACATAACAAGAGTGTAGTGACTGCTCTTTCTTGTAAGAAAGCTCTATTAACTCAATTTTCATGAAAGTTTCTTTTAATATAAACAAAAATTTCAACATTTTCAAACAATGCAGCAAAAGAAAACAACACAACTACAAAAAACAAAGTATGAACTAATTGTTTCTTCAAAGCTGCATCATTTCCACCATCTTGCATTGTTCCAAAGGATATCTCACCTCAACCTCCATGAAAGCTGCTTGGATAGGTCTCAAAACTTCACAAGCTCTTTTGAATCATGCCCCCTTATAGACCAGTGTTGAGATATGGACAAAAGAAAGAGTGATTTTCATGCATGGCCAAGTGTAATGCCTAAAATTGAATCTTCTTTTAAACTTTTCAAAGAATCTTGTCTAGTAGCTCCTTCTAAGCTCAAAACACCTTGCATCATTCATGGTTTGTCTACAACATTTATTGCCCGGTCCTTTAGGAGGGTATGTGGTCAATATAGGTGAGTAGAGTGTAGAGCCATGTAGAGTATATAGGTGAGAGGCCTTGGTCAAAGTGTATGTCATGATAGGTAGTATAGGTAGGTGGTGTGGTGAGTGGTAGAGTTAGGCAAGGAGTGGTGATATTGAAGAAGAGATATGTGTATCAGCCCTAGGTGGAGGTGGTGAAATGGAGAAGTTTATGATGTGTGATCTAAAGGCAGGGGATCCCAAGATATAATCAACTATGCTAGATCCCCCTCCGCAAGTGTAGCCACTGTTGTAGGAGGGCCATCGCTCAAGAGTAGATAATGAGATTGTGTGCCGTACCTAGATCTAGTAGTGCATGTCTATAAGAAGTGATAGGGGCTCGTCTATCACAGCAGATACTTGTGATATGTCAGTTTCAACCAGATTAATGTCAAGAAGTAAAACAATATCCTCTGAAAAATCTAGTAGTGGCACCTAGCATGCTCCTATCTTTCTGTTGAAGTCCCCCACTAGGAGAACATCTCCACGGCTCGAGAAATCCATGATATTATGGTAGAGGGGTGTATATGGTGATGTCTCAGCCTCCTCCCCTACTACCTGCCAAAATATGAGGTCTCTGGTGGGAAGTAGTAGATCGCTCTATGAAGAGATCACGGTTGGTGGTGCATCATAGAGTTAGATCTAAAGAAACATTGGAAAGTTACATGTGTCATTGTACCGAATCCGTATAGAGAGCGAGCGAGTAGAGGGGATACCCAAGGAGAGTCACATCTGCACATTGTGTGAGCGCCATGAGGTGGAGTCAAAGGAGCACTTTTTCTTCTATTGCACAATCTACAATGAGATTCGTGGATGATACCATTGCCTTTTCAGAGATAGATTCGAGGGCCTCTCCAGACTCCTCTTATACCCAGATCAGAGATGCCTGGCAACTTTTATTCATGAAAAACCTGGCATAGAGATCATCTCATCAAATCAAGGATACTGGAGCAGGGGACCATGCTTAGCCCATCCCAGAGTTTGATCACAGAGTTCTTCCAGTCAGAGCAGGTTGCTATCCCAGCTACGATGAGAAAGAGAGGTAGAGAACTCGAGACGGAGATGAGGCACACTCGACAAAGGACAAGCACATAGATCACACTCACTGACATTTCCTCTATTTTCAAACCAGGGGTGCAACTAACTAGAGTTATAGTGGTGCTCATTAGACGTTGGGTAGCGACTCGGGAGGGCACAACGGATTACTCATCCAGATAGTAGACACCGATCCATTATGGGCTTCTTGCCTACATTGCCTAGTCCGCCATTGAGTGTATATTGATGTTCAGTATGCCTATTGCATTGTATTGGATTAGGTTGCCACTCCACATGACGATGATGACGTGAGAAGAGAATGAAAATTTTCAAAATCACTACCATAAATCCCCCACAGAATATTTGACCATCAGCTCTTCATCCAAATTTCAACTGCTTTTCTAAAATTTATAATTCTAAAGTTAGAATTCCACTTCCTATACAAAACTATCAGATAATCAAACTATTTACACACAAACAAGATGAATTACATTCAAAGGGCCTCCCAGAATATGGTTTTGTTATTGTGGTGTAAATGAGTGAGTGGTCAGACCAGTAGATGTAGTTTGTCCCATGCTTGGAGTCATTAAGAGAATCTTTTTTCACCCAAATATGGTCCAAAGCAGTGCCGTTCATTGTCGTTGGGATGTGTATGAGCTATTGCATGTTTTTTGGTTGCATGAATCTCATGAGCTTGCTTTGTGGGGACCTGTTCTTTGATAACATATGTTGAAGTCGCCCATGACATAATAGGGAGTGGCAGAAATACCATGTCAAGGGTTTGTAGCAGTGCTCCTGATGAAGCCCTTGGGGCCTTGTAGACATTGACAATGGCTAGTGGTCCGATGCGAGGACTTGATAGGACTGTTAGGAGACACTCGATACTATCTTTGAAAACAAATAGTTCATGTATGAGTGCAACTCCACCCTTGTAGTATGTTTCTATGCCCAATCCTTTAGTACCATGACAATGATTAAAGCTTGGGATTGCCGTGCCATGGTTTGCTGATGTGTGAAGCTCTTGGAGGCAGAGAACCATGGCACTGAGCATGCTTTGAGTAGCAACAATTTTGTTTTGATGTGCACAAAATGACCTGGTGTTGAGTGATTGCAATGAGTTTGTTTCTGGAGGTTGTTCATGAAAATCTATTTGTGTGGTATTCCACATTCGTGTGTCTGAGAGCCGTTGAATTTTGGCTAGAACCACTGAATCTACTTTGATGTGTTTTCTTTCCAAAGGTTAAATCAAGTAGAGAAATGATGGGACACGTATTCTTGACTATGTAGACGAGGCCGTGTGCTCTCATGTACTTTGGATCAAAAGCGAGTGAGTCCATGGATAGACCTTGTGCACGATGGATTGTCCTTGCTGCTATGGGATGGATTGGGAACTGGTATCTGCACACGGTGTTTAAATGGTTTTTTCTTATTTGAAATTCACTTGCTATTTGCATGATAGGTGTCCAATCTGTACAATGCTATTAAAGAAAAAAATTTATTTATATTTTGATCATCTATACAATGTTGTTAAAGAAATGACAGAAAGGTTTACCTCTAATGAGGGCTGCCAGCATACAAAAAATCCTCTTTCTATACATAAGAGGAGATAATACTAGTAACTTAACTTTCCCTAGTTGAACAGTCTCACACTATAAATCTCAGTCCAAGGAGGAGGTAGATAACTATGGTTCTTAGCAAAAAAAAGCAAAGAGTTACACATGTGCCATCGTTCATCATTGGATCCTTTAGCAGTAGCATGTGTACATGATATGATTAAGTGGAGAGAAAGATCCAGTTGGTGAAGTCTACTTAGCTGGTCCTTCTTTGACAAGGCATAGTGGAGGGAGGAGTTGTGACTGCATGTCAAGCTTAGCACTTGAACATTTGCCTACCCCTTGAGTGTGGTCAGCCAATTCAGCTTGCATTTGAGTGATCTGATCATTGTACTTATGGAACTCCTGGTCCATAAGAAACTTTGCCTGAGGCACAATAGAGGATGTTCAGTTAGTTAGCAGAAAACAATCATACCAATTGCTAAAGAGGTGGTCAACATGCATGAGTTCATCATTGAATTGACAAGCATTCATGGAGATCCAAATAAACCATAGGGCATGGGCTCTGATAAGTGACCATTTGGCAGAAGTAAGACGTTTTGAGGGCATCTCCCTATAGTATGGCCTTCTAGTTTATGGGCTCCCCAATTCTGATTTGCACATGTTTCCAAACCTTTCTTACTCTTGGGCAAGCAATAAAGAGGTGAAAAATATATTCTCTGTTTACCACACAGCATTTGCAAGTGCCATCCCCCTTTCTAATGCTAAGACTTCTACTATTGGTCCAGACTCCCTTATGCAAGGTTAGCCATATTAGGGTAGACATTTTCTCTAGAATCTCTCTATTCCATATCAACTCAAATCTGAGGGCCCACTTTTTGGTATTATAAAAACAACGCCACCATTTGTTTAGCTTAGAGACAACCTCCTCTATGCCTTCTAAGGGTGTGGGTATTGGTAAAAGAGATGAGCTGCCAACCCACCCAAACTCTCTGGAGAAGTCAAGTACCCTACCTCCCTTCCAAGAAATATCCCCCTCCCACAGGTGCACTCTTCTCATGACCAGCTCTTGATCTGCATTTGTAGTCTGAACTCTCTTTGCCAAGTTTTCCATATGAAGTTGTTCCTGTCCCAAAGATCACCCCAGCTAGAAACCTCCTTCTTTACCAAGTGCTAAGCTCTTAAAAAATCATTATCACTTAGTTGCTGCCTTGGAAAAAAAGTCGAAACCCATATGGAATCTAGAGTCATGTAACTTCCTTTCCCTGTGAGTGCGATGAAACATTTAATCTGTTCAAAGGCTCCCCGAAGGGATTTCCACACTTGGCTTCCTTTGGTAAAGCAAGGCTCTGGGTTTCCAATAGTTGCCAAAATAGAGTAGTCTTTCCATCTTGGGGCTCTAAGAGGTCTAACATGTTTAAAGTTCGTGAGCAGAAGGTTAGCCCAATCTCTATAAGGAGTGGTAATTGCTTTTATTACCCACGTGATAGCTAGTTTATAGGTAGCCAATTGGATATTTATTACCCCCAACCCTTCTTCTTTTCCTGGCCTAGTACAAAAAACCCATTTAATTTTAGCAATCCTTCTTCTAGTGTCACTCCCACCCCATAGGAAGGATCTGCATACTCTTATGAAATTTTCTAGTCCTGCTTTGGATGGAGGCACCAACAGGAGAGATAGAAAATAGCCATTGGATAGATACAGTGATTTAGGACAACTCTTCTCCCTACCAGGTTTGCGTGTAGCCCCCTGATACTGTTTAGCTTCTTTTTGAATTTCTCTAGGAACCAATCCCATCTGTCTTTCATCTTGACATTGAAACCCATGGGGATACCAAGCAATCTAAATATCTGACCATGAGGTATCTTTTTGCATCCCAGCTTGGGTCTAATAAATTTACATTGTCCCCTATTAATATAGCATACCCTGTTTTAGTGTGATTAATCCTTGACCCAAATGCTATGCGAAAAATGTCCATGCACTCCATTTCCCTTTGGATGTCCACATCTGTGTTTCTGATTGTGAGGGTGGTGTCATATGCAAATTGTTGATTGACCAGCTGGTTTCCTGAGGGGAGTTCTATGCCTTTGATTTCTCCTGCTACTACTTGATCTTTAATCAGCCACCCCAAGGCGTCAGTAGCAATTGAAAATAAGCGAGGGGCAAGAGGGCACCCTTGTCTAATGGATCTTTTTAGCATAAAACTTTGAGATATCTCCCCATTAACACAAACCTTTGTAGAGGCATTGGAAAGTAGCAAGGCTACATAGGATATGAAAATCTTCCCCAAACCTAGGCTATTGAGGGACTGCAGAAGAAAGTCCCAGTTGAGTCTATCATACGCCTTATCAAAATCAATTTTAATTAGACAAATCTCCTGTTTTGTTTCCTCAGCATGTGCACAACCTTCACAGAGATTGATAATTGCCTCCAACAAGTGTCTGTTCTTTAAGAATCCTTTTTGTTCTTCTAGAATCCACTTGTCCATTTTGTGTTTGAGTCTCAAGGCCATTGCTTTAGCAAATATCTTGTAAGAATAGTTAAGCATAGTTAGGGGTCTCCAATTTTTTAACACTATTCCATCCCCTTCCTTTGGAATAAGTTTGATGACACCCCCATTTAAATGCTCTAGGAGTAGCCCCAATTGAATACTCTCATTCCAGACTTCTAGTAGAGAAGGACCAACAGTATCCCAAAAAAAGTTATAAAATTTAGCAGAAAGTCCATCCTCTCCAATGGTTTTTCCATCAGACATTGCAAAAATAGCCTCTTTGAGCTCTTTAAGGGAAAAAACTGCTTCTAATTGATTTCTGTCTAAGTTAGAAACAGAGGGTTGCCTAGCTGTATGACACTTAAGTCTTGCCTCTAAAACATTGTGGTCTGTTAGATCCACTATGCTAAGCAAGTTTCTAAAATGGCTGACAATTATCTCCATATTTTTTGTTTCTAAAAGGGCTAGCTCTCCATCTTCGTTTTGCAGCAAAGGTATTTCCTCCTATTTTCTTTTTTTTCTGATCCTCCTGAAGTTTTCTTTGGTTGGCCTGTCTATCTTGCCTGCCCACCACTCTCTGAAATATATGTTGGCATTATGCAGTTTAATCTGCTCTTGGATTCTGATTTCTTTCCTTTTGAGCAACAAGTGTTGTTGGGCATTGGTGTCATTGCATCTAGCCCTTTCTTCTAGCTCCTCAATGTCTTTCTTCAGTTTATCCATCCTTTTGGCTCTAATAGTTTCTTTGTTCTTTTTGGCATCCTTGAGTATTGTATGTACCTTTTCAATAGCATCTTTCCATCCTTGTGCCTTAGAGTCAGCTGCTCTAAAAGAGGAGCTCCAACTCTCTATTATCTATTTTTGAACAGTCTACAATTTGAAGAGGGAAGGGTCAGCCTTGAACCAGGAGTTACCTCTCTTTCCAATACCCATGTCTAGAGAAGCCAACACTGGTTTGTGGTCAGAGAGAGTAAGAGAGGAAAAAGTGACTTGCTTAATATCTAGAGCTTGATCAATCAGTGATTGAGCCAAGTAAACTCTGTCTAACCTAGCTTCTCTTCTTAAGTCCCCTACCTATCTACTGCTCCAAGTAAAAATACTAGGAGTCCCAATGTCTATTACTTGGAGAGAATCTTTGACCTCTTCCCACAGCTAAAATTTAGAACCCCTGAGTGTTGAACCCATCCATCTATCTCTAGTAGACTCAATCGTATTGAAGTCCCCTAGGATAATGCAATCACTCCCTAAGTTCATCATTGAGTCCCATGTAATCCTCCTTTCCAGAGAGCCTGTGGGAGCACACACTGAGACTACTATAAAGCAGAGGCTTTTTATCCTGTAGACCAAGGCAATCCACCTGTGATTGGGGTCATGGGTGGGGCACTCTGGCTTTTTACCTGGGAGATTCTTCTTTTGTTAATAGTGGTAGCTTGAGGTTTAGCTGAAGGCCCAGGAAGGTTATTCTATATTTGAGCTAGGGGGAGTTCTTCCTTAGAGTCTCCTTGCTCTGACTCACTCATGCTGGCATCAACCTGGTTTACATCCTCTTCAAACTCTCTAGACCATCCAGATTTAATCTCAGCTTCAACCATTTGAGCATCTTGGATCCATTCTTTAGTTTCTTTGTCTATGAGAGCTTCAAAGGTGTTATTTGTAACCAAAGGGAAGGTTACCCTCTCCTTTTCTAGAAAGTAGGTGTCTTCTGCACCTCTGTCTGTTTGACAAATTTGATTTATGTCTCCACTTCACCTGCCTTCACCAAGTCCTGATTTTTTGTCTTACCTTTGACAATCCACTTTGGCTTTGGGGGGGGAATGGGCTGCTATTGGGCTAGCTCCTGTACTGATTTGGGGCCATTTCTTTTAGTGGGCAGCTTTTGATTGTGTGACTTGAAAGTCCACATAGAAAGCAGGAATTAGGGAGATTCTTGTAGACAAGGGGCTGCTCCATAAAAACACTTCCATTCCTGTTTACTATCACCAGGGTTTCAAGAAGTTCCTCAGCAACATCCAATCTAACATAGACCTGAGGGTGACCTTTGGGATTGATAAACTACTCCTTTTCAACATCTATAACTTGGCCTAAGCTTCTACACAAGTTAGGAGCTTGGTTAACTAGGGAGAAAGGCAGACCATATAGGAACAAAGGCAGATCTTAGTTTGTTAGGATTAAAATCTTGAGACCAAAACTCAACATATAAAGGTTGATGCCTAATAGTTCATAAAGCATGGTGGAGGGCCTTCCAAGCCATGTCTTCTGTTTCAAAAAGAAAGAAAAAGAATCCTTTTCTTAAAAATCTAACACTGGTAACTACCAGCCCTTTTCTAATCCAGTTATTTCTAAGCCAACCTTCTAGGAAAGCAGTGGGGGGCCTAGGGCTAGGCAAGTAACCAATCAGGGCATGAGATTCTAGCCATTCAATTGACTGTTCCAGCTTGTCTTCATCCAAGAAAGCTGCAACCTTACCTTTAAAAGGTGGGCCCTTCTTAGTTTTAGGCTGTTGATCCTGATGTTGAGATTGTCATGGGTGCATTGGTGGTAAGACTTCAGCATCTCTAATGACTTTTTGACTAGTTCCTCCCTTTGAGTTTGGGGATTTGGTAGTTGGTCTTGGAGTATCTACAGGTTGAGAACTGAAACGCCCTCCCTCTATGTTTCTTGCTGTGAATGCATCAGTCTAGAAGTGGGAGGCGGAACTCTGGCTGGATGATGGAAGACTCTTTTCTTCCTAGCTTTGAAGGCGCTCATCAAACATGCTGTCAGTATAAGGATAGCTTGCACTTTGTTCTGTATCTCCTCATTTGGGTTCTCCTCGGTCTGAAACTGTTGTGTCCCCTCCTAGTCTGATGTCGGTGAAGCATGGTCTAAGGGGGCTGGTAGCTCCTCTGAGTCCTTCATGACTGCCTTTCTGGTAAGGCAAGTAATACTACACATGAAAAGGGGGGTGAAGAGTCCTCCACTAAATTCTTGGACCACCCCCGCATATGAGGGCCGTGAAGTCTTCAAGTGAAGAGTTTTAGATGTATAAGGTGCAAAACTTTTTAGATGTAATCTTTAAAAATCGTAGTTGGCACAGGCAAGCGTAAGGGATCTCGCCCTTCTCCCCACTCACATGTCACTTGATTGGATACAATTGGCTCTAGCATTGGATTTAATCATGTAGTGTAGTTATCCGATTTTATTTAAATCACCTCAAGTAATAGGAGTAGATGTATACCACAAAAACCAAAAACTTTGAAGGATGTAGAATTATGCATTTTGGACACAGAAACAATGACAATAAACATTGATATTTTTTGTTGACTTTTCTATACGTCTTTAACTAGAAAAAGGGGCCTCCTTAGCACTTTTGAGCCTCCATTTTCACCTGCCCTAGTGCAGATGAAAACGGGGCCAAGGAGGCCCTTTCTCGGTAGACAAGATATATAGAAGTCGTCAGAATTTATCCGAGCTTACAATCATTTTTCGGGTTTTGGGGTGTTTTTAACTCATTTTGGGTGTCAAAAATGCATATTTCTTCACTCTTCATAAAGTTTTTTGGTTTTTGCAGGGAAATCAGCCTATAAATATCCTTTATGTCATGAAAATTTCAGCTTTTATATCATAACATTAGTTTATCTAGAGTAATGATATTATATATATGAGCATGAAGTTATTTGGGATGTACATAGAGGTAGTGCCTTCATCATGCTACAAAGATATAATTGATCATAAATGTATGAGAAGAGCTCCTAAAATCAAGTGGGTCATATAAGCTTGCAAATTAAGGACTCATAGAAATCTTTCCTTTAAACAAATTAGTATAAATTACCATGGCATTTTCACTTCTCATGCATCGAAGTCCAACATTACCTATTCATTTCTCTATGATGAAGATATATACTATGGAAAAACCCAAGGTATTGAGAAAGCTTGCATATAACTAAGTGATGCACATTTATATGTATTGGAGGATGGATTTTTAGCTCCCTCATGATGGATTCATCCTATAAAAGTTTTGATTTGGATTGAACTATGTGCCATGGAAGCCCCTTTTCTTTGATAGCTTGAGGTATAAAATGTGGAGAAGTATCATGTGTTTGATCTACTTGTATGAATTTTAACATGTGTTAGAATTTGAATTCTTAGCTTTTTGTTGTTGGATGATCACATGTATGTATTGAATCATGTGTTTGACCATGAAGTCTTAAGAGTATATGTTTAGTCATGTGTTCTTACAAAATTTGGCATGGGTTTTATTATGTGATTTATATATGGGTTTAATTATGTGTTCTATCATGAAGTAGTAGCTTTGAATCATGTTTATACTTTTTCCATTACAACATTATCTAAGTGCCAAAAAAGCTCGTCAAATGTAGGGAGTGCCCAAAAAGCTCGCAATAGAAAGCTCTCCAAAAAATCACACCCATAAGTACTATTTTTTCATGCCACTTGATACATTAAATTAGCTCCAATAGAACCATCGATAGACATTCAAGAGGCATACATATTTAATCCAAAAATATACCACAATGCTTCCAATCAAGTTTCAATTCATAAGAAAAGCATCGCCCTAATAGTACATATAGTTATGACTTTTTGTTAAACATCAATTTCAACGCATGTACCTACTCAAACTTTAGGATAGATTTATTTATATGTCCTTAAAATCCATTTGAACTATGAAACCATAGCAATAGCATAGTCAAAAAATATTTCACATTGCCTAAAAGTCTCATTTTGTGCATAATCGAAGGGTAAATTCAACTATACAATATCAACCCTCGCTAATAATGCCCACGTAATACTCATTTCCCTTGTGGATAGCATCAAATGTGTCTTTGATTTTCAATTTTCATTTTATTGTATCTCAAGAATGTGTAATTAAGGGAAGGGAATTGGGACACACAATTGCTATACAATATATACAATGTATTGAAATGACAATAAATGAGCACATATACAAAATTATGGATAATGATTGTTCCTTTTAGTCCATTCCCTTTAGTCCATTTGTGTCTCTTCAGAAACTTCACTATGATACGTGCACACCACCACATGTTTAACACCATATTTTTTGCAATGAACAATTGAAAAGCTAAAAATGGAAAATAAAAAGAGGTATGTGATTGAATATGGCGACTACACATCAGACTCTTACATTCTACTTGTTCATGAGAGAGGAAAATATTTCTTCAAAGTCAACATTCATTTGCTTTCTTTGTGTAGTTAACCGTAGAAGAAGCTCCATTATCCTACATCAATTCTAATGGTTAAGATGTCCCTTAATCACTTATAAGAGTAAGCAAGAGAAAAGGTGTACATGGGCATTTGTGATTGGGGCATTATGATTCCCATGAGGACATAGGCAACCTATTCAAGTGCAATAGCCCAACCATAATAGTGTAGTTATAGGCAACCTATCATCATTCAAGTGCAATATCCCAACCATTGTAGTGTAGTTATATGAAGATTGCAAAAAAAAGTTTGTGCATGTAACCACCACCATTTTTTATTGCTTGTGCAGTATCCATCATGATTAGATAATGATGAATGTGTGTACATTACTTGCATACACTAGTATTGCAAGCCTTGCTTTGTAGACTGTGAAGTCTAAGTGATATTAAAGCATCTCCAAATCTAGTAGACCCTCTAATCTGCATTTGAATTTCATGCTATTTTTTATATTGCACCAAGATGCAAGTAGCAACTATCATTAATGAAGAGATAAGGTCACTCATAAAATCAAGAGACGAGAGAGTGAAATGAGATGAGGGGGGATGGAAGGCATTGGAGGAGGCACCAAAACACAAGAGGAAGGGGGGATGGGAGATGGTGGCACCTGCTACTGGTGCTCCATCGCCATAAATTGGAGAAGCACAGAGGATGAGAGGTGAGTATAATGTGTGCATGCTTACTAGGAGTAGTGCACTCACCAATTAACTTATTTTTGAGCATTTGAATTTGCCACTTACACCTTAGAAATATAGAATCGTATTTCAAATCTACAAAAAACAAGAGGAAATATCCCAATTTCTAAGGGATATTTGTAGATTCAAATGCTCAAAGATGTGTCACTTAGTGTAGTGGTAGCTTCAAAGGCTCAAAAGTAACTTGGTGTAGTGGCATATTCAAATGCTAAAAGATAAGTCACTTGGTGTAGTGGTAAATTCAAATGCTTAAAGCTAAGTCTCTTATTTATCTTTGAGCATTTGAATATGCAAATATCCCTTAGAAATTAGATATTTTTCTCTTTCTTTTTGTAAATTTGAAGTGGGATTCTAAATTTCTAATGTGTAGTGAATTCTTAAATGTAAGTCAATTGGGCACTAGGCATTATACTCCCCTCTTACCTTCTCCATGATGTGGAGGAGTAGAGAGGATGAGAGTGGAGTATAATGGCTCCATGAGAGGGGAGTATAATGCCTATAGGAGCTACTACAGTAGCCAAAGGTAGCTCATCTTTTGTAGTTGAATATGCCACTACACTTAGAGATTTAAAATCCCATTCTAATTGGATAATTTTCTCTTGCTTTTTGGTGCTTTTATCAATTACTAATGTAACATGTACCATGCTGTGAGTCTACTTGCCTATGGAACAAGAGGAAATAAATATATCAACTTACCTTGTAGATGGCTCTCTCACACTCTTCCTTGTACATCAGTCTTCCTCCATTGAAGGGGTTTTCCAAGCATTGATGTAAGTGGCATGGCTTCTACATTGGCCTTTCTCTATTGAAGGGTTTTTCCAAGCGTGGATATAACGTGCATCCATCACAATGGGGTAATATAATGAGCATTATAATACCTTTCACATGGCTTGGATGCAATAGAGATCACATCAACTTGTTCATGCTTGGAAGACAATGTTGTATGATGAGCTTGCGACACGTCTTGTGAGAATTCAATGTTGCCATTTGTTTTACTTTGTTTTTGGTATTTTTCAATTTTTAGTGGCATCTAATTCATGATAAAAGTTTATGTTCCATTAGCCAAGGCCCTTGAAAGTATCTTGAATGAGAAAATTAGGTACATACTTGTCTCTCTTTCCTCTAAGGTAATAGACAAACATTTAACTTAAGAGGTCACGAATGGCGATCAAATTGTGTGATTCAAGACTTTAATGTACTACAGTTGCATGGGCTAAGGGGACTTGGCAAATCAACCATGCCCACATTGAGTTTTTAGGATGGCTTTACATATGGATAAGGAAATATCATCAAATGCTTAACACTTGGTACACAAGGGCTAATCCTTGTAATGTTTGATTGGGGAGGTGCAAGGGATGTGCTTTGTTTCATGTCATTCTCTATAATAAAATCATATTTAAAGCTTTATACTATCATGGTTTGATGTTAGTTTTTCCCATTACTTAAAGAAAGAGCCAATTTGTATTTGAATCTCAGTCTCTTTTCTTTTCATGAATGCACACTCAAGGCATCACAATACCAAATAGGTCACTTATTATTAGTTGTTTGCAACAATCCTCATCCATTGCAATCTAGAAAAAGATAGAGAACTGCATGAATGCATGCTCAAGGCATCACAATACCAAATAAGGTCACTTATTATTAGTTGTTTGCAACAACCCTTATCCATTGCAATCTAGGAACCTACTTGTATTAACGGAACAAACTTGCAATGGCTGAAGATCTCATTCATGAATCAATGGCAACTTTTGTCATAATGATAGTGACATATGTGAACGACACTTTTCACTACTTATCCTCTCCTAGATTTTGATAATGATAAGTTATGTGTTTTGTAATTTGAACAAAAGCATTGATGGTCGTTGCACTTCTACTTGAATTGCAAACCCACCATTAAATTCCAAATAACAAAACTTTTCTCCTAATGTCTTGCCATGGGTGGACTGAAAGCCATTTAGCAAGGTGACACTCTAGAAACAAGGTATCAAGGTAGCAAAACAACACATTTATTTGTGTCAATCCAAATGGCCCATCTCAATCTCAACCATTTGGAGACGGTGTCATGTGTTGATAATGTGCATTGCATGCATCACATTAGAATTACATATTTTATTATGGAATTCACTTGTGCTTAAGAGGTTAAGGCTACTATTATGCAGTGGCACACAAGTTTAAAGTGGTCATTATGGAGAAATCCAATATGAATAAGACATTGTCTAAAGCTCTATTGAAACAAGCTTCTCTTGAATGCCTAGATTATGGGCAATTGTTTTGCTTCCAGTTGAGCACAAATTTTGGCAAATTTTTTAGTTGACCTTGCTATGGATATCCAATATGAATAAGACATTACCTAAAGCTCTATTGAAACAAGCTTCTCTTGAATGCTTAAATTATGGGCAATTGTTTTGCTTCGAGTTGAGCACAAATTTTGGCAAATTTTTTAGATGACCTTGCTATGGATATTCTTGAAAACTTCAAAGAGTGAGACAAACCGAAATTCTAAATTAGAGAAGCAAGTAATATCCAATGGCAAAAACGTTATGTAAGATCGATTGTGACACTTTAAAATTTTTCTGACAAAGGATAAAAAAGTAGATAGTCCTCTCAACCCACATAAAAGGAAGATTAACTATGTTAAAAAAATATAACATCCTAAAACATGGACAAATTAAGCTCCCTTCCTAAAGTGAGCAGTACTCTCCATCTTTTTGCAAGCAAAGAAAGAAAATGCTAATCACTTGCACACTCTTGCTCAATTCACCCTCACTATGGCTACTCAAGTGATGCTACCACACCAAGCACATTGCAAATAGGCTTGTCCACACACACAACAAAGCATTTTGGAGTCAAAGAGGGGCCCAATATTGAAGGAGAGCTTGAAGATAGACCTATTCAAAAGACAATTGGTGTCAAAGAGCAAAAAGCTACCAATTTTAAAACATGCATACTTATTCTCGCCAAAGAGACCATCAAAACAAACATGAGAGAATAACAGCTGTAGAAGACCCCAAGCTTTTTATTTTTAGCACTTTCTTAGAAACATTTCTACTTACTTTCTTATAGTAGTTTAGTATGGGAATTATGAAATCGGTGTTTCAAATTTGTAGATTTCCTCTTATGTTGGGAGATGTTTGCCATCCAAAATCATTGAGACCAAACACATGTGAAAATACCTACTCTTTTGAGAGTGGGAATATGCTCTATGGTTTTCAAAAAAGTCAAACTCTTCAAGGGTCACTAAAGTCCATAACAAATATGATACATAACAATAGTCTTATTGAAGGATTATGATCCTTTGACTCCATTCTTTAACTACCACTCTATCTTTGCCATAAAGGTATTGAGTTGCAATATCATGGTAGAGAGAAGTACTGCATTGATTTATGAGGGAGGGGTCTTGTTTCTTTTAGACATGGGCTAATATAAAAAATGAAATCAACTTTTTAGGAAGACAGGGAGTACTTGTCCTTGTGAGGAGTGTGACACATAGTTAGTATTGTTCTCTTTAGAACTGAGTCATAGGAAGGAGCATGGTTCAATAATTACATTTTGTCATTGTACTCATGGTGAATGCCACAGTAGTAGATCCTTTGGCATGCACTAGTTTGTTCGCTAGTGGAATAGGTCAACATGCCATTGCCTTAGAGAAGGACAATAAGATTTGCATGTCTCTCTTAAAGTTAGATTAACTGCTATGGAGATGTAAAACCATATTTCTTTACTTTGCTTTGCATGGCTTTTAATCCAACTATATTCACTTTATTTTGAGTGCTCCATCTTTGTTCACTATACTTTGAGTGGTTTTTTTGGGTATACTTAATTGTTGTTATTACGATTTGTGGATATAAATATAAAACTTAAGTAGTTTATGTGATTAAGTATGTCTCTTATAGCTTTTGTATTTGTAAAGTAAGGATTACTTTAACTATCCCTCCTACAAAGGCTAACTATTGTGTTTCTTCATCTAGTGGGATTGGCATGCTAACTATTTTTGCTATAATGACTAATTATTGTGTTCCTTCATCTAGTGGGATTGGCATGCTCATCAATGCTACTCAGTGTTATGTGGTCACTCTACCCACACACTTGGAATGAACAAGTTCAAAGCTGAAAACTTGAGCTACAAAATTGGTTATGAAGGATGATGATGGGAGGGCTTGTTACCTTGACATTGCAAGGACTTGAGATGGGTTTGATCCCATATATGAAGGGAAAATGAGAATGACACATGACTACTTTGTAATATGTACAATGTATTGAAATGAGAAGAAATGAGTTTAGTATACAAACTCATGGACAAGTATTGTTCCATTTAGTCTATTCATGTGATAAGTGTTGTTCCATTTAGTCCACTCTTGTGATAGGGGTTGTCCCATTTAGTCCACTCATGTCTCTTGGTATACACTATACTATGATAATTGCAATCTACAATATGTCTCAATTATGTGTTTCTCACTTTATGTTCCCCCATAGGGTGTTTATTCACATGCCTCAATGTCTATAGGTCTGATAGGCATATTCCCCCCCCCCCCCCCCTCTCTCTCTCTCTCTCATCGTAGAGCTTTATAAGGACGAATTGATTGCTTAAAGTAACACAAGGACCACACAAAATTTGCAAACTTACAACCAGAAATCCTTACATGAACCCTTGGAAAATACCTTAAATACAGGAAAAACGACGTGGAATCTTGTTGGGGAAGAGCCATGTGTACACAACGCTTGGAAAATTCCTTCAACGGAGGAAGAGCCATGGATGATGTAAGATAAGATACTAATTTCCTCTTATGCCATAGGCGAGTAGACCCTTGATGTGGTGCATGTTAAATCCATTGATATAAGCAAAAAAAAGCAAGAGGAAAATATCCAATTAGAATGGGATTCTAAATTTTTGAGTGAGTGGCAGATCAAATGCTAAAAGGTAAGCCACTTAGTAGGCAGATCAAATGCTAAAAGGTAAGCCACTTAGTAAGCATGCATGCATTATACTCCCCTCTCATCCTCTCCCTGACGTTGAGGAGCAGAGAGGATGAGAGGGGAGTATATTGCATGCATGAGAGGGGAGTATAATGCTTGCATGCTTACCAGGAGCTCCTACAATGACCAACTGACTTATATCTTTGAGAATTTAAATCTGTCACTACACCTTAGAAACAATTCCAATCTACAAAAAGCATGAGGAAAAAATCTCATTTATGAGGAATATTAGCACAGTCGAATGCTCAAAGATAAGTCAAGTAACTTATCTTTTGCCAAAACTACACCAAGTGATCTTTGAGCATTTGAATTTGCCACTACACCAAGTGATATTTGGGCATTTTTATCTCCCACTACATCACGTGACTTATCTTTGAATTTGCAAATATCCCTTAGAAATTGTATATTTTTCCTCTTGCTTTTAGTAGATTTGAAATGGGATATTTTTCTCGAATTTTTTGTAGATTTCAAATGGGATTCTAAATTTCCACATCGATCTTTAAGCATTTGAATCTACCACTACATCAAGTGACTTATCTTTGAATCTACAAATATCCCTTAGAAATTTTATTTGAATCTGCCCCACTATATCAAGTGACTTATCTTTGAATCTATAAATATCCCTTAGGAATTGTATTTGAATTGCCACTACATCAAGTAACTTATCTTTGAGCATTTGAATTTGCCAGTACATCAAGTGACTTCTCTTTGATTGTAGAGAAAAATATACAACCTTAGAAATTGTATTTGAATTGACACTACATCAAGTGACTTATCTTTGAGCATTTGAATCAGCCACTACATCGAATCTTTGAGCATTTGAATCCTCCACCACTTGATGCTCGAGGAAAATATACAATTTCAAAGGTCCCTTAGAAATTATATTGGAATGTGCCACTACATCAAGTGATTTATCTTTGAGTATCAAGTGGTGGAGGATGTGCCACTACATCAAGTGACTTATCTTTGAGCATTTGAATCCTCCCTCACTTGATGCTCAAAGATAAATCACTTGATGTAGTGGCCTATTCAAATGATGTAGTGTCCTATTCAAATGCTCAAAGGTAAGTCACTTGATGACGTGAAGTGACTTATCTTTGAGCATTTTAATCTTCCATCACTTGATGCTCAAAGATAAATCACTTGATGTAGTGGCCTATTCAGATACTCAAAGGTAAGTCACTTGATGTAGTGGCAACTTGAAGTGCTCAAAGATAAGTCACGTGATGTAGAGGATATTTGGAATGTAGAGGATATATTGTATATGTTCATCTAGATTCAAAGATAAGCAAGTTAAATTGATGAAGTGGCGAGATTCAAATGCTAGAAAATCAGATATTCAAAAGCTCAAAGATAAGTGAAGTTGGGAGAGTGAAGGAGACTGCTCGTTGCAAGAATGCAGGTATTATACTATCCTCTCATCCTCTCCGCTCCTCCACTTCATGGAGATGGAGCACCACCAGCAGTAGCTGCCGCCATCGCCCATCCCCCCTTCCTCTTGCGTTTTGCCTCCTCCCATGCCTTCCATTCTCCCTCCTCTTCTCGCTTCACTCTCCTGCCTCCTGACCTTGTTTCCATGGCTCTCGCACTCGATGGCTCTGACGAACCTCGCTTGCAACCCGCTTTGCAACTTCATGACGTGTCTGTCCCGGCGGCAGACGCCGGAGCAGCTTTGCAGCAGGCCTCTGCCTCGGTGGAGCAGGCCCTGAAACCAGCTCCTGTGTCACCGATGCAAGGTCGCAATATTGGTGAATTTGTCGTCATAAGGTATGCTGCTCAATTGTGGGTGTCATTGCATTTGAGGAGTTGCTTTAATTAAGTTCTTGTCAAGTGGACGGAGGAGCTGAAGCCAAGTCTCGTATCATTCTGCATCCTATACGATCTTGGTCAAGACCTAGGTGATGGTTTCATCCATGCGTGATGCAATAAGGGTGGTGAGATATGGATGGGCCGAAACAATACCCGTGCCACTCCACCGAACTGCCATCTCTCACTGAAGCAGCCTTCTGTTGGCCCCCTGCTGCTCCGGACAGCCACCAATGACTGTGATGGAAAGGCACCTAGGCCTAGACCCTGAAGGTAGTCAGCAATAGCTCTCACCACTGTAGAGCAGGTCCAGCAGTCATGCCAAACAGTCCGAGAAGGAGGCCTGCCAGAAGAATTGCCGACCTGTGCTGCCGACCCTTGGGAGTACTCTTTGCTGAAACAGGATGCTCCGATCTGCCTCAGCTTCAAGGCGCCTTGTGATCGCAGCTCCAAAGCTCGCAGCAGCAGCACCGGACGGGCTCCCTTGACGTGGAAAGGACCCTAGATCTGCGTCAGCAAACAGCTCGTGGGAGTGCCAAATCTCTATATAGCAACGCCATCACAAAACTCGCATCTGATGCTTCCCTCCCTGGGTCCCGAGCTGCCCTGAAGTCTGATACCATGTGAGAGTATGTGAGTGCGGAAGCGTACAGCAAAGGGAGAGAGAAAATTGACACAAGGTAGAGGCTGTATATACAGCAGGGGAAAACCCTAAACAGAGGAGAAGAAAGTGCTCCAGGATATTTCCCACAATGAGGGGGGGCTGGGCCTTTATAGGCCTGGCTTATGACTGACCCAAGGGTTCGGCCAACTGACCTAGGCTGGGTCGGTTGACCCGACCAGGGTCAAGGCCGGCCCTCTTGTCCTACAAATTGGGCTATGGTGCCCTGTCAAACAGCCCATAAATAGGCCTAAATGTAGTGTCTTAAATATCCTGAAGAGGGTGGGCACCCGCATAGAAGCCCTCATTATGAGATGCACACAACTTTAACAGAGGGAGCATTAAAGGACGAGCCAATTTTGCTGAAATTGTCCAAAGCAGTGGTGCTAGAGGGAGCTTGCCAAAGTCATAGGATGGACTGAGGTTAGAGGCCCTCAACCTGTATGCATTTATTGACTTGGGAAGCTCGCTGTGCATCTGCATTGGCGTTTGCATGCTCTGTACAGTTTGCAATTTTCAAGTTGCGTTGTTATTAGAGTGATGAAAATTTGTCTCTCTCTCTCTCTCTCTCTCTCTCTCACTATTTGTGTGTATGGAAAGAGAGTGTCTCTCTTTTGTAAGGTTGTTCTTGTTAGAATTATTATTATATTCTAGGCAGTGGCCAATTTATTCTAGGCATTGGGGTTTGCATGCTAGGCATTGGGGTTCGCATGCTCTGTACAGTTTGCAATTTTCAAGTTGCGTTGTTATTAGAGTGATGAAAATTTGTCTCTCTCTCTCTCTCTCTCTTCTATGTGTGTGTATGGAAAGAGAGTGTCTCTCTTTTGTAAGATTGTTCTTGTTAGAATTATTATTATATTCTAGGCAATGGCCAATGTATTGTAATAAGTAGGTTAGGGGCACTTTTCCCTCTTTGAGGTTTTTCCCCCTAACCACAGTCCATTCCCTAACTACGGTTAGTGGATAGGATAGAGTTTTGTCACTTAGACAAAACCCCTCACTCTCATTTTGTATTCACTCTCATTCTATTTAGTTATTCAGCTTCTACGTTTGCTCACACTCTTGCTCTCTACACTCCATTGTTCACATTTGGTATCAGAGCAGCTCCTTCCCACCCGACTTCCTGCCTCCAGCCGGCAAGCTCCATCTTCAAGTCCCGCTCCTGCCCATCCGTACAAGATCTGCCGCAGTCCGTGCATCGGTACGGATTCCGTACATGCACGTCAGGTCCGTACACCCGTACAGCTTCATCGCCATTTTGTACCTGCAGCTCCTGCAAGCATTTTGTACCTGACGGTGCCCGTACTGCACATGCGAACTGTGGAGCTCCTGTACTTGCATACCGTACCTGTTTGGACATCGTACAACGCCATATCACACGTGCGAGTTCCGTACTGCATTCCATATAGCTTTGTCTGTCAACTGTACAGCTTCGTCTGTACTGCAGTTTCTGTTGTTTGGCTTGCATTTTGAGTGCACATTTGGGGCTTTTGCATTTTTTGCAGAGAATTGCAAAAATTTGGGGCTTTTAGTTGATTTGCCTCTTTCAGGTGCAATTTCTTGCAGAAATTTGGGGCTTTTGCATTTCGGCAGTTGAAACAGCATTTGGGAGATTTACAAGTAGTTCTCGACTCAGAGTGAGTCAAATTGCAGACTTTTGTCACTTTTTGCAGATATTCTTTACAGATTTTTGGGCATTTGCAGAGCATTGTGGTGCATTTAAAGACTTTGATAGGCTGTGACAGTAATTGTCACTGTGGGCAGAAATTTTGGTAGACTCTGGTTTTGCATTTTACATCCCAGGAAGGGATTTTACTTGTCTAGTTTGTTGTGTTTTTTGAGTTTTTCTGGCAAAAATGGCTGAGAACAACCCCAATGAGTATGTTTGGAGTCCTCACGCAGGAGGATAAGTTGGATGGCACCAACTACTCCTTGTGGAGTTTTATGGTTCGCAACATCTTTGGGATTATGTCAATGGAGATGAGGCAAGGCCAGAATCTGTGGCTACACCTGTCACTCCTACAGTTGGAGGCATGGGAGAAAGCCTTCAGTAGATCACTTCAGAGTTTTTGGTTGTGTTGCACATGCCCACGTGCTTGTGGAGTTTCGACATAAGTTGTCAGATAAGGCACTTAAATGCATTTTTGTTGGGTATAGTGCACAAAGCAAAGGCTATCGTCTCTATAATCTTGCTTCTTGTAAGATTTTGTGATTAGAGATGTTATATTTTCAGAGAATTCAGCACATACTTATGCTGAATTTACTATTCCAGCTTCTTCAAATGATGTTTTTGAGGGGATGCTTCCTATAGAATTTGGTTCTCAGCTGAGGCTCATGCTGAAAATCAAAATTTACAGCAACCTCCTCCTGATCCACATGCCCCGACTCGGCCACAGGCTGATTTTGTACCTCCATAGGGATGAAGTTGTCAGGCAAGAGATTCAAGAGATCCATGTAGCCAAAACAGTTCCGAATTGGTTGCTACAGACTGTCAGGGAGAGTAGGCTTGAGGCACCATTGCCTGGCAGAACTCGTAGTGCAGTAAGGCACGCAAGGGGGGCTCTTTCTGTTGAGACAACTTATGCAGGTGCTCTTCTTGATGATGAAGAACCTGACTCTTTTGAAGAAGCCAAGGATAATGTGCATTGGATGCATGTCATGCACAATGAATTGCAGTCCATTGAGAAAAATCAGACCTGGGATGTTGTGGATTTGCCACCAGGAAAGCATGCCATTGGTACCAAATGGGTTTTCAAAGTGAAATGGAAGCCATATGGGTCCATTCACAAGTACAAGGCAAGGCTGGTTGCCAAAGGCTATGCACAGAAGAAGGATGAGGAGGATTTTGCTCCTACATCCCGGATGACCACCATAAGGTCAGTTATTGCCATGGCTGCAAATTTTGTTTGGAATGTCTATCAGTTGGACATAAAAACAGCTTTCCTCAATGGGGACTTGTAGGAAGAGGTTTATGTCAAACAATCTCTTGGATTTGAACTTTTTGGCAATGCACTTCAGGTTTGCAAGCTGAACAAAGCTTTATATGGGCTGAAACACCACGTGCATGGTATGTCAAGATTGATGCATTCCTAGCAAGTAAGGGATTACATAATAGTCCCACGGAAAGCACCCTCTACATCAAGAAGGATGGGGGGGACATTTTGGTCATCATTCTTTATGTAGATGACATGCTGCTCACAGGGTCAAATGAGGAAATAATTGCAGATTTCAAAGCTGAGTTGAAAGTTGAATTTGACATGACAGATATGGGCATGTTAAATTTTTATTTGGGGATCCAGTTCATACAAGACAAGCGTGGCATCGTCATGTCTCAATCCAAGTATGTGCAGAAGCTCTTGGATAGATTCAACATGCATGACTGTAAGCCTATAGCCACTCCCATGGAGTCGGGATTGAAGCTTACTATGTATGATGTAGGTGAATCAGTCGATGTCACACTTTACAGCTAGGCTGGTGGATGCCTCATCTATTTGTGTAATACTAGGCCCAATATTTAGTATGCAGTATCTCAGGTGAGCAGGTATATGCACAGCCCAAAGACAACACATTGGCAGGTTGTAAAATGCATCTTCCGTTATTTGCAAGGCACAAAGTCTTATGGCTTGATGTTTCCGAGGGGGGTGACTTGCAGATGCATGCTTACAGTGATTCAGATTGGGCTGGAGACTATGATACCAGACAGTCCACTAGTGGTAATTGTTTCTTTTTGGGCAAAGCTTGCATTTATTGGCTGAGCAAGAAGCAATCTACAGTGGCTACTTCCTCATGTGAAGCTGAGTACAGGGCAGCTTTCACAGCAACAGTTGAATGTGTTTGGTTGCGACGTTTGTTCGATGATCTTCGTCTCTTATTGGAGGATCCTTCTCCAATTTTCACTGATAGTCAGAGTGCTATAGCGTTGGCAAAGAATCTTGTGTTTCTTGCTCGCACGAAGCACGCTGAGGTTCATTATCATTATGTCAGAGAGAAGTTGCATGCAGGGGATATCAGTATGATCTATGTTTCAACACATGACAATGTTGCAGACATCTCCACCAAAGGACTTCCACACGAGAAGTTTGAGGCATTTTGCAATGCCCTAAACTTATCTCCTTTTGGTGATTGATCACTACCTTGTACACCACATTGGCACTGCAGGGGGGTGTTAGAATTATTATTATATTTTAGGCAGTGGCCAATGTATTGTAATAAGTAGGTTAGGGGCACTTTTCCCTCTTTGAGGTTTTTACCCCTAACCACAATCCAATCCCTAACTACGGTTAGTGGATAGGATAGGGCTTTGTCACTTGGACAAAGCCCCTCACTCTCATTCTATTTAGTTATTCAGCTTCTACGTTTTCTCACACTCTTGCTCTCTACTCTCCATTGTTCACAGTTCTTATGACAAGTGTCCATGTCGTATTGTCTTATTGAAAAGGCAAACTCTCTCACGCGTGTCCATTTGTCTATGATCTATAACTAGAGTTGTAAAAGGATTTAAAATCTCAGATGGTGGCATTTTCTAGAAGGATGACTGGTTCAGTTCCAAAATGTCTTGGATTCTTCAAAGAATTGTTGTTAGACTTGATTCTGAAACTTGTATCATTATTGGATCAACAGAGTGAATTGTATTTGACTTTATCTGACTTCCAACAATGTTGGCAGAGAGTATGTAGCAGTGGCAAGAATCATTTGTGCTGAAGTTTCTGTTGCTGTAAGGTCTTGAGGTGGATATGGTGCCCGTGGTAACCTCTAATTAGATTGAAGAAAACACCAAATATGAATTTGGATAAGAAGATTGCCACTTTGACAACTTTTTTCAACTATGATTGGTTGCACGAGTATCACCAAGATGCCACCAAGGTCTTGGGACAAGGAAGGTTCATGAGTTTGAAAGGTCGGAATGCATTGATGCTCGATGTAAATTGGTGAGTTAAACCAAGTCACCCATAGATGATTTGAAATAGCAATATGTGATAAGTTATTATGAAATGCTAGAGAAAGGATGTCATAGAACTATTAACTGTGTTGTATCCAAATGTGCAAGAAGGAATCATAAGGGTCATTATAGCCTCATATTTAAGAAAGTTTATAGAGGACCATCTATAGCCTCATATTTGAGAAAGTTTATACAGGACCATCCATGAAATGAGTGTATAATGTTGGTTCTAGTAAGAGTTGATGTTGATCACCATTGGAGTTTCCTTGCAGCACCAAATACAATTTTGAAGATGCCAGACTCACTTACTGAGGGCCTCATTCATCTTATCCCTAATGGGGGTTGCAAATTTAGTGTCGCAGTGGAAACCGATCACTTTGTTGGGCACTTTGTGCAAAATCCTAGCAAAAGCAATCAGCCAACGTCTGCAGCTATTTCTTTCGGATCTTATACATAAGCAGACGGGTTTTGTGCATGGCTGGAGCATCTTCGATAATATTTTCTCATTTTGGGAGGCTTCTAAATGGGCCATACATAGTGGCCATAGGCTTGCCATTCTACTCTTGGAATTTGAGAAAGCTTATGATAGAGTAGAGTGGGGTTTTCTAGAAGGTACCCTCTCTCGCTTTGGATTCACAGATGCAGGGATCAGAGGGGTGTCAGCTCTCTACAGATCAGCCCATAGCCAGGTTCTCATTGGTGGAGTCAGGAGAGGCAGATTTCAGATAACCAGATCAGTCCGTCAAGGATGCCCTTTAGCCCCCTTTCTCTTTTTATTTGTGGCTGAAGCTATGAGCTATTACCTTAGAGCTCAAGCTGATATTATAGGGCTAAGTCTTCTGTCGAGGTAGGAGGATGAGCTTTTGGATAGTGAGTTGGCAGGTGATACGGCTGTTTTTTTAGATGCCACACTGCATACACTCACCTCTTTCAGAACAGCCTTGGATTTGTTTTGCACTGTCGCAGGGGCCCATATTAAGTGGAACAAATCCAATGGCTTTTGGATTAGTGATGAGGATACTCTAAATTGGGGGATTGACATAGGATCCACTTGGATTGAGAAGGGTGTTTCCATCAGGTACTTAGGATGCCAAGTTGGGGTAGGCATCTCTCCAGCACAGCAGCTAGCTGCTCCTGTGTTGGAGAGCATTAGGAAGAAACTGATTTTTTGGAGTTCTGCCAGACTTGACCTTGCATCTAGAGTAGTGATTGTGAACCAGGTATTATTGGCTACTGCTTGGTTCGTTTGCTCTTGTTGGTGTAGATCTAGAGGTTGTATATCTGAGCTCATGAGACCTGTCAAGAACTTTCTTTGGAGTGGGTTAGATGGCACCTCATATGTTGTAGCTAGGGTGGCTTGGGAGACCCTCATTCCTCCCACTAGGGAAGGAGGTCTCAATATTATTGATCCGAATTTGTAGTGTATGACCTTGCTCTGCAAATTTGTAGTGAGAGGATTGATGCCTGGACAGGAGCCTTGGAAGGATTTTTTCCTACGCAGCATTTAGTCTTGTACACCTTCTCACGGGGGAGATTGGATGGACAGCTCGAGATGGGATTTTACTTCAGCCCATCTTATATCTCCCTTTTCCCCTCTCATGGCTTCCATTCTGAAAGCTTGGGGCAGCTTTAGAGACACTCTTCGGAGAGATACACCCTCCTCTCGTGAAGAAATAGACAGGCAGCCAGTTATTTCGAATGAATCCATATTGGATGAGCATGGCAGATCACTGGGAGTGTCAGATTATATGCAGTGGTCTAGATGGGAGAGGGGACCTACTTCCACTGTAGGTGCCTGGAAGGCTTTTAGATAGCTCCTAAAGATCAAAGACTCTTTTCAGTTGGCCACCTCAGAGAGAGTGCAGTCAGGATGCAGCAGATAGAGGTAGCCATACCAGTAGAGTGGATAGATACAAATGACTTGATCACAGAGTCCACCTGGTTGGGAGCCTTTACGAGGACGGGTGTTCCCTTACAGGTCTTTGCCTTGCGAGATGCACATGAGGAGGTCCTTGTCTTTGATGTTTAGTCAGGAGTTAGTCAGGAGGCAGACTTCTCAGATCTTCAGATGATATTCTTTTGGAGCTTGCCTTCCAGCCTGTTAGGATTGCAGGTTACATGGAGTGGGGCACGGACTCACAGTGGGATCTTGATCCTGACCCCCTGACCCCGTTCTCCTGGCACTTGGGTCTTGGAGACTCTAGTTATATGGTGGTTCTCCCATCAGGTTCTTGTAGTGGGACCTTGGGGAGTGGGGATGGATTGATGAAGGGCACCGAGAGAAGAGCATCCCCTTCTTTCGTTACACAGTCAGAAATGCCAGGAGATTTCAGCTTAGCAGTAGAGGTTGGAGGCTCTCCAAAGCTTCTCATTGGGACAGTTTTCATATTTCTACAGAGGTGCAGAAAAACTTTTGGAGGAGGCTCTGGAAATCCCTCAGAAATAGAAAGATCACTCTCTTCTTTTGGCTTTCTATTCATGGAGGGATTGCAGTGAACGTGTGGAGATCCAGGTTCAGGGCTGGCCCTACTTGTCCTTGATTCCACGCAGCAGTTGAGTTAGTTTAGCATTGCCTTTGGGAGTGCAGAAAGGCGAGGACGATTTGGAAGAGTGTTGCCAAGATTCTTTGCATATTTCATAGAGCATCCTTCTTCACGACGTGGGGATCAGTGGCATGGTTATCTCTTATTGGACCTCATGTGTTTTTCGAGGGACAGGACTCAGATTCATCTTTCATTATATGAGGACACTCTGTGGAGTCATGCTTTCTCTAGGATGTTCTTTTCACTTCTTTGAGAGCTGCTCATGTCTTGGTAGACACATCTTGGGTGATTTTGGCTAGCATTGGAGCTTGGCATATTTGGAGGGCCAGATGTACGGAGGCAATGAAGAGTTCACAGGTTCACCTGTCCCAGTCTATGGCCAGTGTATGGATTGATACTATACACACACTGATGGCCTTCTGGGCAAGCATGCAGTGATCGTTCAGAGCAGCTACAGCCAAGAGAGATACTTTTTTTAGAGTTTGGAGAGGATCTCCATTCTTCTTTGAGTCTTCTTTAGGGTCGAGGTGGCATTTTCAGCCTCCACCTTGGATTTTTGTTAGCTCTTTTGAGCTGTTTTTTCTTTCATGCATGCCATGATGTACTCCCGCATTTGAGCTTGCTGTTGCGGCTTTCATTCATACTTAATGAAGTAATCTTTTTGAAAAAAAAAAAAAAACTTTTGAAGAAGGGAAGGAAACTTGGGAGGCTGAAAAGGTATAAAGACATCAATAGGTATTTCAGAAGCTGTTCTAAGGCCAGCAATTGTGGTAAGTTTCACCAATTGTCATAAAGGTGCTGCATTATACAAGCCTCAAGAAGATGAAGCTCCACTTTGATGAACATCCACGAAGAGCAAATGATGCTACTTTTTGTAATAGTTGTGCATGTCAATTATCATTGGAGTGTTTGTGCCATATTTGAGGGAATGTTAAAGACTTGAGGGCTGTCCTGAAATGGAGCCTGTAAATGTAGGAGAGTATGCATATATGTTTTTGGGAGCCGTTTATGCCCACCAATAGTGGTAAGAATGCCGTTTCTCTATAGGAGCAACCACGATCGTTTGACCATAAATGTCCATAGGGCTCAATTGTGCATGCCAAAGGAGAGCTACATAATGGCTTTGTGAATAAAACAGCCTTGAATGAAGGGAAGTGGCATTATTACAAACCACAATGCAAAAAGTCACTTTGGATGCTTTGGTCAATTTGGTCAACCTTAGTCAACATGGTCCATGTGGTCAAGCTTGGACAGAGCATCATCATGTATTGTTTGGAACAAGTTCCCCTTTCAGCCATAAAACAAAGGACAGGGAAGAACCACCAGCATGCTTGAAGATCACCCAGGGAAGTAAATATGTGAGGAATCTCTTTATTTCTGCATCTTTACAGTTCTGCAATCAAACATGGGCAAATAGTGATTTTGCAGAATGCCTACACGAGCATGTGTAGAGGACATTTAGGGGAAACAAGCACTTGAAAATGCCATGACAGTTTACACAGTAGGGACAACTCCAAACAATACATCTAGTGTCCTCACCAACCTCCAAAAGATATGTCTTGCATTGATCGATAAAATTGACAATTTAGAATCCCCTCCTCGCGGAGAAGGCACATGTAGAAAAAACACTAGCAGAGGGGAAAAAAAACGGAGGGAAAATGCAAGAGGAGTGGAGAAAAGAAAAGGGCAAGAAAGAGGAATGGGAGAAAGAAAAGGCTGAATGTTTATCTGAAAAAAACAAGCTGCGGGACAAGGTACATGCTCTGGAGATTGAAGTGCAGCAAATGAAGGACATGAAAGCGACCCCTGAAGTAAATTGCAAGGTAATGGAAGGAGACTGCCAGCCATGCAGGAAACAATGCAAGGCACACATGCTGAGCTTAAACAAAAAATCAGTAAAGGGGAAGCTAAGATGTTGGAATGGAAAGATGTGGTCGAAAGGGAACAACAGCCCTAAAGAAGGAATTTATCTCCGAAGCACTTGAGGAGGAAAAGAGGACCAGCAAGGCGCTAAATGCCTAGAGACTCTAATGGCAGATGCCAAGATATTGTTCACCAAACTGGGAGTCAATCTCACTTGCGAGACAGCCCTGAGGGTGGGCAAACCTGAGGCTCTTACAAAGCCACTCGTGTTGAAGTTCTGTACAGCCATGGACAAGAAGACCCTGATGAGCACCAGGGCGGCTTTGAAAGGAACCAGAATCTACCTCGATGATGACATCACACTCCTACAACAAGAGCATCGAAGAGAAGGTATGCTAGGAGTAATGGCAACAAGAGAAGTAGGGAAATGGGCTGCATACAGGGATGGTAAGATGATCATCCGAGAGAGAGAAGACATGATAAGGAAGAGGGAGAATTATGACGGTGTCGAGCCCATGGGATTAGGGTACACTTGATGGAAATTGCAGTATGGAATTGTAATGGCACATTTCTTGGAGACATATAATGATAGAGATATGATCTTTTACTCCTACACGCACAAGAGCTTAGAGAGAGGGCTGCCTCATAGTAACATGATATACATGGGAGTTAACTCATTGGAGGGAGTTGAGGAGATATAAGGCTCCTTGGAGGTACCTGTCCTTTTTAAATCACACCTTAGACCACTCATGAGAGCAGAGCTTGCCCCTCTTATGGACAGTGGGTACAGTCGTTCTGACTTCCCTTTTGTTTTCCATTCGCAAATTTTCGAGTTCCTTGGAGTGCTTTTGTTGTTTGGAGCTTCCTCTAGACCTTACAGGCTGAAGCAGACACTCAGATACAGAGGGTGTCTTGCAAGAGTGCCAGAGAGGTAGTGTATTGCATCGGAATGCCTTGAGGCTGCGTGAGCATTTTGGGAAGTGTATGGATGCCTTGTCACTCATAGTTGGTTTCAGTTTCTGAGGAATGCCTTAGTTTTGCCTTGACAGGTGGGATCTAGTGGTGTACTTGATGCCCTGAGCCAAGGTCTGGCTTGACAAAGAAACTACAGGAATCATCAGTACAAGGGTGAGCCCTTGTTGTAAAGCATTTTTTTCATTTTCAGAAGAATTAAATAAGTACTGAAAGGGTCCCCAAGGTATTTGGGGCCAATGGGTGTCTTGTGTGATGCATCATTGAGCAGGGGCATTCTAGCCTCGATTCAGTTATTTTCAGTTTCTTTGCAAGTGTTTTTCAGTGGCAGTTAATTAATGAAGTCATTGGGAATGATGCAACGTGGCTGTAGAAGGTGTGAATGCTAAGATAGTTACGGTTTCCTGCCCTTTAGTTCACTGAAGGCCGGTTTCAACTATGCTAAACCAAACTCTAAATACAAGAGTCAAAATTTGTACTCAATCTCAAGGTCAAAATACATAATCCGATGCCAAGGTGGCCCTCCTATGAGCTGCATGTGGGCTGCCTCCAGAGAATTCTTTGGAGCAGCAGAGGCATGTGGAACTGTACAACTCTTCTGTTGTTTTCTCTTTTCCTTAGAAATGCGCTTCTGACATTCAGTTATGTCGTGGCCGGGTTTTATGCACTTCTTCTTCTTCCTCTCGTAATGAGAAGAAGAGGATGAGGTATCAGATGAAGGTTCGGGCTTGCTGTAATTGTCCCCCCCCTTCCCTTTGCTCCTATGGTCGGTAGCAGAGGCTTGATCTGCATGAGTAGAAGCAGCCTGGTTTTGACGACTCTGGTCCTCTTACAGGAGTAGGGCAACAAGTTGATTGAAGCTATAGTGGTTGGGGCTACCCATGGCCACTAGCCTGAATGTCGCAAATCTCTGATATGAGTCAGGGAGTCAAGTGTCATAGACACTACCTGTGAATCTGGCACAATCTCATCAACATTGATGAGCTGCTCTTGAAAGTCCTTGACTTAGTGAGATAGGCATCCATGCTGTCCCCTTCGTTCATCTTAACATTGTCAAGCTGCCTGTGAAACTAGGCAACCCGTGCCTCATTGCGAATCTGATAGAGATTAGCTAAAGTATCCCATGCATCCTTGGCTGTCTTGCAAGTCCGTGTGCTTAGGAACATTGCCTAGATTGGCATCTTCAGCTGTAACAAAATCCCATAGACTATTTGCAACCAAAAGATTCTTTACCATAAATCTCCACAAAGAATAATTGGTGCCATCCAATTTGTGCTCCTGGGCCAAAACTCCAAAACATTTTCCTGGATTCTGATTCTGATTTTGAGCCATTTTCAAAGATGAATGAACAAACAATCCAAAAAATTCATGTGTTGTGAATTATATTGCAGCAACAAAAGAACACTGTTCCACAAGCCAATACTTTGCTAGGTAAAGCAGCTTGAATACATCAGTTTTGAAGTGAAAAAGTGAACTGTTTGAGCGATGCCAATGTATAATCAAATTTGCCGAAACAATGCACTGTTTTGCAGAATGTTGCTTGAAATCCAAATGACGGCTGTGAGCAAGGACAGCTGTTCACAGCTAGCAGGGACTCAGCAACACAACGTGCTTCAATGAGCCTGTAATAGGTTGTAGCTGTTATGAACAGCTCCAAATGTCTGCACAAGCTACGACACCTGCAAAAAACTGTAGAAATCCTCTCCAACAGCAGATAGGTTTTGGAAAAGACTTTGAATGCTACGTCTGATGACAGGTGCATATGTACGGACAGCAAGCACAATTGTACTGATTGCTCCATACAGCTTCACACAGGCCAAGAAACCTCTAGAATGCTGCTCTTGGCTGGTGTAGGATTTCCAGAAGCTGTAGACAGCTTGCCAACCGCTGCAGCAGCTCTGAAATCCTAAAAACCGGTCAAAAACGATTGTGAATGCACCTTTAGAAACAAGTTGAAATTGTAGCAGAGGTTGTAGAACACCGATTGCATTGATTTCAGTACCTGAACTGGTGTTAAATGCCTCGAAATCTGCAGGAACACCCCCGAAAACAGCAAAAATTGCTCCGAAATCTGCGCAGAAGTGCTCTAGAACACGTGTACAGCTTTGAATGCTGGCTTAAGGAGGCAGTGGCAAGAAAACCAGCCGACTGAGTCTGTTTGAGGTGATTTCGTGGGATAGAACTTCTCTCCTAGGCTGGGAATGCAATGGACATAGGGGGGTAGGGACATGCAAAATGTGAGAAGTGGAGATGGAAGGGAGAGCCAAAACGTGGAGCAATCCTGAATTGAAGTTGCAAGGATTAGTACAAAGGGGCTGTCAACGTGACAAAACCTAAAATCCTGGGTAAACCCTAGGGTGAGTTAAAGCACTAACTGTGGTTAGGGGAAAACAATATTTCCAACAATGAACTCGCAAGCATAGGTATGTATGCCAGAGAAACACTAGGACAACCAGGCTCCTCATGATTGTGGAATTGTTAGATAATGAGGAGATTGTGGATGCCCCTAAGGTCCTATACGTGCCTTTCACAACACCCATGGAGTTGAGAATTGAAAGGGGGATATGGCTGCATATGTTGACTGTCGAGATGCCATTCCATTCAATGCACATGATGATGCTTAGAATAACACTCTTGTTGATGAGGAGGAGTAGCATTGGAGATGCATTGATGGGTGGAAGAAATGTTGAGACACTCAGGTCGAGATGCAACTTCAATGGCAGGTCGCTCGTATGCTAGTGGACGGCGGGAGTACCAGCTGTTTCTCCTCGAGACAAAGACCTTACGGAGCATGAAACTTGTAGCCATGGAGTTTAACTAGGTGATGTGAATTGAGGTTGCTAATGGACAGCATATAGTAAGCAAGGTGTGTTGTTAGGATGCATTTTGACTCCCATGCTATGGCTCTCTCTTTGCACATGAGGGCAAGACGATGGTATTGCAGGGTCTCTCGATACCTAAAATGCAACAACTTATAGCAAGGCAATTTGGCGAGAGGACTCCAGGAAAAAGGTGTATTATATGCATTGCAATAGGCTGAGCCACAAACACCTTAGCATTTCACTTGTGGAAGATGTTGATATGCAATATTTGCTTCTAGATTTTTCTGATTTATTTGCTGATATGCCCCATGGGTTACTTCCCAATGGATCTAGACCGTGGCAGCAAGCCCAATAACCAGGCTCCGTATCGTTTTTCTGAAGCATAATGGACGTAGACAGCAGGTGACAGAATTGCTCGAGAGGAATTTCATTTCACAAAACAACTTCTTTTACCTTGCAAGTGCTTCGGGTTAAAAGGAAGGATGGATCATACTGCAAGAGCATTGATTACATAGTTCTCAATAACCTTCTCAATAACAAAGAAAGCAAATGTCAGCTTTGAAGATCTGAAATTTACTTCATCTCATATCCTAGTCCTCTCACCTTTCTTAAATGGCCCCTCCTCGTGGCATTAGAGCGACCAAAATTTCCTTTGTGAGATGAGGTTGCATTTATTGAGGCTAGGTACCCACACGTTTCTTTCACTCCTTGCATGGCATATGGGCTGGGTAATCTTTTTGAAGATACTGGTAAGTCGAGATTCAATATAACCTTCATTGAAAGGGTAATCATGTCCTTTACATCACTCGCCACCACTACATTTTGGAATCCAACAGGCCAATACATCAGTCTATAATCACCAGTATAAGAGTATTATTATTATTTTTGTTGAAAGTTAATGTGATTCAGCTGCTTCTAGTCCTAAACTTTTGAATTGATAACAGGTGTTTTTGTTCTTCATGTCCAGTATAGGGCTCATACTGCTATTTTGGGTGGGAAACTATGTGGTTCCTGACTTGATTTTCTACAAGGTTTTTCACCCCGACCCAGAAGAAGAGAAGGATGGAAAGAGTCCAGGGAACAAGGACAGAGTTTTGGACGTGGTTGTGGGTCGTGCTGATAGAACAGATTCGGTTTCAGTTGCAACTTCAAAAGCTACCAAAAACATGGACAATTCTCCAGGAAGTTTTCCAGATAACAGAAGTGTTGGTTTTGGCAAGGCTCCAAAACAGCGTGGTAAGTTGAGGAAAGGAAAGGCTTAAAGTGCCATCGATTTCTGAATCATAAGGATGCTTACAGCCCAAGGTGAAGGCAACAAGTATTCTGTAGTTAATGGAAAGTAAGTTTATCACTTTTGTCCTTTCCACCTTGGACTGATGATGAAGATGCATTTTATCTGCCTGTTGGACAAAATCATACCAGCATGTCTTGGAGGATCCCCTATTGAGTGGGCTTGAAGTGCGAAAAGATGTATACTATGTATGGGAAAGTGAAAGTGTTCCTTCACTGTAAAGCTATTTATTTTGAAGGTCTTTGTTTTCTCCTTTTCTCTTTCAGTAAGAAGTTCAGAAACTCAAGATGCATATAATTGGACTAGTCTCGTAGTATTGAGGCTTTTCCCACCATCATCACAAATAATATCCTTAGAGGTATGTGTAACAGACAAGGGGCTTGGAACACTTCCTCATTAACTGCGCCCTTTCTAACTACTGAGTGTTCAAGCGGAGAGAGAGAGAGAGAGAGAGAGCTGTGACCATCATGATATATGCTACCTACTATCTTCATTCCTCTTTGTTGGCGCGTGGCAATCACCAGTAATACCCCTCTATACAACTATGTGACTTCCTCATTGAAGAGGCTTGTCTGAGTGCCACTGAAGGGATATTCTGAGGCTAGGAGGCTATCCATGGCTGAGGCTATGCTCTCTGAGGCTATGGCTGATCTGTCCCCCCCCATGGAAGGATGGATCTTGTAGAGGCTACTGTCTCTACTGCTGAAGAAGCTGCTGCGTCTGCTGCTGAGGGAGCTGCGTTGGTGTCTGGGGCTGCTGCAGGGCTACCTCTAGTAAGTCCAGCAGCCTCTGCATAGACTGATTGCTCGAGGCGAAAGTACCATGCTGCAATATAAATATTAGCTGATACTCTCTTGATGGGAATTCACATGTAATGTCCACGTGCATCTTTGTAGATCATTGTGACCTATTGCCGTAGGTTATATGAAACAGCATAGCTATGCCGCTTGAGCACAAACCTCCCTTGATATGCAAGTCTCTTCAATATGTGAATTTCTAAGTATAATCATGTACCATAGGAAGTATCCTCTTTGGGCTTTGTCCATGTACAAGAGATCTTTTCTCTCGGAATGTCGTAACAATATTGCTTGGTTTGACCATAGCGCTATGTCCAAGGTACTGTTTTCCTGTAGGTTGTCCATCCCTATTTGGAGAGGGTTGGCTTTTATTGGGTAATGACCCATCCATGGTCATTCCCCCTGTGTCTTGTCTTCCATTACCTTGCTCCTGCATGCCTTTCTTTGTGATACTTGCATGTGTATAAATTGCCCATCTATGGACAGAGAAATAAAGAAAGATCTGTTAATGTCTGCGGAAGACTTCACGAGGCTATGAGACAAGTACAAACACAAAAAAGTGACTACATTTGGATAACCAGAGAATCGGGAGAGTGAGCTATTATAGGGCATAGCTACATACTAAATTGTGGCCTTTATAATATCAGTTTAATAGTTTGGAATTGAAATCCCTAATCAATGCTTGCCATCTCGATAAACCGCCCATTTGCTTGCTTCCTTTACTTTGGTGAGTTCATTGTTTCTTTGTTTGACCTGGATCCAAGTGAGATCCTCAGATATCTAAATCTTTGTATACTTCAGCTTATGTGTTTTTGAGAATCTCAACTCTTGCAACCCTTACTTTGAAGTAGACCTGTGCTTGTGTGCATTTTTACTGATATTGCATATATTATTTTTGTCCCATTCAACTTGTGGTACTTGCTTCTTAAGGCATATGATTATGTCATCTCTCTCTTTCTCCTCATCATCATGAAGGCGGTCATCTTTCAACTTTATTGCATAAGATCGTTTTATTGCGTCATCCATGGCATTAGAAGTTTGGAGTTTTAGAAGAGGCGAACTCAATCCATCCCCCATGTCCAAACTTTTACTTGAGAAGGTAAAGCTATTGGATTGGAGATGCAGTGCACATGTGGGAGTAAGATGAGTGTATTCAACTTACTTGGAATGAGTGCAAGAGTACATATATAATGTATGCTCTAAAGGTACACATGTGGGCATGTGCACATGCACATGCACTCGTACGCTCGTGCGTGTGTGCACATACTGAGTGTGATCACATGCACTAGGGACAAAAGCTTCCTCGTGAGGGAAAAAGTGCCCTAGGCTACCAACACTAGGGAGGGAAAAGGTGCCCTTGGCGACTAACATTAGCAAAATATCAGGGTCAATGCCCCATATTGGTGCCCATACAAGGAGTGCAATGGGCTTGACACAACACATTGGATGTAGAAGGTGCCAAGTGTATGTTAGCACATGATTATGGTGGCACATCGATAGAGGTAGAGGTGGAATGGAGTTACCATGTCAGCTACCATGTGGTCAGCAACTAGTTTGCTACATGGGCAATACACTGTTGTCCTTAGATTAATTTAGGAAAGCCTTTAACAGTACCCTTTCCAACATTTAGGGCTAGAAATGGTCTTGTATTAGGAATGGACAAATATAGAGTAGGGCATGAACCAACTTACATTGAGCCCACATCCATAGATTAATGATCTTCATCAATGCTTAAACGTTCTCTCCCATCTTCATAATGGATCTAGAAGAGGTCATTCTAGACTATTAGAAATATGAAGAGGCAAATTTGAAGATTTTCTTATATACCTTCTCTTCGGGGCACTTGTTGATGCGCATTATAGAAAAGAAACTCAAACTTTGCTAAGGAAGCAAGACTTTGACCAAAGGACATAAATTCTTCAATTTCTAGATGGAAAGCTTTAATTGTCCTTGTAAAACTTTCCAACGGTTGGATTTCACTCTTTATTAGAAGGAAAGATATGTCTATAGTTGCTGTTAACTAAAAGCACGTTACAAACAAGTAGTGTCTTACAATAAAGTAGGAATAATAAAAACTTGCAAGAATGTTAAAAAGTGAAAGGGAAGAATATTATAGTGCTATATAAACACAAGAACTTACAATGGGAAGGAATGTGAGCTCGGCTTGTAGGATCCACGGCCATACTTGAGCCATGTAAATATGATAAACCATAAGGGGAGGATTGTACTAAAAATGTGCCTCATAAGGTTTTGCTTAAGGAGTGGGTAATCTTACTAATTGTATGGGAAATACCAAGTAGTAACATATATTCAATGAAGTCACATTAGTGTTCATAATGAGTTAGAGGCATGTCATTAATTTGGGGGAAAACTTTATAGTTTTATGTTCCTTCTTTGGACAGTATAGATGCAATTGTAGATTATCCATGATCCATTAGATCAACGAGGGAATCCAATGACATAGAAGTTGCATCTCTCTCCATGGTTAGATTTTCGTCTTCATCCAAGGGTCACGATCCATGCCCTCTGTAGCCGTTGGATGCATCTCTTCATCCAAGGGCTTGCCTTCGGCAAGTTTGTCTAGGAGAGGGGTAGGCCAAACGTACCTTTTCCCCAACTTATGAGAAGGGGGTTATATTTCCTCCACATTTTAAATGCTCTCTTCTTTGCATTGGTTGTTTAGCTAATCATAGGATTACCTAACTTCCCTATACTCTCAACTTCATAACTTTCTTGGTCCTCAAAAAACCCAACAATATGACCTCAACACTATTGTGAACTATTGTGAGCTACCTCCTTTTAAGATTTACTTGAAATAGTACTAGCTTTAAACTAAATTTTAAAACTGAGGTGAAATTTAAACTTTTCAATAAAAAAAACATAATAATCTGATATAGAGTATTTTAATGTGTAATTTTAACTATTTGAATCTCTTTTCCCTCCTATGAATTGAAGCATACAGATCAACACGAGAGATGGTTGAGTATATTGTTTTATTTTAGCTTTTAAAATTTGCATGTTTCAATTCAAATCTATCAAAAGTAACATTCCACATGTGGCAATGTCATATGGTTACATTGATGAGACTACCACCTCTTTTGGTCTACTTATGAGTATTATGAGAAATGACAAAATTATATATCGACTTAAGGACAAAATCATATATAGATATATGGACAAAAAGAAATGTTGTATGTGGGATAATCAATGATAATTTCAAGTTGAAAGAAAGGTTAGAAACAAAAGTAGTTGTATTCATCATACTTTACAAGCTTTACATTTGGAACCCTTCACTCAATTGGATGTTTTAATTATGAGTATTAAACCCGAAATTATCAAATCATGTTACCCTTTTTAAATAGGAAACCTCCTACTTAAGTAATTCTTGATCTCTGAAAAAAATGATAAAACAAAGATGATATGAAAGTATAAAGATAAAAATTCTTATTTTATTAATTATAAAATTTAAAAGTGTACAATAAAATATATTAAAGCTTACTCCATACATTAATGGATAAACACTCCAATTCATTGTTTTAAAATTATTAAGAGAAAAATTAAAAAAAAATAATAATTAAGCATTGAAAAAAATTCAATTTAATGATACGAAGAATATCAAAGAAAGGAAAGAGAACTCAATCTGATAAGTTAAAGCTTACTCACTCCATACATTAATGGAGAATTATAAAAGACTTAATTTTGCAATGACACATGAACTCATATTAATCAAAGGTATACAAGGTCATTACATCAAACACAATGTCCTATACATTAAACAACTTGGAACTGCTCATCCTCAGCATGCTTCTCAAAGTTTTGTTGACTGTAGTGGGGAATGACCACTTCATGTGCTATTTCTCAAATATCCATACTAGCTCAGATTCTTCATTCTTGTAGGTAGGGTGGACTCTCTAGAAGCCATTTCTACTATTGCACTCTCATGACTATACTTTTCTCCCACTTCTTGATAAGTATCAGGCAGATCATGAAGTGCACCTACCCTGTGCAAGATGAATGCTGCTTGCAAAGGATCCTTCTCAACTGCCACACAATTTCTATGTTTCTAAGAGCGTAAAATGTGGTCGTCCTTGTCTTGGCAAAAAAATCATAGAGCCAATTATCTTGAATTGTAAAAATGTCCAAAAGATCATCGACTAGATGCTTTGGCTTTTAGGAAAACATTATTTATATTTCTACAAACACGACCCATAATTTTTTTACACTTGTCCATTGAGGAGAGGTAACCAATGGTCATCATCTTAAATGCACGTATCATCTTGTCGCTTGGTATATGTGGTTTAAAAAACATGATTATGATACATCCAAATGCATTGCACTAACATCTAACATACATTTAAAATAATAGATAAAGGGATAGAAAACTTACCACGTCATATCCTCTATTGAGTGGGTATGGTCCACCGACGCTCTTGTAATAGATGCTGCCTTTATCATGGAATGAAAAATGATGAAGCTCCAAACAGTATCTAGGTTATATGCCTTGAAAGCAGTCACCATGGCATCAACCTACTTGTCCTAGAGCTACATCATCTGCACTCAAACCATAGGGAATATTTGCTATAGCTAGCTTGTAGCCTTGTTTAGGGATGTTGGTTCAAAAATATCTTATATCACAATAGTAGACATTATAATAATTAACCCTTAAAGTGTAGAAGAGTCTTGAAACTTTTCATATTCTCATCTTTTTGTACAAGCTAGAGACTGTCTCTCCTCTCCTTCTCAAGCCTTGTCCTTTTATGTGAGCTAAGAAATTACTTGGACAAGGGAAGTCCAAGCTATTGGATTTTGCTCTTGTTTTCTATATAACCTCTTGTACCACTTTCAAAATAATAGGCTTGATTTTTAAAAGTCACACTGAATCACTAAGATCTGCTTAGGTGGAGAGTCAATTCTTAGGATATTGTGAACATCACGAAAGCAGCTTTACCTTCATTATAATGAGTCTGCTGAACGAATACCTAGGATCGGTTTTAGTATTAGCTTCATATTCATTATATGTAATTGACCTCACTAGACTGATACCTGGGATTGGTTTAGTGTTAGCTTCAAGCGAGATCAATCTCTCATTGGATTAGCATGAAAACACATGCTAGTCCAATCCTCGATATTGGATTAGCATGAACTTTGTGCTAATACGATCTAGTGGATTAGATTAGCATGAAGATGCATGCATTCCAATTGATCCCTGGAATTAGATTAGCTTGCATCCTTGTGTTAATCTAATCTTGAGGATAAAATTAGCATGAAGATGCATGCATTGCAATCCAATCCTAGGGATTGGATTAGATATGCAAGTTGATCCCATCCAGGGATTGGATTAGTGTGCAATCCCCTTAGAGGCTACATGCCAATCCAATCCGGGGAATCAAATTAGCACGCTTCCTTATGATAACCCAATCTTCGAGATCGGATTAGCATGAAGGCTTTGTGAAAAAATTTTAGATGTTTTTTTAAAAACAAAGGTATTCTTTAGATAAATTTGAATGAAATAAAAAACATCTAAAAAGAATCTTTATATTTCACTCATTTTTTGGGATTTGTTGCCATCTTGTTTGCAAACGTGGATCTGGGATACTGTCAGAGTTGGGAGGAGAGAGAAATCTATTATGGGAATAGGGAATAATGAGGGCTTAGGGTTTAGGGCTTGGATTTCAAAGACTAAGATAATTAGGTCAACATAAACAACTTTTAAGTCCACAGTTTCTACTTTCTAACATAATATAATAATATCTACTTTTTCAAATATGAACCTCAAAAACCCATTATTTATCTTAGTTTTATGCTTTTGGGGTTTCATTTTTAGGGTTGAGTGAGGATATACATTTGCTAGCCCTAAATGCCTTTGTCTGCATATAACCTAAGGCTTCTATATGGGCATTTTATAATCGTGAGTGGACCAATTCATCTTTGTGTTATGATCTTTAGGATTTCAATCTCAATCCCAACTTATGAGCTTGGAAGTGCATCTTCCTCTATGTCATCTTAAAACACAAGATTTATGAGCCCCTATGAGCTTTCAGACTCTTTATATAACCTAAAAATCAGTTGTGGCAATGTGTCTGTCTCCTCATTTTTACATATTAACGAGTCAGTTGGATCTTTCATTGTCCTCTTATGAATGAGAATCTTTCCAAAAGGAATTGAGCCTAAAGAAGCAATGCATCAATTTTGAAGCCACCAGGGTAGTCCGACATTCATTCCAGTTTAACTTGAGCTACTAGTGCACCATTATCACGTATTATTGCTTCAATCGCACATGTGCCTTCACTTTCAAGAGCTAAATACAATGCATCTACTCCTCCCAAGAACCTAAGAAAGGGAAGGTTGCACACTGATAAAAGATTCATGATTTATGGGAGGAGGAGGATGCAATTCTTGATATTCAAGGCTCTATTGAGGGGAACTTTCTCTACCATGTGTTGTGTTCAAAATTAAGGAAAATAGATACAAGAAAGTTGAGAGTTGTGAGTACACAATGCTTTGGTTTCAATCGTGAACAAGGTCGTACTTTGGATGCAACAATTATTACTCTGAAGAATAAGCAGGTAGGGTATCGTTTGTGGAGTATGCAGGTTTGTTGAGACAAGCCTTTAAAACCATTCATGGTTTGGGGAACACAAGGCTTGGACATGTACAAAATAGGACAAGGTGCTTTAGAAATTCATATCTTATGAAGTGTATTGGACATATGGCCATATCATGGCTAGAAAGCTGCTTTGCTATGAATACAAAAGCCCACACCAAGAAAATTGCACTTAAAAAATAAAATAAAAATAATATATATATATATATATATGTAAGTTTAATAAACTTAGTGTGTTTACATGTATCTCAAATAAATAGTGCTCTTAGGCACCATAGAGAGCAATAAGCTCAAGAACCATTAAAGGTGGCAAAGTGTAGAAGAAAATTCTTGAAGAATCCCAAAATTTTAGGATCTTTATGGATGGCATGGATCTAATTTTCCACTTTTCATGAGAGTTCCAAAAGATGCAGAGGAGACACTTATGCAAATACAAAAGCTTCAAGCTAAGGTATTTTTCAATTATCAAAATGTGCACAATGATCCAAATCTATCAATCACAATTTAATACATTCTCAAAGAAGCTTGGAAGAAATGATGCATTCACTTTGGTAGAGATGATGGATCTTGCAAAAGAATCTCACCACTTGAAAGAGACTTATGATATTAGAAGATTTATTCAAGGTGGAGCAGGTGAGGAATGTTGTACCAAGAGATTGAATGACTAGAGCATTTAGCATCAATTTCTCATAAAGATAAAATAAGCAAGATGCCTCTTCTCCAGATTGGGTGCCCATGGATGGCTTACAATTCCCCCCCTCTGTTCTACTCCATGAAATTCATGCTTCACTGCAAAAGCCCTTATTGATAGTGAGGTGATCAAGGAAGGGTTGTTGACTAGGAAAGGTGCATGTTTAAGAAGAGGAGTTTGATTGAGAAGGGCAAAAATATACTCTAGAATTAAAGACAGTGGAGTGTGGTGGGATGCTTTCTTTGAAGATCAAGCTCTTAATCGGTTCAAGAGAAGTTCTACTAATTTGTGCTATGCTTTTGTATGGCCAACATCTTCTCCTCCTTCAAGACATGTTGTACAACCTTAGAGTTTACCATGTTAGGTGGAAGATTTAATCGACATACTCACATGAGAGATGTAACTTGGTACATGAAGATCTCACTAAAGATAAGAGGATCTCACAAAAATTTGGGCAAGTTTTGTATAAGATTTGAAGGTTAGATCCATGATTGCAAATCTTGCTCAAGAAGAACCCCTTGGACATCCATTTTGGATTGCAGAAGTGGCAGAAATTCAAAAGTCTATGAAGGGCAAGTGACATTGAAAAGAAAATATGCTCTTGAATTAGTTGCATGTCCAAAATAGAAAAGGGAAAGAAGGGACACCAATAATTGTGATTGGATGTTCTTGATCTTGGAATTATTTATGAATTTCATCTTACAAATGACAGATGCACCTAAGGAATAAGACAATAGACATCCTCTTTAAGAAGGTTTCATCCTATGCGACACATTTGCTAGGATCTTGCTAGATCCTCCTTCTCTAGACTCATAGTTGTAAATGGAAGGAGCATTAGGTCTTCACAAGGATGAAGAGAATGTTTATATTGATAGTGTTGAGGATGGATCGTCCACTTCCGAATCATCAAGGAATCATGATATGATCTTGATGATGATGGAACTATAGAATTTGATGCAGAAGAGGATGCACTTGTAGATTGAGAGAATGCACTTACACTTTTTGGTCGTTTAGCAATATCTAAAAGCTCATGTTTTTAAAATATAATAGTATTGAAAAATGCCCAACTTTCAATTCCCTTAATGAAGTTAGCAAGCTATAAGGACTATGTATTGTGTTTTTTAGAATCACATAAATTTTGACAAATTTCAACTTGCTACAAAAAACAATCTTAAATTTAATCCATTTTTTTGAGTGAGTATAAATATATAAATAAATATACATACATATGTAACACATATAGATACAATGACACTACACAATAATATTTTTAAAGATGATAAAACAAGTCAAATTTTTAAAGAGAAAAATTACATTTAGTTCTTGTTTGTGTGAAATGTTACCCACTTTACATGCAATAGTGTTTCCTCTAGTGCTTATTTTTTTGGCACTATTCTTTCTTGAAACTTTGAGTCCCAAAATCCCCTAATGCTCTCACATTTAGGAAGTACTTGTCCTCACAAACCCAATGATACAACCTCTCTAGTGATTCTTCTTTTTTGCCTTATTCTTTCTTGAAGCTTTATGTGGATCAATTGCATTATCACCCAAGCATAAGCCTAAACTCTAGTGCAATTCAAAGATTCCTTTACATTGTGTCATATAAAACAATGAAGGGATGACCTTATCTCTAAGAAGGTAGCAAAATACTATCCTAGCAAGAAGATAATGTGGTCACTAGATTTTATGAGAAAAAAATAAGAGCAAGACGTTCCTTTGATACTTACAACATAAGTAGAGCAACTTTTACCTTATAAGAGTATTTAGATTTATGATAATAATCTACTAGAATCTTTGGGATGAGTTTGGGAGATTTGGGGGGTTAGTTGGGAGTGATGGACTTGTAAGGAGGGATTTTCATGAATCAATTGTTTTCTTCTATCGGCTACCTCCTTTGATTTTTGCTTAAGGTCATACTTAAATCTTATCACTAAAAGGAATTTGTTGATCCCAAATCTCCTCTAGTGTCTATGGCTTGGATATGCAATGGTCAATGTGAATCATTTTGATTGCTAATCCATATCATGGTCTACTTGGATAGTCATAGTGGTAAACTATAATATTCCTCCTTGGCTCACAATATAGAAGGGAGATATTCACCATAGGCAAGCATAAGGTAGGAACCGCCATGGTGGTTTACAAGAATAGAGGAGATATATGTGTAAAGCAATATGGTATGAAAACCCCAACTTGATATTACATTTCTTGAAGGGTAATTTTACTATGGATCAAAAATCGATCAGTATAAAGTCACATATTTAGTACAAATTATCAAATTTAATGTAGTAATTTGTAAATTACTCCAAGTTATATTAACAAACCAATGTTTATATCCTTTGATTCCATCTAAATTGTTCTTGTAATTTTATGTATTTCCAATTGGCCAATTGATGAAACGGATAAAAAGTATATAAGGGCATTTCACATATTGCATTCTCTCTAAATTATATTACAGAAGAGATTAAATGCCTTGGGCTCATTATGGAGTCAAAAGTGGGCCAAATCTCAATGACATGCCTTTGACTATTAGCCGGTCGAAATCGCCACAAACCCTGTCTTTCACCAAGTGTTATTCACAATTGGTAAAAAACATGCTCTAAGGTGTGTTATTCGAGTGCGGTCATATGCGATGGGAATGACACTTTTCACGTGATTTATTCCCACCTACATTGATGTGCATGAAAAGTGTCATTTCTTTCAGATATTATTTGGATGGTCGAAGTCACCACAACCCCGTTTTTCACCAAGTGTTGTGCACGATCGTCAAAAAATATAAGCTGAGGTGTGTTATTCGAATGCACACATACCCAATCGGCATGATATTATGTACACACATGCATCCCACATATTTTTAGGTGTGTGCAAATACTTGTGCCAATTGGATATCCTTTGGATGGTCGAAGTCGCCACAAATCCGTTTTTTACCAGGGGTTATGCACAATAGGCAAAAAACATTCTCTAAGTGTGTTATTCAAATGCACACATACCCGATGGGAATGATACTTTTCACGTGCTTCAATCCCACCCACGCTAAAGTGCATGCAAAGTATCCTGCCCATCATATATTCTTTTGATGGTCGAAGTCACCACAAACCATGTTTCTCACCAAGTAATATGCACAACTTGCAAAAAATAGTATTTGAGGTGTGTTAGGTCTCTCCCCTCCACCGGGCCCGGAGGGATAGGCGAGGGTGAGGTCTGTGCTGGCTTCGGGGCTGTAGGTGGCGCAGGTGGAGGGGGAGATTCCCTCTAGATCATGCTTGAGGAAGAGAGTGGAGTGGAAACCACCGGTGCAGAGGGGGATCCTGGAGGGGGTGGGGGTCGGAGAATCGAGGAGGAGGGGGGAGGGGGAGGAGGGCGGGGTGAAGGATGAGGGGGAGGTTGGCTGACCTTCTCCTTTCCCTTCTCCTTCCCCTTATCGAGATGCTGATGAGTAGGGACCATCGGAGGGGGCTCTTGCTGTAGATGGGCAGGTGTGCCACTTCCTTGCATAGTGCAGAGGTTCAAGAAGTAGGCATGGAGTAGGTATGGAATTTGAAGCAAAAGTACATGTCAAACTCAAAGCTGCAAGAGGTTCAAGAAGCATAATCTAGCACATGACAGATGTGCCAACAAAGAACCTACAAGTGAATCCTCAATTGAAAAACAAGGCACTATGAAGATGCAATTACTGACAAAAAAGGTGAAGAGATGGGCATCTCCTCCACAAAGCTACTTGAACCAGACATTAACAAGTCGAGTTGCTTCCTTTTACCACATTGGAGCACCTTCTATCACCTTGGTCTAGTGCATGGAGCATCCACTATATATTCCACCATTCCCACCACTAATGCCACTTCTTCGAAGGCAGAAGGGGAAATATTGGTGCTTCTTCAAATCTCGGACACAGATTGCTTGAAGGTGATGGACAAAGAGTACTGAAGCCAGAAGAGTACCTACTTGAGAACTCAGCGAGAGTTCATGGTCCAGGTTATCTGGAAATATTCATTGGTTACAGACCTTGCCAAAGGAAGGACGGGTTGAAATAGACCCTTAGAGCATGGTTTGAATTGATGGTTGTATTGGAGATCCTGAAACTCATGTGGGAGAAATTTCCCATTGTGGAATGTTCCCGCCTCATAACTCGAGCAATCCAGCCGTCATGATCTTCCAGTTTTCCCCCTCATAATGAGTGAACAACCTGGAGTCTTCCAGGCAATGGCTTAGGGTTATGTTGATTAAAATTTGCTTTGTTTATTGATTTCCTAATTTTAATTTTGTTTTTAAAGTCATTATTAATTTTATACCCCTTTTGAATACCCTTGCTAGTTTACATTTGTCCTAGTGGACCCTCTATGCCATGGGTGTTGGAAAAGTATAGGTTACCTCCCCATCTATGAACCCCCAAATAAGGAGTGCACCATGGGGGTGTACCTAGGGTTTAAGGGATTGCCACATGGGTATCATGGTAGCTTCCATGTGGGCAATAGTCATACAAAGTTAAACAACAAAGAAGTACCCAGCAAAGACGGCACCTCTTGGGGGGCAGTGCTGGAGAGATTGCCATGTGGTAGCCCATAATTGGAGTAGGCCAGACTATGTAGGGTTTCCAGCTCTATGGGCTATGATGTGACATCAGCTACTATACAGATTTGTGTTAGCAATAAAGACACCTGTCAGACTAGTTTGGAGTAAGTCTAGGGCCTAGAAAAAGGCTGGCAAGGTACGAATCTGCAGCAACAAAATAGAGCAAGAACCATGGTAGTTTTGGGCTTGGAGAATGGTGTTTTAGGGTTGGACAATAGTGGTAGCCTACCAAGGCTAGGCCAGCTAGCCCTAAAAAAGGTGTGCCCCCATATGGGGTTTATAGGAGCAACAAAGTTGGGTGGGGAGGCTGGTTGGGTCAGCCCGATTTCTCCTACCTAGTCAGCCTATTCAAGGGGCTTGGAGCCCTATATAAGGAGGCCTTTGAGGCCTCCATTGGCACCACCTAGAGTAGTAATTCTCAGCAGATTAGAGTAGCAAGAGACCCTTACCTTGAGCATACATCCACGAGGTGAAGGAGGGAGCTAGCAACTACAGATAAAGAGCTTAGAGAGCTGCCCATCTAGGCTGACTACTCAGGTAGTAAGGTGAAGGGATCATTGGATAGAGAGTCTACATAAGCTCAAGAGGAACACATGGTCTTAGAGATATAGAGGTTCAAAGCAGACAATAAGAGAACTTTTGGTAAGATCAGAGGAGCACGTTGGTGGGACTCCATCTCTTTTTTCTTGTGTCTAGTTTTGGATAGAAATATACCATTGTGGATTCTATATCTTTCTTGGAGTAGTTTCTATTTATTGGCTTACACACACATACTTATGGTTGTGAAGTACACAAGTAAATAAAATTTGATTCTAGAGTTAAACACTTATGTGTGTAATTCCTAGGGATGCTTTACCAATCTTTCGCGGCTTCTGTACTATGGGATACCCTCTGTAGGGATTCATTTCCACATGATATCAGAGCCCTAATGAAAATTTATGGGAAGTGGAGCTTGAAGGTAAGGATCTTCCTCAAGGATGACCTTGATTCATTGATTGAGGGAATTTGCTACCACATTTGAAGGATTGTACCCTGTGGAGGGAGGCTTAGGTTTAGGTAGGTGACATTCGAGGATTGTACCCTCAAAGGGAGGCTCAAGTTTAGGCAAGTGTACAATGCTCTAACTTTATTCTTTTCACTTCATTATCATGACCAATAGATATCAGATCCCTAATTTTGGTGAGATGGCAAGCTCGATATGATCAATTCCCCATTGTGGAAAATGAAGGTTCGGAGCCACTTAGTGTTGAGGGAGTCGTGGGAGATTGCGAGGGGGAGAGAGCTAATGCTTTAAGCCACTGTGACTCATCTAGCCACATCAACTATAGCAACAATGCTAAAACCAGTAGACCCTATATTAGTGAGAGACAGATCTGTGATGTGGAGGCCTTGGCTATCATTGTGGATACCACGATGGATGTGGTGCTTCCTCACATATAGATGAAAACACTTCTTTCGAGGCATGGATAACATTGAGAGGCATGTATGAGCTCAACAACAAAGTGAGGATCTTGGACCATGTGACAGAGTGGTATAGGATGAGTGAGATCAACAACAAAGCGAGGATCTTGGACCTTGAGATAGAGTGGTATAGGATGAGAATGGATGAAGGCAATCAAGTATAGTACCATATCACCAAGACAAAGGTGGTGCATGATTAGCTGTCTCACGATAGTTGGTCAAAGGACAAGCTCAGCTAGGATGACAAGGCTATTGCTAGTAATGCTCCCTTGAAGCTGTGGTAGTTTTGTGACTAGAATGATTTCAAGGCAGAGGGCAAGGCCGACACTAGTGATGTTTGAGGAGTTGGTTCCATTATTGCTACAACAACAAGAGGCTTGGGGATAACAAATTTGAAATATGTTGGAATGGATGATAAAAAGCCATAATAGGTCAAGACGAGAGTAAAGGAAATAGTAAGAGTAAGCCTGGCAAAGGCAAGCCCAAGAAGGTCAAATCTAATGATGGATTAGACTCTTTAGATGATGAGAACAAGAAGAAGAGGAAGAAAGAGACGAAATGGTTCTAATGTGATGAACCAAGGAATTTAGGGAAGGACTATAGAAAGAAGAAGGCTGATTTGAAGAATAAGGGTGCCAGCTCAGAGTCAACAAAGAAGTCAAACTCAGCTCATATGGTGGTTAGAGAGGAACTTTTCTTAGTGGCATCTCCAAGTGTTGCTGAGATTAGGTGTATGCACCTTGACGTTATAATGAGAATGTGTAACATTGAGAGATGGTTAAAAGAGGAGTAAGAATCTTTTGTGAAGGTAATGAGTAGCTAGAGCCATCTGAGTGCTTGGCTAGTGTTGCTAACAAAGAAGGGGATTCTTCAATAGGAATTGAGGGCTCAAAGTTAGATGGAGGCTATAACTTAAGGGGGACAATGTAGAATCGCACATGGAGACTTATGGTCCAAGTAATCTAGAGTTATGCTTGGGATATGATGCCTTGAGTATGCTATTTGGCTATAGACCTTGCCAAATGGAGGATGGGTTGAAATATGACAGTGAGAGCATGGTGCCTAGAGAACTTTAGGCTATTTGCCCATCATGAGGGGGATAGTTGGAGGATGTTGGTACTTGGACTACTCAAGTTCAAAGGTGGGTTTGTAATTGAAGGAGGTGGGTCCATCTAGTGATACCAAAGATAGAATTGTGTACCAGACTAGGGTGCTTATGCAAAATTGATCCTAGCAGAGCAGGATCCACTTGACAATGGCACCAAATTGTTCTAGAGGGCTATGGCATGGGAGCTATTGGAGCAGCTTCATCAATCGATTGGGATTGGCTAGCCAAAATGTGTCGGTGAGAGGGGGGTGTTGAAAAAGTATATGTTACCTCCCCATCTGTGAGCTCCCAAATGAATATTGCATCAGGGGGTGTCTACCTAGGGTTTGAGGGATTGCCACAAAGGCAGCATAGGCTACCATGTGGGTAGTAGTCAAACAAAGTAAAACAATAGCGGAGTACTTGGAAGACAGGGCACCTCCTGGAGGGCAAAATAGAGGTGAAATTGCCATGTGGTTGTCCAAAAGTGGACGAGGATAGATTGCACAAGATGTCTAGCATCTATGGGCTATGATGAAGAGGTTGAGATGAATGTCAACTACAATACAGATTTGTGTTACAAGTACAGGTTGGTGGTCTAGAATAGGTCTTGAGCCTGGAGAAAGACTGTCAAGGTACCGATCTACAATAGCAAGATGAAGAAGGAATTGTGGTAGTTTTAGGCTTGGAAAGAACCTTGGAGAAGGCAGTTTAGGGTTGGGAAGGCCAATGTCAGCTTGCCATGTGGCTCGGCTAGGCAAGCCAACCTCAAAAGGTGTGTCCCCACTAAGGGGTTTGACTATAAAGTCAGGTGGGGAGGTTGCTTGGAGGTTGATTGGGGTGGCCAAATTCCCCCTACCTCATTGGCCTATTCAAGGGGGCTTGAAGACTTTGGGGCCTCCATTGTCATCATTGGGAGCAACAATCCTTAGTAGATTGGAGTAGTAAGAGAACCCTGCCTTGGGCCTACCTTGGGCCTACATCCAAGAGGAGGTGGAGGGATCCTATAGCTACAGAGAAAGAGCTTGGAGAGCTGCCCACCGAGGCTAACTACCTAGGTATTAAGGTGGAGGAATCATTGGATAGAGAGTCTACATAAGCTTAGGAGGAGCACATAGGCTCAGGGATCTAGAGGTGCCAAGCAAATAGTAGGAAAGATCAGAGGACCACGGTTTGGTGGGACTCCATCTCTTTTGTATTGTGTGTGGTTTTGGACAAAAATATGTATTCATGGATTCTAAAGAACAAAAAAGTACAAAAGCTTTGATTCTAGAGTCAAACACTTCCGCGTGTAATTCCTAGGGATGCTCTATCAATCTTTGGTTGTAGGATACCCTTTGTAGGGATTCATTTCTAACAATGAGGACAACAAACCCCTCTCCCCTCAAAACCTAGTGACCCCCTCACTCAGATATAAGACAAAAATCAAAAGGGGGTTATTCCTAAACTCCCCTCATGTACACTCATGTCATACCATAAGGAAGTCCTTGTGAATCCCTCAAGCTATCATCCCTCTCATGTATGAGATGAACATTGTATGCAAACAATAGTCAGAGAAGAGTTGTGGAAATATCATTCTAATGTCTTTGTAGGAGTGTTTGTCATTGCTAATGGGATGGTCTTATTTGTCTAAAACCTTGGAAATAAGTGCAACTACTATTGTCATCCTTCTCAACTACAAACAAGGACACTATATAGTCAAAGAGAGATAGCATAGGCAAGTAGCATGTGGTTGCCATTCTTAATTAGTCTAGCATCTTAGCATATGGAGGTGTGATTCAGATTTGTTTGTTGATAGAGGGAGATATCTTGTAATTCTCCAATGTCCTATGCCAATCTATGGGATCCAATGTGGGGCAATGTAGATGGTGATCATGGTCAACCTAGGTGGTCCATTGAGCTAGCAGTGGTACTAGATCGAGGAGATAGGGTTGTATATTGATGTATAGACAATGTATATACATGGATATAGTGTTTATAGAGTGGTAGAGGATGATGTGCAACCTTTAAGGGTATGATGTAAACACTAAACTGGTGATCTCCTAAAATGAGGTTTGTAAGAAAGTGAGAGTTAGAAGGAGAAGGTCTACATCTTGTAATGACATAGGAACCCCCGTAATAGAGAATGGAGCTTCGTGAGGATTTCTTTCTCACTTTGTGATTTCTTGCATCAACATAGTGGTATCCAAGCTTTCAACCAAGTCATCCCCATTTACTTGCACTATACTATTGCAATAACTATTGCAATAGACTGAATAGCAGCTGTATTTGAACTATCATCACGGACATCAAGAGAGGAAAATTTTGACAAGCTGCATGTCTTTTCCCTATGGGATATAACAAGGGCAAGAAACATGGCTATTTGAAGGGTTCTCTACATCTAAAAGTTTCCCTTTTTGTTTAGCAGCAGCGAGCTAAGTCCTTGGGTTCTTAGCCTACACAACGATTCTATTGGGAGATTGTGCCTATAGGGGCTTGTCATTCCACCATGCTATATTTGAAAGTATCACTATCAAAATAAAAGTTTCAAGTTGTAGATCATGACTCAAAAACCTCCTCAATATGAAAGTGTATATTTGAAAGTATCACTATCAAATAAACGTTTGGAGTCACAGATCCATGACTCAAAAACCTGCTCGACTCAAAAACTTGCTCGAGTTAGAAGAAAGGACAAAACATAGGCATAGGCTCCTCAATATCACCACAAGGAGAAGCCAAATGGGTGGCAAGATTTAAGTGTGTGGGACAAGAATCGGAGGAGGATTAGAGAGAGCATATGTGTAGAGGCATGCACTTAATTCATGAGTTGGGGACTTTGCACAAGTTTGTTTTTAGGTTGGGAAGAGTATAATGGCTGAAAGAAGCTTAAACACAAGAAAATGCCTTGCAGGAGGGTGCCATGCTACATGTTGATACTCAAATTCCTATCGATAGAGCCCGAAGACTCCACATTCCATAGATAGACCTTTTTCATAAATGCGGTCCAGGTGTTTTGTGAGTGTGTGTCGGCATCAACCACAAAGCACATTAAATTGAAGCTTGAGTTCTTTTGGTACTAGAGAATACAACACAGAACCATTGCGGGTAGTCTTTCCTACAAGCCTTGTCCCATCTTGATTAACAATTCCTTTGCTATCTTGAAACATTTCCTCTATGCAATTTAGGTATAGAATTTGAGGCATTGATAGCATTTGCAAGCTTGCAAAGTAAGGGTTGACCCCCTCTTAGATCGGTGTGTTTTTTTGTGTGATTCACATTGTATTGGTCTAGTTAAGAGTGTTGCTAGTAGCAAGATCTTGCGAATTTCGAAAGGCCATGGTTTGGGCTCAAAAATTCAAGAGGGTCTCTATCACTTGATTAAGAAAGTAGTTGATGTGAGAAAGCATCTAAAGAGGAATAGAAAGGACAATGACTCTATGTTTAGGTTGGTTTTAGTTGAGAGCAGAGTACATTGGTTGGCTTGATACTAAAAGAGAACCAAGAAGAAGACTTGATGTAGTAGAGCATTTTGCATTTGGCTTGCATGCCGAAGTTTGAGAACTGATGCTAATTGGGCAGGAAGCATGAGAGATAGGAGATCTACAAGTCAGTTTGCTTTTTCACTTGGTAGTGTTATGGTGAGTTATAGTAGTAGAAAGCAACACTGTGGCTTTGTCAAGTATAGAAGCTAAATATCGTGGAGCAACCATTGCAGCTTGTGACATAGCTGAGACTATCGGTTGAAGATTTGGGAGTATGCATTGATGGTAGTGTTGTGATGCTAGCAAATAATCCGGTGTATCATGCAAGAACTAAGCATATAGAGGTCCACTTTCACTTCATATGGGAGAAAGTGGTTAGTGGTGAAATAGATTTGGTCTATGTGAAGACCAATGAGCAAGTAGTAGATACCTTTACCAAGGCATTAGCCAAAGATAGGTTTCAGTAATTTCAAGAAGCTTTGGGCTTGTATGATGTGCAAAGCTCATGTGTATCTTGAGGGGGAGCTTGCTCATGTATAGACAATGAGTGGTAGAGGATGATGTGTAATGATATAAAGACAAAAAATGGTAACCTCCTAAAATGAGGTTTGTAAGAGGGTGAGTGAGTTAGAAAGAGAGTATGTGCATCTTGTAATGAAATAGGGCACCCCTATAACATAGAATGGAGCTTCATGAGGATTTATTTCTCTCTTTGTGTACAACTTCTTGCATCAATAGGCTCTAGCTCTTGCATGGGCACCATCTTCTGAGGTTTCCCAAATGTGGATTAAATGAGCCATCTCATAGAGGATGCTCAAGGTTCCTATGTCATTTCATGCATGGGACAAATCATGCTAAGGAGTGGCATTGGTCACCAAGTTAGATAAGAAAGACTATGTCAGAGAGTAGTTGCATAGGGAGTTTCTTGGGCCTGAACATACAATTTGCTTGTAGTTGTAGGCTGAATGACTACACGTGCATAGGGAGTTTCTTGTTCTTGAACACCTGCATAGTTGTCATAGAGCAGCTGCATATGGGGTTCACATGTGTCTAGACATGAGCCATTAGAGATTTGAGAAATTGTGCAATCTATTGTACGTAGTCCACTGCATGCAAGTAAGAGTGATTGAAAGTATGCCAAGGTCGAATGGCGAGATGACCTAAAGAATTTTAACTAGGAATGAGTAGTAGCAAGTGCTCTCTAATTGCTTGCAAGGATATGTTTGCCACTCCTTGGAATTGCATCAATGTTGCACATTTTTACATTCTATGCCTTTGGAATTACACAGTCATTTGGACATAGAAATATTTCCTCCTTAATGTCATTGTTCTAATAAGAAATACACATCAAAATTCATTTAAAAATAAAAGTCCATAACAAGACTATATGACATCATACATAATCATCACTAGAGATATTGGCACTTTATTGATACATATCTGATGTAGAACTTCATTTTTTTCATAGTGTGAAGCATTTATATATACATTGGTAAAAGTGTAAAAATGATGCAATGGTATTATTGTTAGTACCCAATGCTATTTCTAATAGAATTAATATTAATATACACATCAGCATATACATTAGGTACCGACACTATGTATATATATATATATGTATTAAACGTGGGACAGAATGCATCTATATGATACCCATTCTACCCCACTATGATCCATCATAATAACAAGATGGAGTACACCCAAGGATTCCTATGCATCAAAATAGTGGGAAATATTCTAAACTTCTTGTAAATATGCTCTCTTTCGAGAATCCTTTTCATAATGAAGTGTTACAATATATACACTTATATGAAAGTATAATCAATCATGTATTACAAAAAAATACATCTAAATACTTCTCTCACACGCATATAAGGCAAATACCAAACCCCTTTACAAGGAGTACAAGACCATACTAGACCATAAAAATAGGGAGACTATACACTGTAGATATATGCAATACCATTTCAAAGGAGACTATAATATCAGGAGCCCTTCTCATGATCCGTACACCCAACTTTGCCCCTACATCCGCTAATCGATGTAGTAATCTACATGCAAAAACATTTTTCAATAAACCAGTAGTTCATAAGATGAAAGGATCTTGGTTAGGAAGTTTGGGTTGAAGACTTACCTCATGCAATACTACACAATCAAGTTGTCAAGTTGCACCCCTACTCGTTGTCAAGCTTGAGAGAACTTGCTACTGCTCGTTGCTAGTAAAACTTCTTCAAGTCATCTCGCCACTCACCCTTGGCATACTTCCAATCAATATTATGTGCGTGCGGTGGACTATGTACATTAGATCTCACAAAATTGACCCTTGAGATCATTACTCAAACATGAGAAAATTACATGAATTTGGAGTTCTATTAATTGTAATAGATAATTGAAATGATGTGTATTTCAATGTTTACTTTGAGCTTGCTACCAAAACACAAACAAACATGTGAACATTAGGGGATAAATGGGGTCTCAAAAGGGCCTCATAAGGAATGGATTAGTCCTAATTAAAGTGCCATGGTAGGGTCCAAAAAGTCCTAACCCCCCTCACCTAGGTGGCTTAAGACCACACCAACCTCTTACACCTCTTACACCACTCCTACTCCTATAAGCAAATTCAAAACTTGAAATTTGAATTTTCAATTCCCTCCGTCCTTCTTTCTCCTCTCTCCCTCCCCTCCTCCCACTCCTCACTCCCTCCTCCCCCTTCCCTCCTCCTCCTCCTCCTCCTCCCCCCCCTCCCTCCTAAACCTCCCTCCTCCTCCTCCATGCCTGCTCCTCCCTCTTGCTCCTCCCTCCCCCCTCCCTCCTCCTCCATTCCTACTCCTCCCTCCACACTTATTGGTCCTCCCCCCTTCCCTCCTCCTCCACACCTACTGGTTCTCCCCCTCCATTCCTCCTCTTCATCTACTGGTCCTCCCTCCTCCATCCCCCCTCCTCCTTGCCCTCCCCCTTCTTGTGTGCTACTCCTTCATCCCTTCTTCTCTGCACCTACTCCTTCTCCATGCTTCCTCTACACTCCTTTACTCATGGCACCATTTGAGGATGTCTCCAACAAGTACTAGGTTCACTTAGAGTTCGAGGCTGAATATGAAAGCACATGTAGTTTGAGATTAAGGGGAGCTTCCAATATCCATAGTCCTTGTTTTCAAGGAAAGAAGCATCTTGAACTTTGTGTAGAAGGGTCCTTGTATCCTTTAGATCCTGCAACCCAAAAGATCCCTCCTTTTCATACAATGCATGAGCTAGTTCAATTTGTTGGAAATGGGGACATGCTGGGTTGTTGGGTTATTGCAATCAGCTGAGCACTGCTCAGACACTAGCTATGCAAGCAAGCAAGGTGCACAAAGCCCAAGTAAAGAAGCTAGCACATTTAGGAAATAGCACCATTGTTTTAATGCATAACACTATGCAGGAGCTTCAAAGGTAGAACAAGGAACTTCATGATAAAGCCAAAGCATCGGACTTGGAGTAGCAGAAATTGCAAGTGTCACTTTGTGAGCTACTATATTTCATGCATCTAAAATGAAATCTTAAGTTATGAAACTAAACTAAAATTCCATGCCATGCAACTAACAAATTCTTTACCTAGTCCTAAGTGACAATCTTTCCAAAGAGTCTACAATCTAGACAAGTTACAACTTATATACTTCATGCATAAAATAAAAATCATCTATTTTTTCAAATCTAAGTACAATGTCACATGCAACTAACTCTTCACCTAATAGTATGCAAATGCTAATTTTCTAATTAGTATCTATGTGAGTGGATTCTGACCAGCAAAGGCGAGCCCACCACCAGTACTAGATACTTTTTTTAACTTAGAAGGACTAACAAAACATACAAATTTCTTTGTAGCTTTGTTTATCCTCTTTCTTATGCTTCTTGTCTTTCCCAAGTCTCCACAGTATTCTAGGAATCTCGAATTTTGTGAATAGTATGAGCATGGCATAGGTTAATATAACATTAAAAACATTGGCTGGTGTGGCTAAACACCAGATGGTGTTGGTAATTATACCAGTCGGTGTACCTTAAACCGGTCCGTATTATGAAATACTAGTCGGTGTTGTGTCACGATGTATTGATACACTGGCCGGGAACCAGTAGGAGTTGGTCTTGGATAAAAATCGGTATTGCACCCCAGAGCAACTTTAATGGGACTCCTACATAGGGCAATGCAGCTCCAATAGAGGCACATGAGAGGGAGAGGGAGAGGGAGAGGGATAGGAGCAAGTCCAATAGAGGCACAGGGGAGAGAGAGAGAGAGAGAGAGAGAGAGAGAGAGAGAGGAGCAGCAATAAGCGGGCTAGAGCAAGAGGGAGCAGAGAAAGAGGGGGATGAGGGCAAAGGGAGGGCAACCTCAAAATTCAAAAATGGAGGGAATGGTAGGTTGGACCAGCATAGTGGAGCTGCAATAAGCAAGCCAAAGCAAGAGGGAGTAGAGAAAGAGGGGGAAGAGGAAAAATGCAAGGGAGGGCAACCTCAAAATTCAAAAATGGAGGGAATGGCAGGTTGGACCAGAACAATGGGGGTAAAAGATCTACAAAGAGGGGGAAGAAAAACTCGCCATAAAGGGCCCATAGGCTCATTCAAAGCAAATTTGGGCTCATGTGGGAGAGGCGCACATGGGAGGAGGGTCAAACATGGGTTAGGGGGGGGGGATGGTTTGGGTGGCTCTCTGTAGGCTTGCCCACACCCTCGACCTCAACATACCATTACCCCACACCTTCTAGCACTCTCATTGGTACACCTCAAATCCCTCTCTAATCCCTTGAGACTAGGAAACACTAATTGGAGGCCCTTTTGAGACCCCATTTCTCCCCTAATGATCAAGCATGAAGACGTATATTGTGGTTTAAATAGCTTCGTCTCTCAAAACTAAGGCTTCTATAGAAAAGTGCAAAAAAACAATTTTCTTAAAGTTTTTTTTTCTTTGGTAACTTTGGAGAAATGGCATCTTGGTAAATAAATCCTTAAGATTTATTGCACATCTACACAAGATATTGAGTTAAAAAAAACATTTTGTTTCTTGAACTAAATGATAGTAGAAATTGGAAAGTGCTCCCCCTAGGCTTTTTTATGCTTGAAATTGTGTCCTTTTTCCACTCTTTGCCACCTTCCTAGTAGTTTGGGTAGCCATGCTAAGCTTCTTAAGCATCTTCAAAATTGATGAAAAATAAAGGTGACTACATGCTTAAGTAGGAATACGATATTTGATATTTAACATATATTGTAAAAGGTTGTCTCCCTACCAAAGTTATGATTACGAAATCTATGGGATTTTTCAAAAACCTATGTCCTTTCATTAGATGTTATTTTTGGGTTAGTTACTTTACAAGACTTTGTCATTTTAATCATATCAAATTGAGATTTGATCAAAATAACAGTGTTTGTTGTTAAATGTGGTTGTGATATTTATTGTAATACATGAGTCAAATCATTTAAAAAATGCATTTACTATAAATGTTGACTAGAAATCGGCTAGAAATATGCTACATAGGTAGGTGAGCCTTCCTTGTTGAGTATTTTAAATAAGCTTTTGCTCACATGGTGGGCTTATGTAGCCTTAATTGGTATGGAGCACCAGGTTCTAAATGATGATACCTCATGCACTCATTGTAGTGTTGGTAGGCATGCTCATTTAACACGTTTCAATGACGTGACTACATAGCTTGTATAATAATCAAACCAAATGGTCATCATTTAATTACAATGAATAAAAGGAAAAATCATAGCATTTGACAGCAAAATAAAAAATCATAGCATTTGACAACAAAATCTCTTTTGTTTTTATTCACATGAGCAAGTTTGGTTATTTTTTCTTGCATTGCAAATTTGCATCATTTTCATGAAAGATGAAAAAGAGCTACATTTTGTACTTTGAGGCTTTAATCCATAGAAAATGGAGCTTTTTGGAACAATAGTCTTATGTTTTAAAATTAACACTATGGTTATTTGATTCCTAATATTTTTAGAAATATTACGGACCATACATTACCTTTCTTTGTTGTCATCATTGTGGGGATGCAAGGTGTAGTTATGCTAGCAAGAAACCATTTGTTGAGCATTATCTGATGTTTTTGCCATAGTTTTTGTACGTCCTTCATAGGGTAAGTGATCTTTGAGAAATTTATTTTTTTCATGAAATATACTTTATTCAAGTGGTGGAGTTGGTACAAACTCATTTACTAGGAATTAGATAATTAATTATATGTGCCAGGGTGTATATGCTTGTTGTGCCCTCCATAAGAAATAGATGTAATCAAACTTTCCCACTTCTATTTTTTTTTCATGTATTTTGGCAAAGTTAGAGATGATATATATATTATACTAATTTATTACGATTTCGTAAGATGCTAATATGCAACCTACATTATGTGATTAAGTCTTTAAAACTCATTATCATAAGATGACGTGGACATTTAAGTTTGCCTTTTATCCTCATTCCTATGTACATGCTCATTGGGAATTCCGTGTTCAATGGTTCTTGTTTTGCAAATACTTACATAAGTATAATGATGCATGCAATTTAAGAATGAGTGAGTGAAATAATCTCAACTAAATATAATTAATTTAAGGACCATGAGACTTACTAATATTATGCATTGTAATGGATCGACCCAAATTGAATAGAGTGTACATCATAAATCCTAGATACCCACAAGAAGCATTGTACAGGTGAATCCTATCATACCAAAACATATATTCTATATTGTATATGTTATCGAGCACATCATTAGTGCCTTTATGTTCGTGGATCTTAGCAGCGACCAAAAGGACTTCACCCAAGCCATTTTTTCCATTTAAAAAGTCTTTAGTTGTCTCATGCACGTTATTTTTTTGGATTCTTCTATGTCGAGTCCTCCAAAAAAATTAGCTTTGTGACGTCATACAAAGCATGAAAATTTCAGAGTAGGCTAATCAATAGAATATACAGACCCTTCATGATGCTCCTTTCTTGGTGCACATACTGTCGTGTCCTTTTAGGTGAAGATAAGGACCCGTCATATAATTTTCTTATAGCAATCCATTTAAGTTCTAAACTATAATTCTACTATACATTGTTTGAAAAGAAAGCCAAGGTAAGAAGCTACATATGATCCTATTATTTTTGTTTTTAAATAGCACACATAAATTACCTTGTAGCCCTACATGTCTCCTCCATATATAATCTACATTTTAAATGCTTGGGTGCATACTCTTTGTTCACTTTTGTCAAGGCCTTTCTCATTGTCTCCCCCCCATCTCTCTCTCTCTCTCCCTCTCTCTCTCTCTCTCTCTCTCTCTCTTCATGTTGTTCAATATTATTATTTAGAATATAGAATAATTCTAAAGGAGACATAAGGGGCTAGTTGGCCTTGTGAGTGCATGTATGTGTTTGGAACCCTTTCAATTGCACAAAGATAATATATAGAGCCTTCAATTTTTAGAGCTTTTATTGCCTTGTACCCCCCTTGGTCACCCACCTCTCTCTCTCTCTCTCTCTCTCCCTCCCTCCCTCTCTCCCTCCCTCCTTGAGATAGTGTTAAGTGAATTTGAAGTCACAATTCTTTATGAAAGAGTGCAACCCCTATGAATTTTTGGAGCACATTTGCAATTTAAAAGTTGTTAAACCTCTCAAACGACCAATCCAAGGGCATGCTATGCATCTTATACACACACACGCGCGCATTGTGGCACACATGCACATGCAAGTGTGGAGTTTCCATGTCACACTTAAATATGAGGCTCAGTCGAACCTTAAAAGGACTTCCAGAAATGAAGGACACAGTGCACACGCATGCAAGAAGAGAAAATTAGGAAGCTTTGCAGATTCGATGGACAAAGAGCTCGAGAATTTGGAAGACAAGGGAAGCATCGCGGCAGTTTAAGTGATGAACAATAGGAACACTGCGTCGCAGTCGAAGGGAGACAAGTCACAACGTTGTCGACATGAGTGGTAGACAAGCAGCAGACATCCCACAAGTTTTTGATCATCGGCAGGTGTGCATTTGGCCCACTTGGTCTCCCACTCGCCATTGCAGAATGCGACTAGCCGCCGGCTCGCCCGGGTTCCCTTGAATGATCTGACTTATCTGAGGATTCAATCCTGTAGTTCTGTTGCTGATTGACGGGGAGAGGATTGTTTTTTCCCGTTTTGCTTTCACGGTCTCATGAGCTGTTGCCCTTAAGAAGAGAATTGTTTTTTCGGGCCGCTGGCATGACGCGGTCCGTGCAAATTTTTTTAATCTCACAAATGCTGGAGCAAGATCAGGGCATTGAGGAGGCAATCACGTCGAAAGACTTCCTATGAGTCTATGCAATCGATGGTGCACCCTCCACTGAGAACGAGCGGTGAACCAGTTGATGGGCGCTTTGTGGTTTGGATATGGCTACTTATGATTGAATACACAAAAAATTTCAGGTGGCCGCAACATGTTAGATTCTGCACAGCATGAGAAGCAGCGCGGTGATGGATGTGGGAGATATTGGAAGTGGAGGTGTGGCTGAACACGATGGTGACGATGATTGAAAGAAGGACAAAGATTGATGAGAAGCTGTGGCAGATGGTAAATCTTTGCAATTTTGCAGCTGCGCATGCAGCTAGAGCATTGCAGGTTGTGCCGAATCGTTGTGGATCTGCACGTCAATAGGATTAATCTGGAGAGGAGGCACTCTTCCCATTGCAGGAGCGGAAGCGCATGGGATCGCCGCTAAGGTTTTGCTACATTCCATGCGCTGAGGACCCACGAATTTATATAAGAGTAAAGCTCCGGCACAAATTCTGTAGTGGGTTTTCCTCTCACGTTCCTGGTAAATCCCGCCCCGTTGAGCTGCCGTCAACTACGCCAGGTCGCCCAAGTCAATGCATGCGCTCATCCTGGGACCTGCACAGCTTGAATCTTCATTTCGGGACTTCGAGACAACATCGCTCCGGTTTCCGGTAGCGTATGATCCCTTGCCCTGCCAGCAACCGCATAAACAAACGTTAAAATTTTGGCCTGGAGCCCAGCAGGTCTAGTCCTTCGAGGGCAATTCTCTGTCCCTTGTTCCATGGTGCCTCTCCCAGGCGGAACAAGTAGCAACGTCCTCGTAACCAGCCGTGGAGTGTCCGTCCATTCCGACTCTATTGCAGATAAGATGGCTTGTAAATTGTTGTCGGCAGGGTGGTATGAAATGCCATTGCAGAGGTCGCATCAGATGCCTACTTTGTGCGGAGGTTTAGCCAGATTGAGTTTCAGCGCAAGCTGGCTTATGCGACCAGTCTGTGCCTAGGCTAAACGGTGAAAAGTCGCGTCCAAGGTGCTCGAGGCGCTGCATAAACAATGGGAGGAGGGGGTGGAGGAGAGCGTGCACAAGGGTGGGGGGGTCTCAATCTGCAAAACAAGGGCTACCCCACGGGGGAAGCACGCCCACATGCCAAAATCAAAGACAATTGGAGGAAGGACGCAAAGGGGGGGGAGCAAATCCAAAACTGCAGGCGCTGGAAAGAGGAGAATAGGGGGCTCCAATTCCCCAACAAATTCCGGCAAAGGGACGGCAAAAGGAGGAAGGGAAGGAGGGCAAGGGAGTACTGGGATGGTTGTCAAACTCAGGGAAATGTCTGAATCTTTGTTGCATTGTAGTTGTGAGATGCTGAGTGTTGGTGTTTCCGGCAGCAGATTGCAGCGGGAGATACGTAATGCGCCTGAGAGAGAGAGAGAGAAGACTGCTGCAGAAGCGAGTCGCCATCTCGCAGGGGGGCCGTCAGGAGGGAGCAAGCACGCGCATAAGGTTGCTGGATATGGGGCTCTCACATCGAGAGAGAAAGAGAAAAGAGAGAAAAGGTAGCAACCCACGCGTTGGGTCGACACACATCGTATCAGGCCTACGGAAGTTGACAAGTTTTTCGGTGCCCTTTCCTAGTCAAACCTCCCCTTGACTCCCTGCTCCCTTTGGTCCACTCCCTCATGTAGCAGTCAAACCGTTTGAAGATGCTTCCCACATTTTAAACGCACTATACCTTTGCTTCACCACGGTGTTCCTCTAGCTTCATCTAACGTAGACGATATGTTAAACTATCCATTGGAAATTCATTACTTTGTGACTTTTTAAACAAATAATAAAAGAAGCTTTTACTAAGAAAGTGATTAGGCAAAGCGAAGCTAATGACTCCACTACTTCTTTAAACCTATCTCTTATAAAGAAAGAGGATAGCCATAGACCATTGTTAACATGACCCAAAATTAGCCGCACCCCTCTACCTATAAGGAACCAGCCATATGGATAAGGGTAAGGATTAAGGAAACCCTTAAATATCCCCTAGTAAGCAATGGGGACCATGAGTGCTCCAACCACGTTGATTGCTTTTCGCACCTTCGGCCAATTAGTCCTAGCATATAAGTTACAGTCTCGAAACATCCCTTACAAAACTAACACTAGCGACTAACTGGGGAGAAACCCTTTAGAACTTGTATAATCTATCTCAAACAATAAGAAACTGAAACAAGACCTTCTAGACATGCAATTTTAGCTTCGATGAGTTGGAAGCTTCCCAATTCTAGCCACCCTTGCTCTCCAATAGCCTCCAACATTGTGGAAGATCCAAACCTTTGAAAGGTGGTAAGACAAAGGGTTGAACTGATAAAGGACCTAATTAATCTATTCAGCTCTTGCACTTGCCTCTGCAATAGGATGTCAAAGAATAATAGCACAACAAAAGCCTTCTTAAGGAGAGGGTATTGGATGTGTTAGAGTGTATGGCATCTCATGGTTAGACATAGTGAGAGAGGGCTAATACTGTGGGTGTGCCCGTCCCCGATTCATGATGGTGGGCCTATTTTTGGGCTGTTTAACAGGGCACCAAGGCACCATTTGATGGCCGTTTCGTAGTTCATCATAGCCTCATTAATAAGGTAGCTAGGCTAGCCCATTTAGGGCTTAACCCAAGTTGGGTCAACCGGCCAGTAGGTCAAATCAACCAACTCAACCTAGGTCGCTTGATTGACCCTAGGTTGACCATGTGGCAGACCTTGGGTCGGCCAATGCCGGACCTATAAAAGGCCTTCTCCATCTCATTGTACATCATTTTTTGTAGTAGTTCATGTCCTCTCTTTTTTGGGTGTTTCCCCTTCTGGAATATAGAGTTATCATTGCGAGCACATTGCCTCTTTCTATGTCTATTGTCTCTCTGTTTCTCTCTCTGTTATGTCATGCCTCCATGCATTTCACAATCTCATAGGGTATCAGACTTCAGGCTAGTGAGAGACCAGGAGAGGGCATGTGGCTATTAAGTGCTCCCAATCGCAGGTCTCGGAGACATGCAGTCACAAGTATTGGAGGTCATCCATGATCCAATCTATTTTTTTGGCTATTTTGAGGAGCTCTATCCCACGCAATCTGCTGGAGCAGGTCTAGTGCATTGGATTGGTTAGGTGGTCTACGTCGACTGGGTGTATTTTACACATGGTGTGATCAATGGAATGGATACATGGCAGGGTACTATTTCGACCACACCCCACCAACCCTTATTGCATCACACATGGCTGAAACCACTGCCTTTTGTCTTGACCAAGATCATATAGATCTAGTAGGGGCAATTTATTTTGTCAAGATTGGAAGCAGAGGTGTTGAGGTTGGAATAGTTCTAGGGTGATCATGTATAGGGCTGGACCCTATGCATCAATGACAAGGACAAGTTAAGCGGACCAAACTACACTCATTGGAAACTACACCTCAAGATTTGGTTCATTCATAAAGCCTTATGGGAGCTTATTTTAGGGGTTTGAGAAGAATTCCAAGCGACCTTCCAATCCCAAGAAGTGGACCCAGGATCTGAAGGATGAGTTTCAAGACAAGCTTGCTAAAGTTTGGCAAGATAATGACTCGAAGGAACATTCACGCCTTGTGCGCACCATCACGAAGGAGGTTTCTCTTGCAATGATGAGTGCGTATGAGTAATGGTCCAAATTGGAGGACCTATATGCAATGTATTCAATAATGCGGGCTGTTCCTCTAATGAGGTAGCCTTGTTCATTAGAAAGAAAAACCTTGACAAAGCAATGTCGAACATGAGCCATGGACTTCAATTTTAGGTCAGGAACACCCAAAACCTCTCTTAGCCAAAGAGTAAACTCTTGGGTATTATCGCCTTTGTCCCACAAAATTTCTCAACTCCCTTTCCATCCTATTCTAATTATAGGAGTCATAGGGTGAAGATATGGAACGGGTAAGATAAAGGACATGGTGGAGAATACAAATCCTTGCATTCCCCCCAAGGATCTTGGAACTCTGGGGTCTTAACATATCCCTTACCTTCCACAAACTCTATTTTGTAGAGTCACAACTTCTAGGAGATAGTTCAAGTGTACCAAATTATTCGCAATCTTTTTAGATCCAACTCCCCCATTTAAAGTCACCATTGCCCTTGCATTTAAAAAAAGATCCTTGACCATATGAAAATTGAGGGCCAAGTCCCACCCTTTCCATGACCTTGACAAAAAGATAACAAAAAGTTCCATCTAATTTCATCATAGGCCTTATCTAAATCCAAACAAGTAAAATAGTAGTGCTCCCTCTTTTAAATGTATAGTCGAGCCTTGTAAATATTGAGGATACTTTCAGAGATGTCTTTTTGAGAGCCAACGCTTTAGCAACAATTTGCGAGCAGAAATCAACCTCAATATGATATTACTAGCCTATTAACCCTCTTGGAAATTAAAGTAAGAAGGCTAGTGTTCACTCTCTTTGAAAAGGGCGCCTATGAGCAAGTAGCTTGCACCATATCAAAGAAGACTCCCTTGACGCAATCCTATCAATGAACATGAACTCAATAGTATGTCCTTTGAACCCAAAGAAATTTTTGACTCCAATTTGAGATCTCCTAGGGAAATGAATCTATTTGCAAGGAACAAGGGTTCATGCAACCAAACCATTTTGAAGGAATGAACATATATTGCATTCTTGACTGAAGATCCTAAGTCTTCCCTCCCATCCTAGAATAGAATCAACTTTGGAACGTCTTTCTAATGCTTGACAAAGTGGTCAGCCACCTTATAAGGATGATTAATTAATGAGGACGATTCAAGATCTTGAGTCTGTCCTCCCATCATGAAGATATACAACCTACAATAGCTTTCAAATGCTTGAAAAGTAATCAACCACCTTATATTAGGATGAGTATTTAGTGAACTTTCCTCATCGTGGACTCTATCTATGTAATGCTTCTCCAATTGCAACCCCTTAAAAAATAATAGATTAGAAAGAAAATCCTTATTAAATAAAAAAGGTATATTTGGAGGTTTAAAAAATTCTAATAGAAGGGAGAAATCCCATTGGATGAAGAAGTGATCAAAGAGTCCTAATCCCACATTAATTTCCCCTGAGAGGGGACCAAGCTTTGACTAAAAGGCTAATTTTGAAATATAGAACTTATCCAAATGAGAAGCACAAAAGGGCACAAAAAGAAACATTATCTTTGCTTTTGGTCCATGTGAAACAAGACAAGGCTCTTGATTGATCTATATGTGCACAGTCCACCAAAGAACAATTTGACTCAAAATCATCCCAACTAGTTATCTCTTCTTGGAACTAGTCCTTGCGTAGGTGGGAACGTTCCTTGTCCCTCATTGTTCGAGTCACCCCAAAATTTTCATTCTTCCCTTAAAGTTTCATAGAAAGGACCACAAACTCTCGCTCTCTCCATCCATAGACCGTCTAGACCTATATATGAATGACATGTAGCAAGAAAAACAAATTACATGCTTTGCCTTGGGCCTCCAATACCTTTATTGTTGTTTCTTTTCTTTTCTTTTCTTTTCTTTTTTTTGGGGGGGGTTGGCATAGTATCCTCAAGAATTGATTCAAGGGATGCCAACTCAGAAAGAAATGACTAGACTACAAGACTTGCGGCTCTTACTGTCTCCTCGAAGGGAAGCCATAAGCCCTCATCCTTCTCCCCTCCAAATCTAAATTTTCTTGAATTAGCTTACATTTAACTTGCATTAGAAACAAATGTAACCATATAGCTGACCTATTCACCCTACCAAGAACCACCACATAAAAAGTCTCCATATAGCGAGTGTTCTATTCCTTTGAATGTTGTCCAAAAGAATATTTCCTTTTTAAGAATCCCTATAGCTTCTCCCTAGATCAAAAAATTGCATTCCCCCCCTTGTCATGGGTTTATAAAAGAAACCTGCCAATTTACATCATCTTGTCTTGAAGGGTTCAATGTGTAAAAGTGCATATAGCATATGCAATCAAGCTTTATATGTATGTATGTATGCAGTATACATCACTATATTTGGAAATTAGTTTCATTGTTGAATTTAAATATCCCCTTTGTACATTCACATAAATTCATCATATTTGATGCTCTGAAGCATTCCTATGCCACTCAAATTTAAAAATCCCCTTGTCCATTCAAGCATGCAATGTTGCACATTTAGACATCTTAATAAGGCTCTTCCCAATGTCCCTAAACCTACTAGTAGGGCGATAAAAATGCAACATTGATTTGTTGTCCTTTCTATAGTGAACGATCAATCCACATTAATTATTTAAAACAACTTGGTCTCGCTTGTGAACTATCTAGTTCCAAAGGAGATATATTATGCTACCAATGGTTGGAGATATCCCTTCAAATTCTCATCATGTACCTACACCGCAATGCATAGTTAAGCTTAATCCCCTATTGCTCATTCAACCTACTAATGCCATTTATCAATACTAGATCCCTAGAGGTGAAGGTTTATTGTAATATTATTGAGTGTATAGTGTCCTCTAACCCTCCAATTCCTAGATCTTCATAAATGGGAACAAATAGCATTAATCAATCACTCATGCCTAGTAAAATTCATAATGGTGGAGATCAACAAAAGATTCTTCAACCTTCAGTCTCATAAGACTTTCTCATTTCCCTTTCTTGCACTCCAAAGTTGGTCCCATACAAGACCATTTTTCTATTATTATAAGATTGGCCATTCCTACTAATTTCTCATATAGTTCTGCAACAACTACTCCATCACAAAGTTTCTACTATGCTGGCCTCCCCTTCTTAAACTTAAACCCAACTTCTTATTAAAATACATTCGTTTATAAAACCCATCCTCTTGGCAAGAATGTGGTCAAACCCCTCACCTAAATATGCATTCTATTGGTTTGGCTTATGGTAAAGCCATCACTTGTCTTTCTAAAAATACCACTCATAAGAAAATAAGCAAACAACTTACAATTCCATATGGAAAAACACAAAGGAAATTTAGACAATCCTAAAATTGTGGTACATCAGTCCAAATATAATTTGTCATTAGGAATTGCAATGAGCAAGCTAGATGCTCACACACATGCACACATAGATATGGACACAATCTTCTCTAGAAAAAAAAAGATATGGACACAAGCACACATGTACAAACTTGCTAGGTTATTCTAGCCATAAGAAAAGGAAATCTATGGGTGACTAAGAATCAAGATTCAATGCTAGCAAAGTCAATGAGACCATATAGAAAGAATTTTTGACCCTTAAAAAGAGAACTTATACCAATAGATCTTTAAAGGGAGTAGCACAACTCAACATGGCCAAAACATGCCAAGTAGTAGGATTAACTAGCACAAAGTAGGACATTCAAGCAATGGTAGTATTGAATGCATTTTATTGTACCGTATTATAGTTTGTCATAGTTTTCAATGGAAAGCACGAATGCTTGGATAAAATAGAATATCAAGCACTAAGCACAACATGAAAAGAAACCAACCATAGCTATTTTGAGGATCTTTTTATAAAAGAAGGGCATGATTCAAAAGTGAGACACACATTGAGATTTTTCAAAGAGCTATTTCAAGCAAAAATATTGCTAATTATAACATTGTTTTCATGAATATAGTGATAAAATTATCAGCTCAAGATTTGCAACTATTAATGTAAAAGAATCCAACAAAGGGGAGTAGGCCTAGACCTTCCTTTTGTAATGGAGAACAATATTGACAAACGCATGATAACAAAAGTAAGCAAATTGGTAAAGCATATAAGGCATTGAATTTTGTAAGAGCTTATGCAAAGTGCTAGCATCCAAATACTAGGGAAAGGAAATGGACAAATGATTGTCTAGAGTAGCCTACAAAAAGCTCTCAATCCTTCATATGAGACACCTACCAAAGATTGGGCAAAACATTAATGGTCAAAAACCAAAATCATACATTTTAGCATACATGTATTTGATCAACAAACTGAAACCAGGATCCCTTATAACAAGTACACCATGGGCCAAATAGTGGAGTTGTAGAGTGTTTAGATAATAAAATGAGTAAAAAGGTTTAAATTCGGGAACAACTAGGAGATAGAGCACCTAAACCTAACCATGGGAGTACGTGCCTCATAAGGTTGCATCCAATAGACACATCTAGTAGATACCCATGTTTTAAAGTTACATTATGCCATAAAGCATTGTATAACTCATATTACATATTTTCTTTATATAGCAAGCCAAGCCAACATCTCACATCTACAAAATTGTAGAAATAGGGAGGAAACACAAAGAATACGAACAACATTAATAGCTTAAAATAGTAATTAAACATCCCTAAACAAGAGCACATGGGCCAAAGATGGGTTCATTTGCATAAGACATTTATTTATTCACTTCAAGAAAAAGTGTTAAAACATATGAAAGACTATATGTAAGTCATGGGGGCTCAATCAATAGTCTTAAATGCACGTGGTAGAAATTTTTTCTAGATAGTAAACCCATTTTGCTACTTGGACCAGGGCAAGTGGTGTATCCAAACGAAAAGGTGAGATGTGACAATTTGATAGTCAGTTAGGATTCTCTTAAGAAATACAGTAAAGCAATTAGAATGGCTACCAAGAAAGGGGCAAATCAAAATTTTTAAAAATGCCATGAACGCTTAATGAGGAGCCTGAAGAAGGCCTGATATGTGTTGCTAGTTGCATGTGGAGTCAATATAATCAGGATGCCCTAATCAAAATGACATTAACAGGACTGGCATGACACCTAAGGGTTCGCTTGAGAGTCCATAGGACAAGATAATTCATGTCTTTATGAAGGATCGTGATTGAATTGGATAATCTAGTTTGGATTCAAATGAGTTATGGAAGATGATATCAAGACAAGTTTCGGATTTTTTTTGAGTGCTAGAGTTCCAATAGGTTTCTATCTAACAATGGGGAAAGTTCCTTTCTCTCCCTGTATGAACCCTCTATACCACGTGCGTTCAAGGCATATTTCTAAAATCCCTTATCTGTGTAAAATTTTCATTAATAAAATGTACCCCTTTTCTATACAAATCTGTAAATTTTTTCCAAAACTATTTTAAATAGTCCTATATGTATATTTATTTCTGTAAATTTGAGAAATAAAAAATATCCTTTTGTTGAACTCACGTGATAGGGTTACATATGATGAGTGACCCCCCCGAGGATTCTTTAGGAGGCTTATTGAAATGATGCAAAACCATGTATGGTTCAATGGTGGTTTTGTTATGCTAGTGAGACTTTGTTTGCTAAAGACTTTGCCATATTTTGCCTTGAGGCCGGAGCCTAGGGCACTATGTTTTAAGATGTTCGATTAGTCAAGGTTTCTCCATTTCATTGCTCATGTTTGTTTGTCATGTGTACTAGGTCATCTGTGAAAGCCATTTTGAAGAGCAATGAAGGTTTTTAAAAAGACTTTACTTTACCTTCTAATCCATAGCTTTTCATGAAGCTATTTGCAAACAACACGATCCTTTTCTCCTCAGGGGGGTCACTATGTATAAACCCTCTATATCACGTGCGTTCAAGGCCTATATTTAAAATCCCTTATCTGTAAATTTTTTCATTAATAAAATGTACCCCTTTTCTATACAAATCTATAAATTTTTTCCAAAACTATTTTAAATAGTCCCTTATGTATATTTATTTCTGTAAATTTTAGAAATAAAAAATATCCTTCTGTTGAACTCACGTGATAGGGTTACATACGATGAGTGACCCCCCCGAGCTTTTCTCATAGATCAATGAAAGGCTGTGATATGAGTCCTAGGATGTTGAACAATGGTTTAACAGGTTCTGAGGTTGTGATTGTAATGTGATAGCCTTAGCCATGGTGAGTTTCATGGGAATCTCTACCAAATGAGACCAAGACATATGCCTTGAGGAGGAAGAAATACTAAGCTATTTGAGACTTCTAATAGGCACTATGTTAACTTTAAAATAGAGGTTCACTAAATTATACATACAATTTTAGCAAAATTTGATGATGAGGGGCCTGTCTCTAAGTTAGAATGCCCAAAAAAATTGTGTTACAGATGTATTATGACTTTTCAAGGTATATTTCAAGCATTCGGCTATTTCGCTAGTGTCATTGGGAGAAATTGGAGAAGGAGACATGATAGAGTTTCACTTGAGTGAATAGCTCAAGGTAGTATGAAACTACATTCTATTCCATATCTGAAAGGAGTATTGCAAAAGGAATCTAAGAGGGCTAGGTGTTCTAGATGTGTGGATGAGAGTAGTGGCTTTAATAGCTTAAGGGAATTGGTTGGCAAGGGTAGGATTTCAAGGCCCCATGCCCTCCTAAGGGGACCACTAAAATCTAAGGAACATGTAAGATATCATATGCAATCATTAGGAGATTACATATTTAAAAAATAAATTACATAATTATAATTATAAAGGGATTTTTGGAAAAAAATTAAAACTTTATGAAGGATTATGATAAAATAACTTATATGTAAGATAAGGGTACCTATATTGGTCCATTGAATGCATGTGTTATATATGGGTTTTCACATAGTGAATCCCCTAGGCATGGACTATGCTATTGAATGCTTTCTAAGAAAAGGTATCGGGAAAAAAGTAAGGCTGGGCAATTAGAAATTTTCATATTGGAGAGCCAACTTATTTTCTCATTTTCCTATAAAAATGGTTGGATCTAAGCCATTAGCAGGGATGATAAAGACATGGAGAGGCTTGACTGCCAATTTGGGATGGGTTAGCTAAGGTAAGAGGGAATCCTAGCAAATGATTAAAAATATGTGCTAAAGAGGTACGTGAGATAATAAAGAAATCTTAGCGAATGATTAAAAGTATGTGCTTAAGTGGTACGTGAGATAATCAAGAATCTCCTTTTATCTTAATCAACTTCAAAAGGGCTAATTGAAGTTGCTAAAGTTGTGGGCACTATGAACTGGAAACTAGCTAATTGAATACATTAACGGTTTGGATGCATTATTGAAAGACCTATTATGAGAGAACACATATCACTAAATTTGTGATGTATTATTGCTAATGCTTCAGAATGCAACAAATGTGAAACATACCATGATATTAAGAAAGCAAATGTAAAATATATATGTGGAATGCAACAAACGTGAAACGCACCATGATATTAAGAAAGCAAATGTAAAATATATATGTGGAAAGATATAGCTGGCAAGAAGGTTAAAAGGATGTCAATGATTAAAAATGTTGTGCATTAAGGATGTTAGGATTAGGCTATGCCCTTCATGATGCAAATGTTGTGAGGTAAGGGTGTTAGGATTAGGCTATGCCCTTTATGCTCTCATTGAGGTGTTGTAAGTGTGGCCACCCTATTGTTTGAAACCGCAATTGCAAGCAAGTGTAAGTGAGTTGAAAATTTGACTAAGACATAAGGGGAAGGAACTTCTAGGGGAGAGTGAATTGGGAAAGCTATGGAGTGATCTATGATGTCCTAGCTTCGAATTGATGTGGGAGAAGTGGTAGATTTGAGGAGGAAGAAGGAACTTGGGGGGACGCCGTTGAGAGTGCTGGGAATTCAGCGACCACCGGAAGTGAATCTACCTTTTGACCTGCCCTTGTACGCTCTAACCCCGACCAATCCACGCTTCCTCCTCATAATCTATTTCCTCCCCCGTCTTAATCCTCCACGACGGTGCATCCATTACGTTACTCCATTACGATAACCTTGCCAATTTTGCGTTCAGTTTTAGGCTTCCTTCATCTCGCTTACGACACGCACGCACGGAATCAGCCGTACCCAGTTCCGTCGCTGCCGGCCAGCTTTGCCGTTTGCCTCCCCGGGATGAGGTCTTCCGTCTGGTTTTTCTTTGCTCTTACGCATGCAGTGGAGCGTTTGATCCCCCCCTCCCCCAAAAATCGCGAGCGGAATCTTTGGCTTCCACCATAATTTCTTATCACGCCCTTCCATGCACCACAGCAGAGCGTGAAGGGCTCAAAGCTGGACGTACTCCTTCGATGCCTATCCGGAAGTCCTTAATCTTTAAAAGTCCCCGACTTCCCCCCCAGGTTCGTGCTGATAATCAGGAGTCACGCCCTGCTGCAGCTGGAAAGAACATCGACACGGAGGCCGTCTATTCCATTGAATGCTGTAGCAGCGTGGTAGCCCTGGATTATTATAAAGTCTAATGCCACGATACATGGATTCTTGACCGATAAGGACCGTCAGATTCGTCAACGGATTTTCGGCAGCAATGGCAATTTAAAACTATGCTAGCAACTTTTTAATCAAAACGTAATGCAATGCTATGTTATTGTTTATGATTGTAGCCAGCAATGGTGTTATTAGGCGCAATTTGTTTCCGACCAAACATGCTTTCAATCGCGAGACGCAACAATGATCGCATTTTTGTAGAACTGGGAGTGGATCCCCCGAAGCTGGAGTGGCAAGGTGCGGTCTACGGCAAAATAGCTCCGACCTCCCATCAGTCGCAAGATTCCTACCATTGTTAATCCGATAAGGATATACTGCGATTAAAGAACGTGGCGGCGGGTACTAGGGCTGCTGTTTAGATAAAACTTTTGCAAAGATACTCCGATAATCAAAAACGGAAAGCGGAACGCACTGAGGGATTAAAATTGGGAGGAGCTGGGATGGGGGCTGAACGAAGGATTAATAAACGAAGGGAGGGGGCCGGGGAGTTGGAGAAAATGGAGACAAAGATGGAGAAGGCGACGGAAAGTGGCCAGAGTGGGCGGCGAATCGCCATGGGAAGCAAGCAGAAGCAGCTGCCTCGTGCAAGAAAAGAGGAGGAGAAGGACTCAGGAGGTGCAGCCACTGTTGATTGATGGACGCCTTGCACCACCCACACTGATTTAATCCAAAAAACAATCGCGTTCTTGCAGAGCGCAATAACGATTCCACAGCTCCCTTCTACGGCGATTATATCACCGGAATTGTTTTTTGGTTTGTGTTCACGATCCTCGAGAGTAGATCTCGATCGCTTCGCCTAGACTTCATTTAGCTCCATTCCACGGCATGCACGTTGCTCTCCCTCTTCAAAGTTCAATCCCCCGTGCTCCGTTCGATGCTCTCCCTCTTCTACTCTTCCTCTAGTTCTCCCCTAATACCTCTCTAATCCACCTTCATTCGCCCACATCGCATCCGCATCTTCTCGCTTTGAATCGCCCCGGCTTCGTTTCATCACCGCAGATTTACTAGCCTTCCTTTCTCTTCCTATTTACGTGCCCCTGCCCCCTCTAATCCTCCCCTAATCGCTCTCTAATCCACCCTGCCTCCTCGTTAATTCGCCCGCATCGCCCGCTTACAATCGCCCCGGCTTCGTTTCATCAGCGCAGCTTTAATAATCACTCTACAGCCTTCATAATTACGTGCCTCCTCTAATGCTGCCTCTAATCCTGCCCGAATCCATCCTCCCACCTTGTTAATTCGCCCACATCGAACACGCAAGTACACCCCCCCCCAGCTTTGCTTCATTTCTGGGGCTTTAATAATCGCCCCAGCTTTGCTTCACTTCCGGGGCTTTACTAATTACTCTACAGCCTCTCTCCATGACATTGGACAAGGCAACTGTTTGAAGCCGAGTGTGATCTCAGCCCCATGGTTGAATTTGGAAGAGTCGTTCCAAGTCTCTTCTTCTTGTCGATTTTGTTGCTGAACGAGTTGAATTTTGGAAGTGTACTTCGTTCTCACTCTCTCTCTCTCTCTCTCTCTCTCTCTCCTCATAGTGCCTTTTTCCGCATATAGCAGAATGTTTTCCTTATGTCCGACATCAGGTTTTATCATCTAGTGTATCTACATGCATCCCTTCCCTCCCCGCGGAATGTTTTTATCATTTCCTTCTCCACCAATATTCCAAATCCAACCTTGCCTCCCCCAAATTTTTTTCATCCCTTTTTAATTCACCTCCAGACTTTGTAGCTGGTTGCTGGACTAGATTTAGACATCCAGATTCTTCAGACAATGGCCGCACGCCCAGCTCTTCTAATCAAAAGCTTGCCATTAATATGCGCGGCCAAGGTACTAATAATAGTAAAGCCAGGTAGCAGCTGTAGCATCTCACTCTGTGAGGATGAATTTTTATATTGCTATTGCGCTTGCTGAGCGACAATCGAGGGAATATCGTCAGAAAACTTCGGTAGAACCCGCATCTTTCTTTACAGACATCGAGTGATCTTTTTGCACAAGGAAAAGCCCAGTTTACCTTCTACAATCGCAGGTAATAATAGGTAGCTGAAGCAGGCTGCTGGGATCTCCCACCTACATATAACTGCCCAATTGCTTTCCCATTCTGCCACTCCTGACATCTCTCAGTGCCTGCTGAGTGTGAGAGAGAGAGAGAGAGAGAGAGGCATCGCTTCGAGCCCATATATATACCTGCCCGCGTACTCATTTTCAAAGCCCAACCTTTCTCGATTTCTCTCCAATGCCAAGCTCCTCTCCTTTCCTGATCTCGTAAATGATACCTTCAATCTCCGCTCCCCCCTCCTTCGTCCTTTCCGAGAACATTCTGCCTGCATCCACCATGGTCGATCACCTGCAGATGTTGCTCCAAAAGCCTGAGCTCGGGTTTTCTACCCTTCGCAAAGCCGACCTGGGTTCCGACTTGACGTCTGAGGATGTTCAAGTCTTGCGCCAGCAAATACAGAACTACTCCACACTATGTAAGTTGCTGGGTATGCAAATACCGCAGTTCTGTCATACTCTGCCCGTCGAGAAGGATAGCACCTCCTCATGTGGCACCGTGGCTGGGATGCAAGTTCCTCAAGGCAACTTCCACCAATCTAAGTGTGGGTCTGCTGAGAAATTGAAGCCCATACTTCAATCTCAAGTACTTCCGAATCATCCGTCTTCCTCTAGCGCCTACGCAGAGCTTGACTTTCGGGGTACTCCCAAAAATCAGCTTCTACTCAAATGTAGCAGCAGCCTTTATGGCAGCGTGGACAATGTTTCATCTTCTGGCACCCCTTCGACTCTTCCTCAATCATGCAATAAAAGTGAGTAGCTATTCTCTTTCCGTGTCCAGACTATTGAACTTCCATTCCATGGATCCGCAATGTAGCCTCTGAAGTTTGTGTAACAAATGGTGTGCTCGCACGTATTAAGACTCTCGAAGGAAGATTGGTGATAACGACTTAGAAAGAGGGATCGTTCACGCTCTAATCATATTATCGTCATGATTTCGTGCAGGAAGCTTGGAAGCAAACACACAGCGATTTGAAGAATCTTGCACTCCCAGACCACGCTGGTGTCCAACCCCGGAGCAAATTCATCTTCTCGAAGCTCTTTTCAATTCAGGCACCACCACTCCTTCGAGGGACATGATAGTCGAAATTGCAGCGCGTCTTAAGCAATACGGAAATATTGCTGAAGCAAACGTCTTCTACTGGTTTCAAAACCGCAAAGCAAGAGCAAAGAGGAAACTCCAGCACCCGACAGGAGATGGAACGTGCGTGGAGAAGGAGTCGAGAAGTAGAAGCCGCAGGGTTTGCACGAAGACAACTTTAGGGTCCTCACCGAGAACTGATACTTCTCAGAACAAGAGTGAGGCTTACAAACCGATGCAGGAATTTATCGGTAGAGCACTGTACAGCGAGCATATACTGCGGCAGCAGTTGCTGGCCTCCTCCTTGGGAAGGTCTGTTGTGGATGCAAGTAGTCATCCGAGCTCAGCAGCCCTGAGCGTCCCGCGCAATATGCAACAAGAAACCGAGCTAAACATTCCTCGTACAACTTTCTCAGAACAGACATGGCCTCCACAATGGCCCGCTTATCCGATTGTAGAGGAGCAGCAAACTACACATCAGCTTGCAGCTAGCAGCACAATCGATCCTCATCAGAACTTCCAGGCGGGACAAACACCTCAGCTATCCTGTAGCAGTACTGTTGAGGAGACCGTTCGCTACTCCAAGGAGGGTTTCCCGGCTGTTCAGCCACATCAGATACCTTCCAGCTGCAGCGTTGAGGACAGCGTTTCCTATCCTCACCAGACTTTCTCCAGTGTGCAGCTGCCTTGTACCTCCATTCAAGATATGGTAGGCTGTCCTCAAGATTTTCTACCTACCCAAACTGCACAGATGACATCCCCCCACAGATTATCCGAGGAAAAAGTTTGCTATGCACAGCACTGCAGTTTCCAGGTAACTCAAGCGAATCAACCTCCTAGCAGTAAAATGGAGGAGAGCTTTCGTTATTCTCAGCAACCCTTATCAGCTGGCGAGTATAGAAGGAGTTGGCTAGAAACCTTGAAAGTATTCTCAGAGAAGAATTCTAATCAGCGGGACCGCAGTCTCGTGGTTAGCAATCAAAGCCTGAACTTGCAAAACCTACAACAGCCACGCATCTGCCAGGATCTTCATCAGCAACTTCTTGAAACCGGAGGTAATAAAGGTTCCTCCTTGAACTTCAAAGTATCGATAAGAATATCATTGGGGTGCCTTTTGCTTTTAAAAATCTTACATCAATCTTGAGGACTTGACTTTCAGATTGACAACTTAAAATATTAGTGTGCGCATTGATCTGCATACGGCTTTTGAATCTTATTTTGACGATAGTATGGGAGCCGTTATGCTGGCGGATTGGCATATCGTGATGTTTACTATATGAAGATTCGTTGTGAGCGCTACGAGAGTGCAATCATCTTAGATCTCTATGCTTTGGTTTGCTTGTGCTGCAGGAAGATATGAACCAACAGTAAATTCGGATTTCGCAGATATACTATCGAGCGCGAAAAATCCTGTGTCCTCGATGAGCATGGTCTCAGAATCAAAAGGCAGCAACCTCGTATCCCTTACTCAAGGAGCTCAAGATTGCTACGAAGTGGTCAGTGTGCAGTAACGGTCTATTATCTATAGTTGCTTTATTTCTCGATTCACTTCTTATGAACTACATACCAAATACATGTTTCAAGTCGACTCATTCGAAACAGGTACAACAGTTAACTTGACCATCGATTGGCTTTGCAGACGTCGCTGCCTGTCTCGACGATGCAACCTGTGAATTGTACAGCAGCTGATTCTCTGGTCGTTAGCCTACCAAACATAACCGAGTGCGAGCTACCCTTGTGGGAAGTACTTGCACCTTATATGGAACATGGGAGATAGAGATGAGAGATATCATATAACTCACGAAAGTCTGCGGGTCTACTAGGAGCAACTGTAGCAGAGGGTCTACGTGGGAAGGCTTTGCCAGTCACTCTACTTATGAGGCATGCGCGCTATCAGCAGCAAGTCCCATCAGAAAATCGCATGGAGTCTAATCAGATGTGCAAGTCCGTTGATAGACATAACCTACGACATAGCTAGGCTGCTCCTTTCATGCCGGTATCTTGGATGGTGCCTCGGACATTTCTCTTCAGCGGCATCTCAGTATACAGACTCTTTAGGGTTGCCCACAAAGAGCGGAGCTTTCTGCCATCTTCACGCTTGTTTACGGGACAAGGCAATGCATCAATAGGGATGCATTTCCATTCCATTCCTTTAAGTCAACAAGTCATTTCTTGGTGCCTTCGTTTCTAACATCTTTATTGCTTTTGTGTGAGACATTTCATCCCTAGCTTAAGAGATGTTGATGAACAGTTTCCTCAAGATTACGTACTTTGGGCTCTGATTTGTCCGTCCGTTCAACATTTATGCGGACTCTTTTTCCTTGGAGCTTTGGCGTATTTTACTTGCGTTTCTTAAAACGTTCGTTGTTTAAAAGCAAGAGTCGTAATCGGAACTCGGTTTCCTACCATATTCAAAAATGTATGCGTAATCAGCTGAGTCATTGGCCGTGGTTATCACTCAAAATGTGCGATCCAGTGCGCAGCTGAGCGCTTTACACTTAGACTTATGTTTGACGGGAAAGGCTTATAGAAACTTCGTTAATTTCAATCACCACATTAATAGGGGGCGTGATCTATCTATCCAAGGTCATGCATCTCCTAAGTTTACAAAAAAGGTTAGAGCTAGCTCTACTTCTTGTTAGACATTAAGTCTAGAAGACAATACTATCCAACCACAAGCATGCATAAAGAATTTCAATACCATTACTTTTCTTTCATGAAAAGATGAAAAGAAGAATATTGAGTGCCCAACACAACAAGACTTTCCTTTTAGTCTCTTCAACCGACAATAAACCTTTCGTGTGCCAAAGGCACATCTTTGGCACAAGAATAACATTTCCTTCTTTTGGTAGGACTCTTTTCATTCAAGGAACTGACCTTGCTTTTGTCTTCTGTTGATTTCGAATTCGCCATTAAACTTCGTTGTAGAAGCCGCCTCTGCAATGTCCTTTGTGAATGACAGAAGTGAGATACAAATCGTAACTTCCTAGAGTGTGTTGCTTTCTCTAGAACTTAATATTTTTATGCCTATTACTAAGCATTGAGGACTTGTTTAGGGCGTAATCTATTGATGTGTGACACCCACATCCGTACACATGAAGATTAATGTTTCTTTAGCCTTAAAGGTACCTCGGGGGGGTCACTATGTATAAACCCTCTATACCACATGCGTTCAAGGCCTATTTCTAAAATGCCTTATCTGTAAAATTTTCATTAATAAAATGTACCCCTTTTCTATACAAATCTGTAAATTTTTCTCAAAACTATTTTAAATAGTCCCTTATGTATATTTATTTCTGTAAATTTTAGAAATAAAAAATATCCTTCTGTTGAACGCACGTGATAGGGTTACATATGATGAGTGACCCCCCTGAGAAGGGTACCTTCTCCCAAATTTTCTAAATGATAGAATGGACCTTTAAGACAAGGATTAAATCCTCATTAGAGCATTTCAACATCTTTCTCATCAAATACTTTGGTTTTATGCTGTGCTCCACTCATGATGACATATCACAATGATAAGAATTAATTTGAATCAATATTTCTTGCTTGCAACATCTTTCTTATCAAAGACTTCGGTTTAATGCTTAGCTCCACTCATGATGATGTATCATAATCATTGGAATCAATTTGAATCAATATTTCTTACTTGTAATAAGCTATCTTCATCCTGAACGTGATATCTTTGTGGAGTATTAAGTCCCAACGTGGTTCTCTTATTGAAATGCACTTCTTTTGTAATCATAGAGTGGCAACTACCACACCAGGTGTTGAAAGGCATCTCAAATATCATAATCAAGATGTTGAGGTCTAGTTTCTTGGCCCTCTCTCTCAAAGCGTGTTGTCCATGAAACTTGTTGAAAGACCCTAATTTGGTTCTAATCTAGATAGTATAAATTCTCAGCGAGTTCTTAGCTCTAGCACCAACTAGATGACATTTTTGAATTCTACCTAGACAATGAAACATGGACTACATGAAACCCTTCTGTTCAACCAACCCTACTTTGTTTCTAGTCTAATGTTTCTTGGCCCTCTCTCTCATACTGTGTTGTCCTCGGGGGAGTCACTAACAAATATGTAAGTATAGCACGTGGGTTCAATAGAAGGAGTTTTCAAAATCCCATTTTTACACATTTTTTACATATAGATGGGTATCATATAAAGGGGCTATTCACAGATTGAATAGAAAAGGGTTCATTTTATTTATGAAAAATGTATAGATAAGGAGTTTTACAAATAGGTACTACCCAGACTATGAAACATGGACTACATGAAACCCTTTTGTTCAACCAACCCTACTTTATTTCTAGTCTAGGATAATTTTAGTTCTCTGCTCTAGCAGCAGCAATTGGAGGAGATTTTTGGATTCGACCCAAACTATGAAACACGGATCACATGAAACCCTTTTGTTCACAATCATACAACTACACATATGTAAACATCATAGAGGACATTGACAAATTCTTCTTCCAAGATCTTCTCACACAATCATTCTATAGACTAGCCCCTTGTTGTAGCTTGTGAATAATTCCCATCATTTCCTTACCACTATCACATACCTCAAGTTGGTTATGGACTCTTGCTCTTGATGTCGAACCTCTCTAGGTTTGCAAAATGAAAATTTAGTACACAATATGGGATTGGAGTGTAAGGGTGAGGGGTGTAAAGGATAGTAGTAATTTTTTATTTTGTGATTTTCTTATTTTTAAAGCTTTTCATATACTTTGGTCATTTGGTCTCTTTGCAAAACTATGGAGAACTTTCTTTAGTAAAAGAAAAATCAAATTCGTTTATAAGTATTAGGGATGGGATATGAGCGTAACGGTGAGGGGTACATAGGTGTTATTAGTTTTTATTTTTTACTTTTCTTTCATTAAAAGAAAATTTTTCATTGATGTTATTCCACTGAGGAATTTTCTCATCGATGCTATCCCATAAGACCATATGTCCTAAAAAGGATGTATTTAAATATGAGCTCAAACGTGTACAATGTATGAGATTTGAAATTTTGGAATTAGTTTCGTTGTAGAGCAGAAAGTTTAACAAGCAACAATTTCCCCACACATGGTAAGTGTCATAGTTCATAGAGATAATAGAGGTAGTTTCCTCCCAACAAAACATGCATAGTGTTCTCATTGTGTTTAAGTGGGAACATTGGTAGGTTTGACATAGTAGTTTCCTACCATTGTTACAAGTCGACACTATGAATGCATGTCCAAAGTTGACTAAGAACCTCCATGACACTAAAACACTCTAGAGCCATACTTCAGTAGCTAGCTCACTCATCCCTACTACCCAAACATTCTCATCTAATTCTAAGCTAACTCAAGTATGGTTGACCCCCACTTTTAATCGATTTCTATCACAATCTATTGTAAATCCACCTGCAAGTGCCACCCCTTCATGACGTTGTGGGGATTCATGTAAGGTGCTTCATTTAGATCTTGCATGCCTTTATAGCTAGCAAGGCACAAGCCCTTTTTCGACAGAAATACCGACCTTTTTTATGCTAAAAAGTTTTTTTTGACAGGCGAAAATGTCGGTATTTACGTCGCTATTAGCGTCGAAAAAGAATGGTCGCTATATAAGCATCACTATATAGTGAAACTAATAAGCGTCACTATATAGCAACACTGGTAAATGTCGGTATATAGCAAAACTAGTAAATGTCATTATTAACAGAAGCTTTAAAAAAACATTAGTGGGGCTAAATAGGGCCACATCAAGCCCTATTTTGCCCCACTAATGTTTTTTTTTTTAGTAATTACAAAAGAATGTTGTTTGTTACAAAATTTCCCTTGTGAAACATGTGATATAAGGCATATGCTTATGAAAAGAAGAGAAAAAGAGAGGAAAAAAGAGAGGAGAAGAGAAGAGAAGGAAGAGGGGAAAAGAGATTGAAAGAGGGGGGAAAGAGATTGAAAAGAGGGGAAAAAGAAGAGGGGAAAAGAAGAGAAGGAAGAGGGGAAAAGAGATTGAAAGAGGGGAAAAGAAGAGGGGAAAAGAGTATAAGCATAAGAGAAGGAACAGGGGAAAAGAGATTGAAAGAGGGGAAAAAGAGATTGAAAAGAGGGGAAAAAGAAGAGGAGAAAAGAAGAGAAGGAAGAGGGGAAAAGAGCATTAGCATAAGAGAAGGAAGAGGGGAAAAGAGATTGAAAGAGGGGAAAAAGAGATTGAAAAGAGGGGAAAAAGAAGAGGGGAAAAGAGCATAAGCATAAGAGAAGGAAAAACATATGCATAAGAGAAAAAGAGAGAGAGCATATGCTTATGCTTATGCATGAGCATATGAGCAAATACATAAGCTTATGAAAAGAGGAGAAAAAGAGAGGAAAAAATAGAGTGGAAAAGAAGAGAAGGAAGAGGGGAAAAAGAAGAGGGGAAAAGAGCATAAGCATAAGAGAAGAAAAAGCATATGCATAAGAGAAAAAGAGAGAAGCATATGCTTATGCTTATGCATGAGAATATGAGGGAAAGAGGGAGGAAAAGAGGAAAAGAGGGGAAGAAGATGGAATGAGAGAAGAGAGGGGAAGAGAGGGTCACTGCAGCTAGCGCCTTAACGCTTAGGGTGCTAGCTACAGGTCAATGCAAATAACGGAATAAGGCACTAGCTGCAGGCCAATGCAAATAACAAAAATAACAAAAGGAAAATAGAGGAAGCACTTTCTTAGTCCCGCTCGGTGTTTCATGGACTGGCCTTACAAAAAAGAGGAAACATACAATTTTTTTAGATAACTAGTTAGAGGAAGGAGGAGTTTGGAGAAGCAACTTTTCAAAGGGATTGGATTGAGGAGACAAGCATAAGCTTACAAACAAGGAGAAAGCATAAGCATACATTATCATCTGGATGTATGATGCATGTAAGTTTCTTACCTCTTGACGTAATTAAGTAATTATTTGTGGCAATATACGCTATAAAATAGATGCATCTTCACTGTTTTAATGATGCTCTTTTGTTGTACAAAAAGTATAGTGCATTATGGTCATATGGACGACATTTTCACTTGGAATGCATCGATTCAAAGAGAGTCACATATGATTGTGGAGTCATGGCTAACTTCATACAAGATAGCCGAGCAAGTGCTTTGGATACCAATCTTCTCTCCTCAGTTGGATTATTGTGGGACCATATGCGAAATCTATGAAATTGATCTCAGACAATTTAGTATTTTCATTCTTGATGTAAAATGGTTTAAAACTGTTTACAACGGTCCCCATGTGACAGTGAGAAAAGACAGTAGCAATTTCTTTGCAATAGGCTCCACCAAACTTCGGACTGATGAAAGTAATACTTTTGTTCTTCCCAAGCATTGTGAGCAAGTGCATACTAATGATTTAATTAATCAAAGCTTTCGTTTTTAAAGATCCATTGATACATGTACTTAAGCATAATTTCATATATATTATTGATGGCATTTTGGCACCCATCTTCAATATATGTGGTTTTTCATCTGGATCGTTCTGATCCAAGATGGTGGTATGTGATCCAAGTTGCACCATGAAGTAAGCAAATTTTTGAAGATAGAGATGTGGATATGGAGATGCCACTACCAATGCTGGATCCAATTGATCCGCATGGATCTAGTGAAGAAGATGAAGCTCACAATATAAGCCAAGAGGAACATGTGCATAATGACATCTTACGGGAGGAAGATGGAGATCATGATATTGAGGAAGAAGATGATGATCATCAAGAATCACCAGACTTTATTGAAGAAGATGATCAAGTCTTAGGTGAACGTACGATGCTAGAGTACGATGATCATATAGGAGATCAATTCGGTATAGAGTTAGAGATAGACTTGTTTGGTGCGTTAGACTTGTGAAGCCGTTGATGTAAATGCTCTTCATTGATTTTTTTCATCTCAAACTTGGATATGAATATATGACCTTCAAACTTGATGTACATGCTCTTGTACTTTTATTCTGACAATGATTTGCATCAAGCTACTAACATTCTATGAGATTATCATAATGTTACTAACATTGTGTGATATTAGGATTTAGTACATGTTGTTCTAGAAGATATTTCCAAACCCAATATCATGCCACCATGGAATGGACTATAATACTATCCATTCTTATCCTAATGATTGCACTCTTTTTGCATGACTATGAGAATTTGGTTGGTTATCTACATTGTGGGCTCTTATTAGATATAGGACTTATAGGGCAAAACCCTCAGGGGGGTTAATATGTAAATATAGCATGTGGGCTCAACAAAGTCTCATAAGTCTTTATAGGTGTTCTTTATAGGTCTCATAAGTCTTTATAGGTGCTTTTTAGAAATTTTATATGCTCTTCATGATCATGGAATTTTGTACATAGAGTTTATAACACACTTTTGTATGTATAGTTTATCATTTCAATGTAGGGAAAGGATGCTTGTCAAAAGATATTAAAAAATCCATCTACAAGATCAATGGCCTCAAGAGATCTTCTTTGTATCCATCATTAGATGCCTTTAAGATATATTGGTATGCATATAATCATGAGTAACATTGTGATCATATTTTGGCATCTATCCCTCTCAACCATTTGTTTCTCCCTTGCAGTCGAACTATAAACTCAAGCCTTGACTATTCCATTTCCTTCACTATTTCATCTTCTATCCCTCTCGACCATTTCTATCTCCCTTGCACTCTTCGTGCAACTTCTATCCCCTCTCGTAATGGACCGTGCATAGTCCGAAAGCTCTTCACACCATCTTTCCTCCTCTCTACATCACAATGTGAGAGCCGCTCCTCCCCTGATCATGACATATGGGAGCTCCTCTCTCACTCTTGAAAAGCCGAATTTGGATGCTCTCAAAATCTTCACCAGGTTGGTACAAGAGGTGATCGTGAAGAAGGGGCAACTAGTCTGTCAAGGTCAAAAGATTACCATCACTGAAAGCATGATTGAAAATGATCTAGGAATTGCTGGGGGCAATTCGCAAGCACACTTCTTCGAGAAGCAGTGGAAGAAACATGATATTCTAGATGTATACCCGAATGCTCAGATTAGTAAAGATGGTGGAGTCAAGCTTTCTAGCTTGCCAACGGACCTCCAAGATGTGCTGAAGAGGTGATCGTGAAGAAGGGGCAACTAGTCTGTCAAGGTCAAAAGATTACCATCACTGAAAGCATGATTGAAAATGATCTAGGAATTGCTGGGGGCAATTCGCAAGCACACTTCTTCGAGAAGCAGTGGAAGAAACATGATATTCTAGATGTATACCCGAATGCTCAGATTAGTAAAGATGGTGGAGTCAAGCTTTCTAGCTTGCCAACGGACCTCAAGATGTGCTGAAGAAGACCATTCACTTGTTTCTTAATACGACAGGAACCATGAAGTTCTGGTAGGTTCAAGCAGCAGTAGAGCAACTAAAAGGACGTGATGTATCTTTCTCAAGAGCGATCTCCAAGAGCACGTTAACCAACCTGAAGAATTGCATGGATGGCAAATACGAATTGTCATCTCAATCCGCTGGAGTTGCCATGCACCTGATGGCATCTACCCTCAAAGGGATTTTTGAGCAATACGATGAGAAGATGTCTCAGATTGTGACTTTTCTACAAGAGAAAGCCATCGATGCAATGCGCAGCTTGAGAAAATTCTCAAGGAAGGCGCAAAAGCCAAGGTAGAGGAGGCATAAGCAATGGCCTTGCAGGCACAAGAGCAAGCTGAGGCCACTACAAAAATGGTCGACATGGAAAGGCATAGAAGAGAAGAAGCAGAGAAGCGCATGAAGGAGCTCCGAGATGGGCTTAAAGAAGTGAGAAGATCGCGGACAAGGAGCTAGCAATGATGTAAATGGAGCTTGAAGATCAGAGATCCGAATACAAATGGCTCTGCAACATGCAGAACACATTGAACATTAAAAAAGAACAGATGACGAAGGAGGTGAAAAGGAAGAATATAGAAACCAGAAAGGTGATGCAGGAATTGTGAGAGAGTTTCAAGGCCAGGAAGGATGGGGCAAAGAGCACCTAGGGTGGAGAAGACAACGAGGAAGCTCTCCAAGCCAGGAAGGATACAAAGAGGAGCCACAGTGGAGCAAGTTGTAGCAGCCACGGTGGAGCAAGTTGCAGCAGCCATGGTGAGGGTTGTTTTTTTGAAACACTATTGGAAGTTCAAAGAGTAAGCTACAAGACCCTGCAAATAAGATTACGATAGGACTCTACATGAGCTTGTGATGGCTTTTGATAGTTTGAAAAGCAGTCCATCATCCTCAGAGATTTCCAAACTAGAGTGGAAGTCTTGGGAAACGGCCAATGTTGATGTTTTTGAGCAATTTAAGCAGCTTCAATAGATGCTAAGGGATTTAGATGAATCTGCTACATAGAGTGAGTAAAGAGTGGAGGAGATGAAGGAAAACATCCATAGCCTTAGGATGCGGGAGGAGGGAATCAAGAAGCAACTTCATCATGTACAGAGCAAGACTGTGGTATTGATGGCCACAATAGTTAAATCGGATGCCTATCTTGCTATGCAGCAGGGTCCGAAATGCATGGTTTGCCATTCTCCCATCATAGATGACTGCATGGTTCTATGGCTTGCATGCTACCACCCGTGCACGCTTTTTGCTTTGGGGTGTTTATCCATGCAAGATCGCTATGTAGAGAATGCCATTTGCCATTGTCTAGGTCATGGATAGATCAAATGTGCCTACCTACTATAGCTATCTACGACGATAAAGTAGATGCTACAGCTCAATTTGCCATTTGGGCAAAAAATGCAAAAGACAAGGAGCTCAAATTGAAGAAGGCCAAGACCAAGCCTAACTGTGAGGAAAAGGAGCTTGAAGGGAGGAACCAACCCCCTTTAAAAAAGGAGCAAGAAGGACCGAGCCTCGAACCAGGAAGCTCAAATCAAGGAATTAAGAAGCGGCATGAAGGGAGGGGCAAGGCCCCTGAAGGAAGGAACCAGCCCCAGTCTGGAAAGGAGCAAGGAGCACCAATCTTGCAATTAGGGAGCTCAAAAAGCCGACTTGCTCAAAGAAATGTGGAACTAACCCCCTGAAGGAAAGGAGTCCTTGAGATATAATCTAAAGGAAAGAAGTCTTTGAGATGTAATCTATGTAATCTGTGTGTAATCTATTGAATTGTTAATCTTCTTTAGAGTTTACTTGGGCAATGTTTTCTTAGCTATGAGACTAGAAAGGAGCAAGGAGTGCCGAGCTTGCAATCAGGGAGCTCAAAAAGGCGACCTGCTCAAAGTAATGTGGAACTAGCCCCCTGAAGGAAAGGAGTCCTTGAGATATAATCTAAAGGAAAGGAGTCTTTGAGATGTAATCTGTGTGTAATCTATTGAATTGTTAATCTTCTTTAGAGTTTACTCGGGAGTGTTTTCTCAGCTATGAGACTAGATAGTGTCCTTTGACATGCCAAGGACCATAATATGAGACGAAAGATTTCGATTTGGCAACTAATGTGAGACCAAGGATTTTGATTAGACATTTAATGTGAGATTGAAAGATTTTGATTAGCCAACTAATGTGAGATGAAAGATTTGGATTAGACAACTAATGTGATGAAAGATTTCGATTAGACAATTAGCATGAGCCTGAAGAATGAGAAGGTCAGGCTCAATGAACTCTCTCCCTATTTAAGTACAGTATTTAAGTACAGTGCAGACACAACTAAGAGCCCACTATGAAATCTAGCCCCAAAACTTTGTACACCAATCCACCTACTGCGAATTTGTGGCAAACCCAAAAGACTTTGGAATGCTTTTGTTCTATCTGAAAACGATGTTGGATGACCTCCTCGCTGAAACAGACTCAGAGAAGGAGGAAAATAGCTACAAGGAGGACATGCTTCAATGGTGGGTGTATTAATTGGAGTCGGCAAAGATGGTGAAAATTAATTTTCCTCGCTATTTTTTTTCTTGCTCCTTTAAGGTACCTGTCAAGCTCATGATTAGGTTTTTTTTGGCAGGACATGATGGAGGTGCAAAGTTGTATTGAGCACAAAGACCAGGATGAAGAGGATCCTAAGCGAAAGGAAGAGTTACTATGGGCAGTGTGTGATCCGAGTGTGTGAAGAGGTCTACAATAGTACATTAGACTAGCCTAAAGAGCTGGGAGATGCTTGCTTTAGAGAGGTTGATACGATAGTGTTCATCATGCCCTCCATCCCCTCACCTTTGACATCAAAAAAACTATCCTCATGTGTCCTCAAGGACATCATCTCCCTCGTTCAGATCCAAGTGTGATCTCCCTCTATTCCCAACATCCCTAGAGGCTTGCCTTAATCTATGCAATTGCATGGGTATATTAGGTTCCCATATCAAGTCCTCTTGAGCTCTCTCAACTTGCACAATGAGTAACATATACAATATATCATGTGAAAGATAGGATGGAAATAGGTACGCATGTAGATGGAAATTTGAAAATCACTTAGTGTTGAAGCACCATCAGGAATTTCACAAATATGCCTCAAAACTTCTCCAAAAACTCAAATGTGCTGCATGACAAAATGACCCTAACATCGATTCCATATCTTGCATCCTACATGAACAAGTAATCTTCTTATGAAGCTAATTTTGGCTTCCATGTATTAGTTCATAATTTGATGACAATGAACTATGTTTATTCCTCCATAGAAAATCCACCACAAACCTTTGAAGTTACACCTTAAAACACCAAAAATTTAGCAAATGCTTTATTCTATTGGTACATCTATCGGTAAAATCTTTGTTATATTGGCTTTCTGAAGAACTATACCAACACAAATACCTCACGAATACTGATGGATCTTTGGGAATTTCCAAAGGAAATACCAATGAAAATATTGATGGAATTCAATGTATTAACCAAAAACCAAAAAGCCTACATTTGAGTTTCAAATTTTTAGCTTTTGAAATCTCTCTTCCCTCCCTTGCTTTCTGCCATTTACACACACACACACACATATTTTCTCCACCCTTGAAATACTTTCCTCCCCTCACACCCACCTACCATCTTCCACTCTCCTACTATCTTTCACTTCCCTTTGAAGGAGAAGGGAGCTTGGGGCTTGGTGAAGAATAGGATTTAAACTCAAAACCCCCTTCTCTCTTCACTTTTTCCATTTCTTCTTTGGATTCAAGAGGTTTGTTGTTTTGGTTTGAGTTTTTCTAAGTTTTGTGAAGATTTTCCATGGTTTCTTCTCAAAAAGAGAACATAGGTTTTGTAGAGGAGGTTAAGTCCCATTTTTTCATGCCCCTTACTTCTCCAATATCCTTTCCTTTTCTCTTTTCCTATAGCTAGTCCTTTCCTTTCTCTTTTAATGCTTTTCTCGTCTTCTCTTCTCATGCAATCATGAAAGAAGATGGTGGAGAAAGAGCGATGTATGGTTAAAAAATAGGGGGAGAGAAAGTCAGAGATTTCTTACTTTGTATCTCCCCTACTCTTATCTCTTGGAGCTTCCCTCTTCTTTGTATATCATGAACGGATGAAAGAAATAATCAATAAGACAAGCACATATGGAAGAGAGAAAGAGATGGGAAAAGAGGGAGACTACTTACTTTTTTCCTTTCAAATTGTGGCTTGCTTTCTCTTCTATGCTCCTCCCTTATTCTTTGGATTATATAAATCTAAGGACATTGTTGTGTTACTTTTGTATGTATCTCGATCTATTCCTCTATCGATATTTAGGGCAACTCTTTGTATTCTCTCTTCTTGCAGGTGTGTATTCTCTTTCTCGCCTATCTCACATCTATCTCCTTTGACTCATGTCAAGTTTGTTTTACTAGAAAGACATGGTAATGTAGGGTCTTGTTCTTTTTCCCGAAAATGTACCTATGTTGTTCTTTAGGTCATCTAAGTCCAGTCCTCCTCTTGTTATATTCAATCCCATGCATCTCAAATGTGTGTCGAGCAAGTTCTACAGTCAACTTTCACCTAGTAGTAGGCTATGCTCCAACTCATATTGGCACTAGGGAGTCACTGTCATGGGATGTCAACATCATAGAGAGGACTAGAGGATGACTGGGACGGTGAGGGGAACTCCACGTCATTGTAGAGATGATGAGAGGATGAATAGGGTGACTACAACCCAAGCAAAGGGAACTTGTTTGCAAAGAGGCCATTGAGGTTATTGAGCCCGTGCATTTCAATCACCATGATACACAACTAGCTAGTGGGATGGCCACACCACTACCTCATTATGCACTATGACCTTGGGATCATCATGCATCTTGACCTTGAGAGCAACTTCATAGCTCTCAACGACATCAACTATGATCCCAACGACATCATTTTGCACTTCTTCTTGTGGGGGGTCCCACATATTTTGCGAATGACATGAGACCAATTTTAGAGGATGATAGAGGATGCTCCATAGAGAGTTTCCAATTCTTGAGCACTTACAATTCAATAGGAGTGGATGCTAGCCTGTATGCTAGTAGTGAACTATAGTGAACTATAGAATAGGAAGCATTCCTCATGTATGCTGTCAGGATTAGCGCTCTTGGCAAAGGAAAAGCTTAAGAGAGATCTTGAGAAGTGGAGCCAATAGTAAAAGGTGGCACATACCTAACAACAAAAGGTTGGACCTTCTCACCTTGGGATTAGTGACAAGGATTGCTTCAAAACACATTCTGTAAGTATACATACTATCTTGTCAGTTAATGCATTTCTTTTAATGTATGTTCCTTTTCATACGGATGCCCTTCTCTTTTGTAACAAACAACTCATATTGTTGTAGACTCTTGTGGTTTGCCAACCAAGGACAAGAATAACTATGCTTATAATAAGGATAAGCTTGAGAGCCAAGGAGTCATATCAATTGGGATGCATATGCATTTTGAGGTAAGTCTTTGGCCACTCTTACTTTTGTAATATAACTAGCTTGTTTTAAGTTATATAATGCTGATGTACTTAATAAGCTTTTCCATGCAACACTTTTCCATTCATGTTGCAAGCAGCCTATCCCAGCTAGTAGCTCCAGAGAGGACAAGGGATTTGGAGTGAGCAAGGAATTTGGAGCGAATGGGGGACCTAAAGTTGACAAGGGATCTAGAGGTAGTGGAGGTGGAGGCAACGATGAGATAGGTATGACATCCAAGAGTGATGCAAATTGAGGAGAGGCTCTAGATTGGAGCTAGTGATCTCTCTTTTGTTTTTGTATAGAGTATAAGTTTGTTTTCTTGTAATTGATCTTGTCGCCTTATACATTTATGCCCCCTTAAGGAAATTTTATGTACTAATCCCTTGGAGCATTATATGTTCATGGAGCTTTGAGCGAATTTTGTGATACATTTTGCAATATATATTCATGCCCCTTTGAGGGATCTTGTTATATAGGTTTGATATCTTTTATGTTATGTTAACTTATGGTGAGGTAGAATGGGGGTACCGAGTTCCATCCTGATTTACATTCCATAGCGTTGGTGCCTGACAAAATATCGGCACTAATTTTTTGCATATTTTGCATTAGTTCCCTATGCCTATACTAATAGTTCCACATATATGGATATACCTATGCTTTCAACTTTGTTTCTTCACAAATTCCATTAAGCATTGCCCAATTATACCTTATAGTGGATATACCAATGGAAGAAAGGATTTACTCCATTTTTGGTGTTAAATTAAGGTATTACTTCAAATGTTAGCATACATTTGGCATGATTGTGGATTGTGTGTAGATGGATAGACAAAGTTTATCATCATTAGACAAAGAACTACTGCACAAGAGCTCAAAGTGGCTTCATTGGAGGATTTCTTATTTAGAAACTATTTGCTTTTTACTATGTGCCTATATGAATATCAACAATACAAATAATGAGAACAAAAAAAATAAAAGTACATATTGAGCACAAAGATATAGAGAAAGAGCTAAAGGAAGAGGATGACCGTTTACGTCACAATCAAGATTGTCAATGCCTCACTCTACACTCAAAGTATATGGAGAAGATGCATCAACACTAGATTCACCGTTTTCATTTTTTTAAGAGAAACATTTTAGGGGTTGAACTTGGTGGCTACATTTTGGCCCATGCCCCTAATATAGGGGAATCATTCCTTATATTGTATTTTTCAAGAGTTTCTCGCAATCATATCCCAATGAAGGAATGATGCTAATGGCATGTGAAGAGATATAAATTCCATGGGCTCTTCATTATAGATAGGAATTACAAGACAAACCATCCCAGTAAAGGTATTGAGACACTTTCCTATCATTGAGAGGATCTAGCATATGTTTGTAGTAATGATGGAACTAAAGCTAAGACGAGCTAGTGAAGGCAAGAAATATAAGGAAAAAGTAGAGTATCCATTCAAATTTCCTATAGAAGATGGTACTAGTAAACTTTGCATCATACATGTATACAAGTCTCTTAGCCAAGCACATTCCTCACCTTATAAGCTAAGAAGAGCTAGTAAAGGCAATAAATATAAATAAAAAACAAACTATCCATTCAAAATCTCCCCTACAGCAAATGGTGCTGGTAAATTAATTACCTATTAATAACAAGTCTCCTAGCCAATCACATTATAGTGCTTCAAAATGTCTTGGTGAAGTAGAGGGTATCATGCAGAAATATCTATTATTAGTTTTAACAAGTTTCTTATATGTTGATTTTGATGGTCAACCAACTTGGTCCATGGGAAAAAGAGACCTTGAATGTATCAACAATACCTTTAAATTGGAATGAAGAGTTGTAACTTGAATTGTTGGTTATCATATTAGATATGCTCTTTGCTTTTCTGACAAGATTGTAGCTTGCATTAAAATAAAATAAAATGATTGAAGCCATAATACTAGGCTGCTTGCATGGCTAATAAATTTATTAAAAACACATTAAAAAAACAGGTGATGTGATGAAATCTTTTTTAGAAAAGCTGTGTGTTTGTGAAAGCTAAATAAGGATTTTAAGTTAACAACCATTTGTCCTTGTGACTCCTTTTTATGAATGATTGATTTGATGCAATGAGGTGGAGCTTGCCTCTTTGTGGATGGTATTTTTAGGGTGGCATGCTTCTCTTTAACGTCACATGTGCTAATACATATTAGCCTTGAAGAGCAGAGATAGAATTAGAGAGAATGCCCCTTCTTTTAGCATGAATTACAGAGGAGATAGGACTGCAAAGAATGCCCCTTTTCTCACCACGGAGGAGAATCAGATTCAAATAATAAAGCAATGAAAATTGAGAATGCCCCTTCTTTTAGCACGGAGGAGAATCATGTTTAGACAATAAAGCACTGATAATAGAAGCAACCACCTTGTATACAAAAAATCAGGAAGGAATACACTGCACTATTTTAAAATCTTGCATCGTTGCTTTCCATTTGATCTTATGCTACTATGGATTTTCACTCCAGAGACTATAGCATCTCATTGTACTTGCAAGGATAAAAATTGGGAGCTTTTGCCGCTATCTCAAACAATTCACCGCCACAGAAACTAGGTGTATAAACTACTGTAAAATCAAACATCCACCTAGTTGAAAAGCTATTCCTTAGCCTCTCAATGTGACATCTGTAAGTGACTTTATTTGGCTTTTGACAATGGTTGTTCGTCAATGTTTTTGATTGGCTTTTGTTTCATGGTTTAGTTATATTGGAATTAGATACTAGTTGTTAGTAGTGTGGGTCGTTGGAAATTTAATGCCAAGTCATTTTCTCCTTTTTTTCCCACAAAACCAGTGAGCTCTTGAGGTCAATGGTTTTGTGGGGAAATTTTTTTTGAAGCATTTGAGTGTTGAGAATGATGTAAAATCTATATTTTCACCAAACATTATGATATTTAACATGGGGAACGAAGACAAACCAACGGCATGGTGAGCACATAGGGGAGGGCCTGCATTAATTAGACCTCCTCAAGTTTTGAATTTTTGTTCAGATAGGCAACAAAGATGCCATGCCTCTAGAAGAGGTGACGATGAGGTGGAAAGAGAATGCCAAATGTCACATACAAAAGCCCTAATGACATGGTGGGAAAAGAGTTTATATGTGGGAGAACTCATTCCCTTATTTAATATCATATAATAAGAGTGGAATGGTCATGGGTAGTCACTCACATTCTTGCTCAAAGGTATGCCATATAAGCTGGCCATTGCGTTGTCTGAACACAAGCGACTGCCATCTTTCTCATCTAGTATGCAAGGCTGACTCTCTGAACCCAGCCCAGATCATGGTTATGGGAGAGGAGGGCCTGCATTATTTAGAGCTCATCCTTTCACTCATTAATTTTCCAAGTTTTGATTTTTTCATTGTCATAGGCCGTTTACACACCGATTGCTTGAGCAGACATACGTGGTTGCGATGTGGCATTGTACAATTGGAGGTGCAAAGGGGGGGTGCCCATGAGCTCCCTCGCTTGTAACCTTGCCCACCTGGATATCATGTTGAATGTGGGGTCTGATCCAATTAGTGCTCTAACCATGTAGGCCATGTCACTTGCTTGGCATTTACACATTGGATGAGTGCTCTGATCATGTTGGCCACACCATTTGCTTGGCATTTACTTCTTGTTGAGCCTGTGTGTAAACACACACTGGCCTGCCCACATCGTCCAATTGGAGGTGCAAAAGGGGGGGTGGCCATGAGCTCTCTCGCTCGTACTACTGCCCACTTGGATATCATGTTGAATGTGGGGCTTGAACCCGTGTGACGATCCAATGAAATGGTAGAGTGCTCTGACAACGTAGTACGCCACGTCACTTGCGAGGCATTTCCACACCGGGGTCCGGGTGAGTGCGCTAACCAAGTGGGCAACGCAAGGTGCTTGGCATGTACGTTTTCGTCTTGTCCAAGCCGCCGCTTGTGCCGAGTGGACATGAAGGGATGACATGGCATACAATTAGGATGCTGAGGTGGAAAGAAAGAGGATGCCAGATGTCAAATACGAACTTCTTCTTCTTGCTTAATTCAATGCTAGGAGTTTCATTTTGGCTATGGCGTACAGCAGGCTTGCTCCCTCCTCCATCGCCAAGCCCCTTCTAAGCTTCTCTCGATGGTGCGCCTCCATCGCTTCCCCCGACAACCTCTCCCCTCAGCATCAGCCTTTCTCTCTTACACAGGTACACATCTCATCCCTTGGACACAATTCGACCTCACATTCCGGTTTCCTGCTCTCAAAATGCCCCAGATTTCTCATTCCGCCTTCCCTTTCCTGCCCTCACAACAAAAATTTCCGTCAAGCCTCTTGGGGTTTTTATGGTTTTCCCACCTGTTGGTCACAAAATTTATTGATTACAATATGACTGATTCAGACAGGTGAGTTCCAACGAACCATCTCCAAATCGGTCTCGAGAACGGGGATTGGCTTACATTCCGGAGACATTACCTCCTTGACATTGCTGCCTGCTTCAGCTGGGCAAGGACGGTATTTCGTTCATCGAATCAAAGATACCGCAGAAGAATTAAGAGTGCCTGCTACCATAAGCTCTGTAACGGGCACAAATTTGAGTACTTGCATTGGCGAAGGAAAAGCTGCCGTACGGACTATAGAGCATCTTCTGTCCGCTTTGGAAGGCCTTGGTGTTGATAACTGCAGAATAGAGGTGGAAGGTGGCAATGAGGTTGTTTTGTGTAACTCAATTTATCTTCTTTGACGCCTATTCATTCGGCTCTCCCTAAAGCAGGGACCGAATTCGACAGTACTTTATCTGGGCGTGCTAGAACTACGTTGTTCTTTATCGTGCAATATTTGGTTCGATCATGCGCATTGAGCACAGACTGTTGGCGTTATGTGTGTCAGGTTCCTCTGTTGGATGGCTCTGCGAAAATGTGGGTTGAGGCAATACAGGAGGCTGGCCTTTCCCCTGCAGTAGATGACGATGGAAAGAACGTTCCACGAAGCATTGTCGTGTTGAACGAACCTATTCATGTCTCGAATCGCGACTCTTTCGTCGCAGCCTTCCCGTCCTCAGAACTAAGGATCACGTATGGGATTGAGTTTAAACAGGTGAGGTACTTGTTGGCAATAAGGGTGTGAATCGAAGCACTGGACGTAGACCCACTCTTACCGTGGTCATTGTATGTGTCAAGGTTCGTTGGTTAATTGGACATGTATGACAAGTTACATTTTGTCGAAGTTTCATAAACTTTTGAACTGCTTTTATGAAATTATGCACTGGTATCGCAAGGTCCACTTATTACTCTCATCCAAATTAGAGGCATTTCTTTAGACATCTTGTATCAAGAGCTTTTCTCAGGTCCAGTTAGATTGCCTACTAGTCTAGATGACAACCACCCTCAAGCCATAAGACATTAGTGGGGTCCCTGATATACATTTAAGGCACATGTTTCAGGGTTGGTTATGGACACCTGTCTAAGGAGCTAGAAACTTACATGGCTTTTAGAAATGACACGTGTCAATAGATATGTGCTAGACAATTTAGTTTGTGAGCAGGCTGTGGAGCCACAATATGACACGTGTCATTTCTAAAGTGGAGACACAATAGGAATGCATGCCTAAGGAGCTAGGGACTTCAGAAGTTTTACAAATGACACGTGTCAATGGATATGTGCTAGACAATTTAGTTTGTGAGCAGGCTGTAGAGCCACAATATGATAAGGAGGATAACAATTCTAGGGATAGAGAATGTGCATCCAGTGACTTAAGAGACCAGGAATCAAGACAAGACTTGGCTCTTTGGCATTGATGAGTTTTTGCTATTGAGTTCAAGAATCGGATTGACTACCGACTAGTCATGACCCATTGAGCAGTGAAGAGTCAGCTCTTCATGGATTGGTCTCAACTTTTCTAATGTACATTTCATTATTACCATTGAATCTTGGCGCGCACATTATGTCTTGTCCAGCTTATACTCATCATCTTGCTGTAGCTGAATCGCCTCCTGTGAGGCCATTGTTATACTGGTTAACGGTCTTGTTCTGCCCCTGGCTCCATTAGGAACTTGGCTTACTCAGGGAAAGCATTCTGTGCTCTGCTCCGCCACTCAAATGGCCCCCAGTAGGAAGTTGGCCTGCCCAGGGAAAGCATTTGTGTGCGCCTTGTGTCACTTGCTCCACCACTCAATGGCCCCGCTGCTGCTGTGGTTACATGTTTGCCAAAATGCACTTTTGGTTGTCACTTGCTCCACCACTCAATGGCCCCGCTCTTTAGGTGCGTGGTTGCCAAAATGCACTTCTGGTTGAACTGACAAATACAAGAGACTAGTACAAGTGGGCAAGTTTTATCATCTATGATGTTTGAAAGGTCGTTTTCTTAGGTATGAAATGGCTCAGATGGGGCGGGCTGTTGGTACCCATCTGATTTGGCTTAGTGCCAACACTATGTCCCTAATCTTACCTCATTGTCTTCATGAAGCACGGTGAGAGGTCCCCAATTCGTATGCTCCTCTTAAGGCCTTCCTTTGCAAATAAGCTTAATCATACCCTTGTTCATCTTGGGGTCCAAGCCTCAAGGCACCTTTGGATAAGGGCTCATTCCAAAGTTTGACTAGCTCCCAAGAGAGAGAGTAAAACTCCACTCGTAACCCATCCTCCCCTGGAGTACTTCCCTTAGCTGTATGGTGCACTGCTGCTCTCAGCTCTATCAAAGTCAAATTTCTGTTTAGAAAAGAAGAGTCAAAAGGGGAGACCATATTTGCACTTCTAAATTATTAGAGAATTTATAACTCAAAAAGGGCCTCATAAGGAGTGTACTAGCAAAATGGATTAAGAACTAACAAGGCCCATGTGAGTCAAAAACGGTTCACCTCCCTAAAAGATGGTGGCCGCCCTCTCTGCCTTCTTTGGCTAAGGTCTTAGTTAACTAAGTTTATTTTGCATTGCAAATTATCCATTCATTCTGTTCACGCGAGACACAGTTGGGTCACTAACCCAAATGTGTGCCCCCATAAGAGGAGGACAAAGGGTTAGTGGACCTGAGTAGGTAGGAGTACCTGTAGGGAACTGATTGTGCAATGTTTGGAGCTGTCTGCAGAGGCACCTGGTTCTGTTTTGAAGTGCTGTAGGTGCAGCAGAACAGGGCTGCTTGGCAGTGTGGAGATGGGCCTGGTGGCCTGCCAGGGCCTATTTATACCTGGCATGGAGCAGCAGGAATCAGACTGGACGCATAACCATTTTGTACAATCCTCACTGAAGCCTTTCAGAGCCCCACAGACTGAAGGAGTGAAAGGACAGAATCCTTTCTGTAGTTCTATGCAGTAGCAAATCTTCCTTGATTGCTGTTTTACGTGTTTACCTATAGTATGTGAGGGATCCATGAGGATTTGAGATCATTCTGCTGTGTCGGGTTACTGTTCAGTAGTCCCTTCAATTCTAACACGCCGAAGGTGGTACCCTCTTGATCTGCTCCAACACACTTAAGATAGGCGTCCCTCCAGCAAGGAGACACTGTTTCAGTAAGGTGCTGTAAAAATAAGTTTTCTGTTTCAGTGTTGCACTCAGTTCTCAGAGATTGTTGTCTCTTATACGTGCTTGCAAATGGCTTCACGCATGCCTATTCCCGACTTCGGAGAGAGTGGGAAATTGGATGGGAACAACTATCCCATCTGGAAGTTGAGGCGAGACTGTCACGTAGGTGCACCGAAGGAACGAGGTGAAACCCAAGGACCTCACGAATCCATTTACCAGAGTTGTAACACCACTGGATCCAGCGGCAGTGTCAGGTTGGACACAGAGAGATGCGGAGCCACTCTCCGTGATAATTGGCAGCGCTGCAGACTCCGTCATACTCCACATCCAGCTTGCGGATATGGTGGCGGAGGCCTGGAAGTTCCTAAAGGATCAATTGAGACCAACAACACTTCACACATCCTTTCCCTCCAAAATCGACTCTTCACCATGGATGAAGGGAACGAGATCCATGACCATCTCCCTAAAGTGAAGGTTGTGAGGGACCGGTTGGCTAAAATTGGTTACAAGGTGGACACAAGCTAGTTGGCCATGCTTGTACTTGGCTCTCTTCCCAAAAGCTTCAAAGGGTTGTCATGACAGTGACAGCAGGCCAACGAACTACTCCGATGACGTTTGAGGAGCTTGATCCTCTACTACAAGAGCAAGCCTGAGAGAAGCAGTACGACAAAGATGGTGGCGAGAAGGCCTTCCTTACAAATGGAAAAGGCGGAAAGGGTAGGCTTAGAAAGGACAAGCCCAAGGATGACAACAATTCTAAGGGAAACATGTCCGAAGTTGATGGAGACTGGAAAAAGAGGAATCAAGACTGAGCGTGTGTCTATTGCGACAAGCCAAGCTGTTAGAAATTACCCAGCAGAGGGTACACACAGCGGAAGACTGATAGTAATGCCCAGGAGCTCACACAGTGTGGTGTGGTGTGTGGAATCACAAACTTCTTAACTTATGTGCATAAAATAGATGTGCGGACTCATCAATAGACAACGAACCAGCCAAATAGAGAAACCACCAAAATTGTCCAAAGCTACGGACACAATACAAAAGAGAGAGATCCAGAGTCCCACCAATGGTGTGGTCCTCTGATCTTACCACAAGGTACTTCTCCTATCTGCTGGCTATCTCTAGACTCGAGCCCGCGTGCTCCACCTCGAGCGTCTGTAGACTTTCCACCCAGAACGATCCTCTCCACCTTGCTGTCTGGAAACCAGCCTAGGTGGGCTGCCACTCAAGCTCAGTCTGCAGCTCCTTCAGGGTCCCCTTCACCTCCTGTGTATAGGCCCAAGGCTTGCCTTCTTGCTGCTCCTGTCTGCTGTCAGAGGGCTGCTCCAGAGAATGATTTATGAGGGCTGGAGGCCCTCCTTTTATAGGCCCAGGGGCCTGTCATAAAAACCGACCAGTCAGCTTCATACTGGCCGACCAGTCTGCTGCTGGTCCAGCCCTTTAAGGGCTCTAAAACCAGGGCCCTTGGCCCAAACTTCTAGGGCCTTTGGCCCTCCAATTAAGGCAAGGGCCCAGCCCTATATAAGACATGCCACTGCCTACTAGCAGCCCCATTTGCTGCTCCACCTGGCCTCCATGTGGCCGACCCAATCTGCTGGTCTGCCCCACCCTTCTGCGCCATCTCCTCTGCCAGATAGCCCGCCACGCAGGCGCTTCCAGCCTGCCTATGCCGCCACCTGTGCGCCTCTTTTGCAAGCCCATGGATTCCTGTTTTGACAGCTGCCCACATGGCAGACTGTGTGCTGCCCACGTGGCAGCCCCTGCCCTTTCTGTGTGCTGCCCCAATATATCCTGGTCTACCTCCCCCATGCTCTCCTCATATGGGGGCTTACAGATGGGGAGGTGACCATTCCAAAACCCCCTCTCACCGACACATCTTGGCCCAATGCCAACACGTCAATGACGATGCTCTAGTAACTCCCTGGTCGTAGTCCTCTGGAACATTTCGGTGTCAAAGTCTTTTCCTGGCTTTTCATCCAGTGGCTTCTGCTCCACCAGGTCTGGTTCTGCTTCCGCACACCATCCTGGTACACAGGTTCATCTATGGTACCACCTCCTGGCACCACCATCTTCCGTCACATTCCTGCCTTCGAACTCGAGCAATCCAGCCATCACGATCTTCCAGTTGTCCCCCTTATAATGAGTGAACAACTTGGAGTCTTCCAGGCACCATGCTCTTAGGGTCCGTTTCAACCCGTCCTTCCTTTGGCAAAGTTTGCAACAAAAGTACATCTTCAGATAACCTGGACTGCGAACTTTAAACGCACCTGACTGAACCTTAGCCACCCTCCTTCTCGCAAGGGCACAATCCTCTAGTCGTGGAAGTCGATTCCCAAGAGCTTCTGAATCAGGGTCGTCCTTCAGCAAGGTCCCTGCCTTCAGGCTCCCACACCTGTGAGCCTCCTACTTGGGCTCTGATACCATGTTAGAAAATTACCCAACAGAGGGTACACACAGCGGAAGACTAATAGTAATGCTCAGGAGCTCACACAGTGTGGTGTGGTGTGTGGAATCACAAACTTCTTAACTTATGTGCATAAAATAGATGTGCGGACTCATCAATAGACAATGAACCAGCCAGATAGAGAAACCACCAAAATAATATATTTCCGTCCAAAGCTATGGACACAATACAAAAGAGAGAGATCCAGAGTCCCACCAATGGTGTGGTCCTCTGATCTTAACACAAGGTACTTCTCCTATCTACTGGCTATCTCTAGACTCGAGCCCGCGTGCTCCACCTCGAGCGTCTGTAGACTTTCCGTCCAGAACGATCCTCTCCACCTTGCTGTTTGGAAACCAGCCTAGGTGGGCTGCCACTTAAGCTCAGTCTGCAGCTCCTTCAGGGTCCCCTTCACCTTCTGTGTATAGGCCCAAGGCTTGCCTTCTTGCTGCTCCTGTCTGCTGTCAGAGGGCTGCTCCAGAGAATGATTTATGAGGGTTGGAGGCCCTCCTTTTATAGGTCCAGGGGCCTGTCATAAAAACCGACCAGTCAGCTTCATACTGGCCGACCAGTCTGCTGCTGGTCCAGCCCTTTAAGGGCACTAAAACCGGGGCCCTTTGGCCCAAACTTCTAGGGCCTGTGGCCCTCCAATTAAGGCAAGGGCCCAGCCCTATATACATAGTTACCAGCCGAAACGGAAACGGAAGAAATGGAAGAAACGGAGTTTCCGGGCCCCGCCAAAACAGAAACGGAAGAAACGGCAATATGATACAATTTATGTATAAAAATTTATTTTTTATACATAATATAATTATCAATAGAGTGCAAATCATACATAATACAAATCACAATTATCTATACTTGAAGCTTCAGCCTTCAAGCATCAATGCATCATTCATGCCTCTATGATTCTAAATTCTTGAATGATGCTTCAATAATCTGAAATCAACATGTATCATGAGTCATGACTAACAAGTTTGGCATTACAAGAATCTGAAATTTAGAAGTTTGAAGTACTTTAAACTTAGCACACAAGTTGAAACTTGAAACTTGAAACTTGAAAGTATCCAATGTCCAGACTCTATAGATGATCATGATTCATGATCCACAAATTTCATGATCATGACTCATGAGTCATGCAAGACTCAAAATAAAAGCACCCATGGTCCATGGATGATATAAAAAAAAGCAACAGGACTACTGATCATCTGCATCATCCATGGACTCCTCGTCATCATCAGATAAGCTTGAAGCATCTGTGTCACTGTCTGAAGAAGAATCATCAACATTAGGATCAGGACCATTGGGTGCAACTGAAGTACTAGCACCATCTCCAGATGGTTGAGTGTATGATCGTGTGTGGTGTGCTGGTGCTGACAGCTCCTCATACAATATGGTGTATATGTCCAGCTCCTCTCGTGGGATATTTGGTATGGCCTTCATCTTCTCCACGTCCACCTTGTCTACATTCACTTGGCGAGGTTCGGGGCAGCCGGCGGCGAACTCAAGGAGACGGAGGTTGCAATGACAAAACACCAACCGCTCCAATTGAGCTGTGCTCAATCTATTCCTCTTCTTTGTGTGAAAGAGGGCCCAAGTGCTCCAGTTCCTCTCACAAGGACCGGAACTGTAGTCCTGTGAGAACACGTATAGCAAGGCGTTTCTGCCATAAGCCAATTAAGCAGAGATAAGTATCAGGAACTTGATAACTTTAAACATATTTGTAGTAGATAAAACTTCAAATTATTTAACGACTAAGCTCTAACTAGTGGCGTTGGAACTTGTCTCTTAGACTCTTACCAAAGTAGGAGTACAGTTGCCATATTTCTCCCACTAGGAGACAGGTTGTAACTGTGTCTCTCGGAGCCTAGCCGTAGGTCGACCAAAGGAGAGGCTGTGATTGCGGAACAATAGAAGTTCATCCTCCATTCTTCGTTGCATCTCCAAGTCACCACTCGTCCAATTTTGTAGATACTGTTGCATCCCCTCCTCCAACTCGTCATTCTCATATTGCTCTTGACTGTGCTAGAGCGGATGCAATACATGTGCCACCGCATGGATTGGGCAGTGGAACCAATTCCACCGCTTATTCCATATAGCACGGATGGATTCAACCCTAAATCATGCCACAAGAAATTAGAATGCATTATGCATGCAAAATTCATAGACTATAGATAATAGTACATACATAATATATATCTGAAAATTCTAGGCTTCATGATAACAAATTGCAATTTGCAATTTAGTAACTGCAATAATTATGCATATTACAAAAGTAAAAAGTCTTACTTGTCAGGCGATAGGGAAGTGTTTCTGTTGAGGGCCTTTCCAATCTTGTCCATAAACTCGTACAAGAGCCCTAACGTGCTTCCCTCCATGTCCGTGATGCGAAGTACCGTGTAGATAGGATTAATTGGTTTGATTAATGCCTCCGCTTGATTCCACCAAGACTCATCCATGATCATGCGAAAAAATTTGATAGACTTTGCTTGGCCTCTATCATCCCAATCTCCCCACTCTCGAGACACAACCGTGCGCAACAAGCCCTGGCGCACTCGCACAAGCCTCTCCACCACTATGAACATGTAAGCAAACCTTGTGGCTGGAGGTTTCAATAGCTCAAGGTCACTGTAAGCCCGATAGATGCTGAGGACTTTGGGTCTCTTCGTGACAAACTTCACGATACTGCGGGCTGCGGAGAAGATGGCATCAATCCAAGGTATCTTCCCTAGGTCCTCGATCAAAAGATCAAGGCAATGTGAGGCACAGGGTGTCCACACAATCTTAGGGAACTCATCTTCTAACATGGCACCCATTGACACACAATTGCTGCCATTATCTGTCACCACCTGCACCACATGCTCAACACCTATCTCCATAATGGCTGCCCGTAAATGCTTCCAAATATACAACCCTGTAATCACTGTACCTACAGTGGAAGCATCTATGGCTCTCAAGAACATGGTTCCCTTGCAAGAAGACACTAAAATATTGTACACATTTCTCTTGCGTGCATCTGACCATCCATTGCATAAGAGTGTGCATCCATATTTTTTCCAAGTCTCTTTCAAGGGCTTCATTTGGTCTTCCACACATTCCCTCTCTCTTCTTAGCTCTCTTGTCCGCAAGGCCTCATATGTAGGCCCTTCCCATTCATACCCAATGCGGCTTACGGCTCTCATGGCCTTCCTCCATCCTGTAGTCTTCGCCACATGAAAGGGTATTGCACAGTGTATGAAGAGCTTTGTGAGCTCACTAGTGGCCTCCTTCACTGCTTGCTTTTGCAAGCGTGCTTGAATGCTAGACCTTTGCAGTGATCCTCTTTTTCCTGCACTAGCATCCACACTAATTGATCCATGTGGCAAGGGTGTTCTTGTAGCACTAGGACCCGCGCTCGATGTAGTTGATGCCCCTCTACTTCTCTTTGCAGAACCCAATGTGCTGGCATCATCCAATGGCTCAGTGTCAGCAGCCTCTTCTTCATCTTGCAGCCCTTGTCCTCCACTTTTGCAGCCAAGGCTGCCATACGCACACGCTTCCATTTTGTTAGGCCACCTTTCACTGGAGTAGGCACGAACTCACAAGGTCCTACATCCTTGCTGGGAACACCTGCTAGATGGTCTTTCACCCGTGTGACAGACCCCGTTTTGCTTATGCCGCAATAGTTGCATCTCCACTTCTTGGAGCCACCGCCTCCTTTATAACTATCCAGGACATGGACCCAATAAGCATCTCTCGGCATTGAGGAGGATGGAGAGGTGAGAAGGAGGATGGAGAGGTCACAAGTGAGTAAGGATGGAGAGGTAGAAGGAGGATGGAGAGCTCAGAGGTAAAAGAGGATGGAGAGGTGGAAGGAGCCTGGAGGATCAAAGGTAGAAGTGAAGGAGGATGGAGAGGTTACAGGTAAGATTAAAGAGAGGATGGAGAGAAGAAGGATGGAGGGATGGAGAGCAGGCTGCCAAGTTGCAGCTTGCAAGATGGAGAAGATGGAGCAAAGGATGAAGAGGATGGAGAGAGAAGGATGGAGGTGACAGGTCCGAGGAAAACGGGATGGAGAGTCCAAGAGCAAAGGATAGAGGGATGGAGAGAGCTTAGAGAAGGTGGAGAGAGCAGCAAGGATGCACAGGAGGAGTGGAATGGGCGGGAGGCGGCGAAAGATGGAGCCAGGCGGTGAAATCACGCCTTTTGGGGTTTAGGGCAAAAACAGGTTTTATGAAATTGAAGAAACGCCGTTTTCGTTTCGCCGTTTCCGTTTCCGGCCACGAAACGGCCGTTTCGTGCAACTATGCCTATATAAGGCATGCCACTGCCAACTAGCAGCCCCATTTGCTGCTCCATCTGGCCTCCATGTGGCCAACCCAATCTGCTAGTCTGCCCCGCCCTTCTGCGCCATCTCCTCTGCCAGACAGCCCGCCATGGAGGCGCTTCCAGCCTGCCTATGCCGCCACCTGTGCGCCTCTTTTGTAGGCCCATGGATTCCTGTTTTGACAGCTGCCCACATGGCAGACTATGTGCTGCCCATGTGGCAGCCTCTGCCCTTTCTGTGTGCTGCCCCAGTATACCCTGGTCTACCTCCCCCATGCTCTCCTCATATGGGGGCTTACAGATGGGGAGGTGACCATTCCAACACAAGCCACATAGCTAGAGACTGCAGAAAGAAGGTCTTTCAGCCAGACAGGATTAAGACTGAATTCGATGACGGAAGATTCCTAATACCATCGCAGGATATGAGAAATGGAGGAGTAAGGACTGCCCAAAATCAGGGCTTTAATGGCCCACGTGGGTATAGGGACTTTGCAGTTGTGGGGTGAAAGGTTTGGGCATCACTTGTTGGTTACCTGGTCCTTCATTTGGAAGTCAAATGTGATGGAGTCTATTGGAAAACTCCATACGAGGCATACTATGGTTGGAAACACGTCGTTTCTCATTAGAGGATTTTCAGTTGTGATGCTTATTTACATGTGAACAAAGCTGGATCCTAAGTACGTCTTTGGTGGGTACAACGAGGAGTCAAAGGCCTATTGACTATATGATCCGGAGACAAAGAAGCTAGTGGTGAGCAGAGATGTGTTTTTGTAGGTGGCAGAGTCTGAGCCACAAGCAACCGCACCAGAGGTTCTAGTTGTTGCTTGCTATTACACAAGAAAAGGGAACATTGGGAGTAAGATTCTTAGGCACCTAAGCTGACAAGGCGGACCTCGACAAAGGAGAGAAGCTACCTAGATGGTACTTGAAGACCCTGGAGGATTCAGGCGCCATAGACATTCCAGAGAGGAGTTCGGAGCTAAGGAGGTCTTGGAGGAAAGGAATTCGGAGGTCTTAGAGGAAAGCACCAACCGTGAACTATACTGATTGCTCTAATAGTTCAGATCCAGAAGATTGTGGAACCAATGACCTTTGAAGAAGGAAGGGGATTCTGGAGTGGCAGGCTGCCATGGATGCATAAATGGAGGCCAATCTGAAGAACCATACTTGGGACCTGGTTGATAGACCCTAGAAGAGGAAGATCAAAGGAACTAAATGGGTTTACCATGCCAAGTACTAATCTGATGGTACTTTGGATAAGTACAAGGCGAGACTCGTCGTCAAAGGCTATGCACATGCAGATGGAGTCAACTACAGAGAGACATTTGCTCCTACAGTTAGGATGAGTACCATATAAATGGTCATAGCAGTGTGGGCTGCCACCACCATCAGTTTCCAATCTTTCAAATGGATGTGAAGTCTTCTTTTCTAATGGTGAGCTTCAAGAGGAAGTTTATGTTGAGCAGCCAGAAGGCTTCCAACAACGAGGTGAAAAAAAGAAGGTATGCAGGCTTCGCAGGGCACTTTATTGGCTGAAACATGCCCTGACAGTGTGGTATCAAAGGATAGATTACTAGTTCTATGATATGGGGTTATCTTGTACTCCATAACCTTTACCTCTTCAGAGAACGAGATAAGACCGTGATAATTATCCTTTATGTTGACTTAATTGTCACAGGTGATCACAGAAGGAAGATCCACGAGGTCAAAGGACTCTTGATGCAGGAGTTCGAGATGATAAATTCAGGACTTTTCCACTACTTCCTTGGAATAGAAGTCTGGTAGAAGAATGCCAACATCTTCATCTGTCAAGAAAAAGTACTGCTAGGAGGTGTTTGAAGAGATTCCAAATGGAGGAATGCAAAAAAGCACCAACCCCAATGGAGTTTGGGACAAAGGTGAGCAATGAGGACAAGTCTCAAATATGAAAGAATGGGGTAGCTTGTTGTATGTGACAATATTCAACCAGATATAGCTCTTGCAGTGGGATTGGTCTTTCAGTTCTCATCAAAGCCAAGGGAGACAGACATGAAAGCCGGATTCAGAGTTTTGAGGTACCTCAAGGTACATCCAGCTATGGGATCATGTATCGCATTTGGAACGATCTTGGAGGATTCTGTGATTCCGATTGGGCAAGAGATTGGGATACACAGGGCTCGACATTAGGCTACTGCTTCAAGCTTGCATCAGATGTCATGTCATGGCTTAGCAAGAGGCAACCGACACTCACTCTCTCTTCTAGGGAGGTATAATACAGAGCGGCTTTTTTGGTAGCATGTGAGTCTATTTGGCTCAGATGGATACTGGCAGACATGGGAGTTCTTGAGGAGGAGGTGACAGTGATCATGTGCGACAACAGGAGTTGCATAGGAACCCAGTATTTCATGTTTGTATAAAGCATATTAGGTTCTGTACCACTTCATTCGAGAGATGATTCTGGACGAGATTGTGGAGCTGCTTTACTGTCCAACATCTCTGACATCTTTACAGAGGCTCTTCCCAGAGAGCAGTTGGAGCATCTCGGCCCATAGCTGACTTGTTGAGAGGGGGTATTAGAGGATTCGTTCACTAACCCACTGTTAACCTCCCATTTGAGGATTAGTGGACCTGAATAGGTAGGAGCACCTGTAAGGAGCTGATTGTGCAATCTCTGCAGCTGTCTGCAGAGGCACCTGGTTCTGTCGTGAAGGTACCAAGGCTGCGTGGCAGAAGAGCTGTAGGTGCAGCAGAACAGGGCTGCGTGGCAGCATGGGGATGGGCCTGGAATGGACTGCCAATGGCTATTTATAGGCCTGGCAGTGGAGCAGCAGGAGTCACAGACTGAAGCATGTTGGCAACAGCAGGTCGGTCAGTTTGCAGACAGGGTTGGCCTTTCTGCAGACTGGGTCAGCTGATTTTGTAGGATCTCTAGCCCCCCCTCTTTCTCTATAAATAGGGATCTATTTTGCACACTCCTAGCTACTGAAGACCCTCAAGGCCCCGCAGACTGAAGGAGTGATACGACAGAATCCTTTTTGTAGTTCTCAGCCGTAGCAATCTGCCTTGATTGCTGTTTTACCCAGCAGCCTTTTGCTGGGTGCGTTCATCTCTTTTCTGAGCAGGTTTTCTCATGCTTGTGGATGAATAAGTCTGAGCCCTTGGTTGGATTTTGAACTTTGGCATGCCTTACTTAATCCCTCTGTATTGATCCTACAAGTCCTGCTACTTGATCTCGGGAATTGAGGAAAACATGGCAGTTGACCCTCACACCGGCGTGAGTGTCATAATCAGAATTTCCTTGGCTCTTATGATGTTTGAATATCATCGATATCCCTATTCTCCACTTAGGTTTGTGACGATATTGCCGAGTAAACTAGGCTGACAAAACGTAAAGCATTCTGGACTTGATCGAGTAAATGGTCAAATTCAGACTCCGATTGAAACAATATGCTGGCGTTTAATAGTCTCCCAGTTTATCAGGTGCTAAACGTCTCGCAGTTTATGCCCCAAGTTGAGTGTGAAGGTCTCCTTGGGCAATGCATGGTGGAAAAGGTACAAATGAAAGCCTATATCTACAAATGATATCTCTTTTATAATTGATGACACGGTCTGGCTTCCTCCAAATGGCCAATTGAGCTAGGCTGGTTATAATGGGCTGAGATAGAGGAGGGATTTGGGAGGCAAAAAGCACTGGGTTTGCCCAAGAGACTCCGCGGGTCTTTAGAAACCCAGTATAGCTGCTTATGCTTGGGCACTGATGACGACATAAGTGTTGCTTTGCTTGCTAAGTATGTCTTCCTTTTGTTTTTCATAAAAGTTTTTGTTTACCTCTTTTTTCTTCTCTTTCATTTTCTCTTTTATTTTCTGTGTAAACTTTAGAACAACAAAAAATCTAAATTTGTATTATTGGACATATTCTAGTGTTACAAAGGTATATACAGCCTGCTCAAGGTCCAGGATCCAAAGTAGTCCATCCCAAGGGATCTTTGTAAATGAGATGAGCTTTGTATTCCAATCAATCGCTCACAATGTTCATATGCACACTAGTTTTGTATAACTTCTCCATCAAGCCTTTAGTGATCAACTCTGAATGTTGGACCATATTGGAATAAACCTTGCTAATATGGTGATCACCATTCAAACAACATCATGACTTCTCTTAGTCCATGGCAACCCAATCACAAGCCATAGATGAGATCCTGCAAACTTATAATTTCATATTGCTCCATCTGCTGGCATTCTTTTGATAAGTTAGGGAATAGTTAGTTTCTAAGGAGAATGTGGTTTAGCTGGATGATTTGACTAGGATACTCTGCTAAATTCTGAAAAGGTTCTGAATTGAAGAACAAGACATCTTAGCAATCTTATCTAGCGTGCGTACTTTATTGTCTGGAAAGGCAGATCAAAAGATCAGGATGCTTGGGAATATTTCTCTTTATCCTTGAGAACATAACTTCTGATTCTCTGTAAAAGATGGACTGATATCACCTGCTGTGGCTTGTACCTGACATGGCGACATGTTGCCAAGGAGAGAATAGAATTAATGCGAGTTTGTAATCCTAGTACCTAAGGATTGTAATGATAGGTGTCAAAGTGAGGTCTAGGGGTTATTGTCCAACTAAATATAGCCGAGAGACTGAGCCTATATAGGTAGCTCTGCCCTTACGATCTGTGGTATCAATCATTGTGAAGCCCTCATCCCTAGGGTAGCCTGTGGAGTGTTAGAAAAGGAAATCCCACCAGAGGGTATCCCGCAAAGCAGCGGAAGACTGATAGATGGGCCCAGGAATGACACGCGAAAGTGTTTCACTTTTGTGTACTTCACAATCATAGATGTGTGTGTGAAAGCCAAATAGACAGTGCATCCAAGACAAATATAGAAGCAACACTTATATATTTCTGTTCGTCGACAAACTGGGCACAATACAAAAAGAGATGCGGAGTCCCGCCAAACCATGGTCCTCCAGTCTTCCCAAAATGTCCTCCAATCTAGATCTCTGAGCCCGTGTCCTCCTCTGAGCTTATGTAGACTCTCTGTCCAGTGATCCCTTCCACCTTGTTGTCTGGGTAGCCAGCCTAGGTGGGAGCACCTCAAGCTTAGTCGGCAGCTTCTTTATGCCTCCCTCACCTCCTGAAGATAGGCCCAAGTAAGGCTGCCTGCAGCTTCTATCTGCTTGTCTGAGGGCTGCTCCAAGTGATGCCTTGAGGAGGCCCAAATGCCCCCTTTTATAGGGGCTGATCCCCCCCCCAAACTGGCCGACTTTCCTGCTCCTACCAGCCGACTGGATGGGGAGGGCAATAAGGCCTATAAGTGGCCCTTAAGGGCCCCAGTTGGAGGCCTGTGCTGGCCTGCCTGGCCACATGGCTTCCAGCCACTGGCCCAGGCAAATCCAGCCTTCTTTCCTGCCCCCAAACCTGTCCCATATGGTCCCAAAGCTTGCTGAATTGCTGCGCCTTTCCTGCAGATTCTGCCTCTGTTCCGGCCTCTGCAAGTCCTTTACTGCCACGTGTCACCTCCATACTGGTCCTTACGTATGCTGATGTCATTCGCTTGTCCATGCAGCCGTCTCTTGCTGGTTTCCCGGTGCAGTCCTGTCCTCTCCAAGCATGGGCAGCCTCTGGAACTTTCCCTGTGCAGTCCTGTCTCTCCAAGCATGGACAGCCTGTGGACCTTTCTCTGCCAGATCTGCCCTCCATGGTGGCTTCCAACATCCAGGTACTCTCTCTCTCTCTCTCTGTGCTGCTGCCCACATGGCAGCCCATGTGCTGCCCATGTGCTGCCCATGTGGCAGCCTGATGACCCATCTTATCATTCTATGGTCCAAACCCCGATGCACTCTTGATTTGGGGGCTCACAGGTGGGGAGGTGACCAACCCGATTTTAACATGGAGCTAAACAATGTGGTTGCCCTCATGTTGTATCAGGGTGGTCATTGCTTAGTGCTGTGTGCCTGGGCTCAGCTGATGCTCTAGCCTATGTCTGGGACACGAGCCTCATGCCCACCCCTTTGTTTGTCATCTAACCTCTATGTGTATCTCTTAGTTGTGTGTTGTACCCCAAGATGGCTTCATCAATTGAAGACCTAACGCATGTTCACAAGGTCTTCAAAGCATTTTGTGAAACTTTCTTTGATCATATCAGTATAATCTGTTGACTGAGTGCATAGATCGCCTCAGTTATCTTGTTTGGTTGTATTACAAAGGTATTGTAGTATTTTTCGTCAAGATTTGTCGGATACCTCTTTGAGGAATTGTCACTTATACACATACTTGCTGAAAATGCGGGTTTTCAGTAGACGTTTCCTTTTCTGCAGGTGCCAGCTATTGGGACCCAGTGGTTCTCTCTTTGTCTTAGTGATACCTCTGTTTATGAAATCGAAGTTGCACCTGCACGAACTTTTGGCATCTTTGAGCAGGTAATAAGTTCTCAATTTATTTTGTTTATGGTGTGCATGAGCATCGGACTAAAATGTGAAGTTCATGTCTGTTTCTTTTATGGAGAGAGAGAGAGAGAGAGAGAGAGAGAGAGAGAGAGAGAGAGGGATTAACGTCTTCAGGAGACCTCGTGGGTCTATGAGACAAGGTACAAAATATATGTAACCCATACAAGCCACTGTGGGCTGTAGCAAAGGGCTCACTAAGGTCCTTGCTGAGTGCTAAGTGCTAAAAATGCAAAAAGCTAGTACAAAATAGTAGGAAAAGAGCAATCAAGTACTGCGTAGAACTAGAGCTCCAAGTACATGTGCAGGCTCTATATAACCCGGCTCCTTGATGGCTCTCTGATGTGATGCAAAGAGATCACGTATCTGTGTCTGCGGGGCTGTCTCTCGTAGTGGCGGGGGCACACTCTCTTGGATCTCTGTATTCGATGGGCTACATCAAGAGTAATGCCTTGTCTCTGATGGTCCCCTCTGAGGAGGGCTGAGATAGGTCGGACCTCAATTGTGCGTGCTCTGGTCGCCCCATGTGTCGTGTGTGGTCTCCGCGTCTCTCATCCAGCCACATCTTGGTGACGGGTCTCACTGCTGATCCATAGTGCTCTCGCCTCCTCGAGCTCCTCCCCCTCGAACTCATCTAGTGGTGACTCGGATGCATAAAAATTAGTGACGCGTGTTTGTGCTCGGTCTAGCTCGGTGGCCTGAGGCATCAACTGTAGCTGATCTCTGGCCTGCCACACAAGGGAATCTCTGTGTCTCCGCATCTTGATCAGGTAGAGCCCAATGCAAACTTGGTCAAGGAAATGTATCAGTCGTGTGAGTGGTCCGAAGCCAAGCCCCTCCTGAAAGAGATAGTGGTATCGCCCTCAGATCTCATAGTAGGCCGGACAGACACATAGAAAATGCTGCTCTGTCTCAACCTCCCCCATCGTGCATAGTTTGCAAACCCGCTGTTCTCTAGGTATGCCGACTGCTCTCCCAGCCTCAATCTGCAACTGGTGGGATGATACTCGTATCTGTCCGATGGCAATCCGCAAGGCGTGTGAGACTCTCCTATCCTTGAGGTGCCGTATGATACGGTTAATCTCATCATGTGGAATGAGCTCCGGTGGTGCATCCATGCTGGCATGCTATACTGAAAGGGGGGGAGCCTATCCATCTGGATATCGTGGCTATCAAACCATGTGGACACCTGCACATACCATGCTGTATCAAAGCCTCTCTCTGCTAGTCGTCTTGATGATTCCAGTGCCAGTCTCGGTAATCTCTTCTGAGGTAGGGCCCAAACTCTGTGGAGAAAAGTCACGGTCTAGAAGAGGGCATCCACCTGGAGAGGTGTCATGGCGAACTCTGCCTGTATGATTTGATGGGGGACTGAAGGCTTACTCTGAATCATCCTAGATCCCATGATCACTTATAGCCTCTCAAATCCCTTCCAATCAGTAGCCGAAAGGTCACTCCCCCAAAAAGGTGTTGCATACATGGCAGTCGGTCTCACAAGAGTGTCAAAAAGCCAGCCCTTCGTTAGTGGATCGTGGAAATGCACCAAGAAGCACTGTCTCTCTAATTGGGCCAGGGAACCCTTCCCTTGTGTGAGTCGTGCTTTGGTGGCATGGGTCATTGTAAAGACTGGTCCCGTGAATACTGGCCCTAGGTACGTGTAGGACTGCACTATCTCCACTGGCTCCCCTCGGTAAGTGAAACTATGTCGACGTCGACGTCGATGAAGCATTGTTTGGGATGTGTTGAAGATCATAACCTTGTTTTTCCCAAGGTTGACTGTCACGTCCCTCTCTCTGCAGAACATCTCCAAGGCCTCAAGTGTTTCTGCAATCCCTCGACTGAGGACAAAATGAGGATTACGTCATCTGCATATAGTAGTATCTGTACCATCAAATCAGTCAATAGGGAGCCCTCTCCACCTAGGCGATCAACAAAAGATGTGATCTCATCAATGTATAGCCCAAAGAGAGTCGGTGAGAGGGGGCAACCCTGCTTCACCCCTATGGTGCTCTTAACCCAATCTGATAGCCCCCCAGGAGCGCAGACTCGCCCTCTAACGGACTCGTATAGACTGATCACTCCCCAGATTATGACCTCTCAGAGATGTAACCGCTGTAGTGTTAGAATCTCACTGTGCCCACCTGTGAGCCCCCGATTTGAGGGGACAAGGGGCAGTGAGAGGTAGGAGGGCTGGGGAGAGACCCAGGACGGCATCAGAGGGAGGATCGCATGGTAAATATAGGTGACCAGCACACGGGCTGGTCACAGCTTGCAACAGCAGGTATGAGGGGGCTCTAGGCCTCACATGGAGGCACCAGCAGCAGCACAGACTGGCCGCCCAGGGCACCCTTATATAGGGGCCTGTGGCTGGCCAAGTCGGCCCAACCAGGGCCACCGACCAGGGCCAACCCTGGTCGGTTTATGGGGCCCCTATGGTCGGCCACTAGATAGGGTAATCACCCTCTCCAATACCGATCCATAAATCTTGGCCAGAGTGTGGCCAATCATGAGAGTGCGGTAGTTCCCAATGTCCATGGGGACCCCCGCCTTATGTATCGATACAACGGTGGTAGTGCTCCAAGTAGGTGGGAAACCGTGGCATACTGCATGGTTGTACAACTGCGCTAGAATCGGGGCCAAGACCTCATGTCCATGTGCGAAGTGCTCTGTACGTAGCCCCTCATGGTCTGGTGCTCTCCTGTTATGCAGGGAGAGGAGGGCATTCCTCACGATCTGTGCAGTGAACAAGTGACAAGTAGTGGGTCTGGGCATAGAGGACATATCTTGTGGCATTTGACCTGGGATGTCGTATAAGGAGCATGCATATCTATGCCAAATCTTTGGGTCCGTGATGGGAATGGGACGTTTCCCCTCTGATAGGAATCCCCAGCCAATAGTCGGGTCTCCCCCTCGAAAGAAACCGACCACCTCATCAATCCTGCGAGTGAGAAAAGTTCGCTTCTTACGTCGTGTTATCCGATGTAAGATGCGATGCGCCTCAGATGAGGTCAGGTGTTCGAGGGCCTTCTTGCGTGTGAGGTGAGCTCTCATCTCCTTACATTCATCATTGTACCAGGGGTTCTGAGGCATCCTCCCAGCCGGGGCATGTGTGGGTCGAGTCGTAGGGAAAGATATGATGGCAGCCTTGTGTACCACTGAAGCCAAAGTGGCTGAAACCTGAGCAAGATCTACCTCCCCTCCATGTAGGGTCAGAAGCTCTCGATCTAAGTGACTCACGTAAATTGGATCGAGAGTCTAGTCAAAGTGAACATGGGTCCGAGAGAGAGAGAGAGAGAGAGAGAGAGAGAGAGAGAGAGAGAGATGTATTAACGTCTACAAGAGGCCTCGCGGGCCTACAACACAAAGGTGCAAAACCAAAAGAGGCCTCGTAGGCCTAAGAGACAAAACCAAAAGTAACTCATACAAGATGCTATGGGCTGAAGCAAAGGGCTCACTAAGGCCCTTGCTGAGAGCTAAAGTGCTAAACTAGTGAACAACATAGCAAAGTAACAAATAACAAAATAACAAATAGTATTAGCTGAGAGAGAGAGAGAGAGAGAGAGAGAGAGAGAGAGATGTATTAACGTGTGCGAAAGGCCTCGCGGGCCATGGGACAAGGTACAAAGTGTAGGATCGATGAATAGAAAGAGAGAGAGAGCAAGGTACAAAGAGTCGATAGAGTCTGCCCTCACGTCAACTAGGATAGTGAGAATAGAGAGTACAAGGTACTTGTACCTAGACCTAGGACTAAGTGTCCTAGGTGTCACATAGGACTAAGTGTCCTATGTGGCCTAAAAGGCACTAACACTACAAGTGCCTATATTTATGCCTACAAGCCACATACCATGGCCTATAGGGCATCACTAGAACCACTAGGAGATGGCCTACAAACCCCCCTCCATGGGATGGGCTGAAGTACTCTGGAAACGTCTCAGAATACCTGGTATTTTATGGTCATGGTGGCACATGTTCATCCAAAAGGATATAGCCACCTATGAATGTACAAGGGATGTCAGATCATGTAACAAAGGGAACCAAGTGTAAAGCCTGTCAGAAGGCTTCGAACTTGGGACGAGGAAGTGCCTTTGTAAACATACCTGCTATCACCATGTGCCTCTTCAAGACACTTGGGTTCTTCAGCACGGATCACCTCTGTCATCAAAGTGTAGTTGACCAAGTGTTCCCGCGACTGGCCATCTCCATTGTGGACGTGTTTTTTCTTTCACAAACAGGATTCTGCTGAGGAGTGTAAGGAGTAGTGCATGAGTGAATAATGCCCCGTGAAGAGAGAAATGCATCAAACTCCTTTGACATATACTCTCCCCCCCTATCTGTGTTGAGGGTGACAAGCTTGCATCCTGATTTATTCTCAACCATATTCAGCCATCTCTGAAAGTATAAGAAAACTTCAGATTTGGCTTTTAAAGGATATATCCAACAATATCTTGTGAAATCATCAATGAGAGTCATGAAATACTTGTACCTCCCAATGGCATTTGTCCTCATTGGGCCACAGACATCACTGTGCACTAGCTGCAATTTCCTTTGTGAGAGTTTTGGACAATTCTTTCGAAAAGGAAATCGATGCATCTTAGCCAAAAGACAACCCTCACACACATGTTTGGAAACTGTGTGAGTTTGAGGTACATCATTTGCCATCTGCTGTGAATGTAGCTTTGCAAGAGCTCTATAATTGAGATGGCCCATTCTCTCATGCCCAAGATGAGTTTCAGCAAGTTGTGAATTTGAAAAGCCAATGCTTCAATAGAAAGTGCAGCTGAGTGATGATCAAGGTGATAAAGCCCTTTTTGCAAAGTGCTAGTGAGAACTATGGCATTGTCATCACAAAGATCATAAACTAGGCATCTGCAGCCATCAAAAATAACTCTGAAACCTGAAGTGGCAATTGCTGAAATTGAAATCAAGTTGACTTCAATTCTAGGCACAAAAAGAACATTTGTTAAAAAGACAGGATGGCTTGAAATGGATGTGAGCTGCACATCTCCGATTCCTTTTACAGCATATGAAGCATTATTAGCACATGTAACAAAGTACCAGGACTGAGCATCATTAGCAGTAAAGAATGCATCAGCTTTGGAGGGATCAAATGAGCAATGGACAGCCCATGCCCAATCATCCTGAAGAGCATGTGCGTGTGAAGCATCTTCTGGCTCATTGGATTCAATAGCATGAGAGGCATTAACTATCAATCTTGCTTTCTTTTTCTCCGAAGCAATGCGCTTCTTGCATTCTGAAATGTCATGTCCAGGCTTGCGACAATAGTTGCATCTTTTCTTCTTTGACTTATCTGCTGTATTTTTAGATGTATGGGAGGAATTGCAGCTGCTATGCGCATATTTTGGCTTGCCCATAGGCTTGGAAGCCTTGCCTCTTCCTGTCTGCTGTGAAGCAAATGCATGATCAGGAATAATGGCTTGTCTATCAGCTCTACTTTGCTCTTCCTGCAAAAGCAAAGTAACTAGCTGATCAAAAGAATAGTGGTCTGGATTACCCATGGCCACTAATTGAAGGGTTGTAGCAAACCCTTGATATGTATCTGGCAGTCCATTCAATGTGGTACTGACAAGCTGTGAATTTGGCACCACCTCATCAATGTCGGCAAGTTGTTCCATGAGGTCCTTGACCTTTGTGAGGTATGCATCCATAGAGTCACCTTCATTCATGCTGCCTTCCTGTAATTGCCTTCTCAAATATGCAACACGTGCCTCATTGTGAATTTGATAGAGAGAAGCCAATTTATCCCAAGCATCCTTTGCTGTCGTGCAAGACCGGATGTGTGGAATAATGATTCTCTTGCATGATAAAGCAATACATGAATGTGCATTTGCATCTCTTGCATCCCATCTTGACTGTTCTTGAGTTGGAAGAGCAGCAGTAGGAGTGCTAGAGGATGAGGCATCAGGAGGAGTACCCCAGTGGTGCTTCCAAGCATGTCACATATTGCAGACAGTTGTTTCATTCTTTAGCTGATGCACCTCGAGGGGGGGCAGTAGAGGCAACCACTGTAGCATTGGCTGGCCTCAAATCAACCCCAGAAACAATATTCCACAAATGCTTTGCAACAAGAATATGTTTCATGACATATGACCACATCGGATAGTTGGTGCCATCCAACTTATCATCTTCACGAAGAACGTCAAATAGATCTTGATTGTTCCCAGCCATAGCAAATTTGATACCCTGAAAGAGACCTGAAAATCCAAAAGCCTCAAGGCTATCACTGGAAAAGTTGGCTGTCCAAAAATGACAGCAAATATCTGCAAATTTCCAACCCAAAACAAAGGGCAAATGCAAATCTGACTCAAATGTGACTGTGGCAGGCAATGTTCACTGAAAAAACAGCAAATCTGGCAAAAGCCCCAAATTTAATGAGGGCAAATAGGCCAAATGGAGGGCAAATACACAAAAGCCCCAAATTTTACTGAAATTTTTGCAAATGTGACCCAATGTATGATAATCTGACTCAATGTCCTGCAAATGTGACTCAATGTTCTCCAATCTGACCCAATGTATTGCAATCAAACGAGAAATTGCAGACCAAATCCCAAAAAGAAAATAGCCTCAAGGCTTGCAACTGTAAAATTAGGACTTGTTGTCCACAAATTGACTGCAAAAAATGCACCTGTCCCAAAATATAGACCTCCAGATGTAGGCTTTCCAAACTATTGAAATGGCTTGAGATGATTTTAAACAGTAGAAGAAAGATAAGGATAACAAAAATCCTCAAAAGCCCCAAATTTTGATAATGTCCTGTAAGGTACAAGCTGTACGGACAAAGCAGGTATGGTGCAGGTACAACATGCTGAGCAAGTACGGTGTAGGTACCTTTGTACAACGCATGTATGGATTGCAGTGTACGAAACAAGTACGTGCAGTGTACGGATGCAGGTACTTGACTGTACGGGTGCATATACGCTGTACGGAATTTGTATGGAGCAGTTACGAGACCTTCTGTACGGAAGATGTATGGCACAGTACGGAATGCATGTACGGAAGATACGGCATAGGTACAGCTGCTGTACGGCGACGTAGGTAGACGGGTGTCCTGTGTGCAGGTTGTACGGTGGGGTAAGTATGGTAGGTGTCCTATGTACGGATGTCTGTTGCAGATTCTACGGTGCAAGTACAACACAAGTACATACGAAAGCAACTGGTAGAAGACGTACAGATTCTGACGCGGGATCTGTACGAACGTCCATATAGTCGTACGGACTGTACGGATGGTGGCACAGGGAGCAGATGCAAATTTGGGGATAGGAGACGAGTCGAACGTGGCTCTAATACCACTGTAGGATCGATGAATAGAAAGAGAGAGAGAGCAAGGTACAAAGAGTCGATAGAGTCTGCCGTCACGTCAACTAGGATAGTGAAAATAGAGAGTACAAGGTACTTGTACCTAGACCTAGGACTAAGTGTCCTATGTAGCCTAAAAGGCACTAACAATACAAGTGCCTATATTTATGCCTACAAGGCACATACCATGGCCTATAGGGCATCACTAGAACCACTAGGAGATGGCCTACACAAAGTACACCAAAAGGATGATCTCATACAAGCCTTAGTGGGCTGGAGCAAAGGGCGTATTAAGGCGCTTGCTGAGTGCTAAGACTGCTAAACTGATAAACTGAAAAACTGAAAACTCTACAGAGCTCAATAACTCAAGCAAAATCAGATATAACCCAGAGACTAGCAACTATTTGAGAGCTGTAGCATGTTGAGAGCAGAGACTCAAGCTCAGAAGCCAAAGCTCGGCATCGTGGTGGCTCATCTGTGAGTGACAAAAATGTCTCGGATCTGCAATGTCTCGGATCTGCTTCTCTCGGGCTGTATCATGCTTTGGTGGCGGAGGGGGACGTGGTCTCCTCGATCTCTGAACCCGTTGGGCTATGTTCAGAGTGACCCCTCGCCTCGGGTGGTCTCCCCTGAGGAAAGCTGTGATAGTATGGACCTCAATAGAGTGTGCTTTGGTCACTCTGCGTGTTGTAGGTGGTCACTGCGTCCCTCTCTCAGTAAGCTAGGTTGTTCGCATGTCAGCTATCTCCTCCACCTCCATCCCATTGTGTCCTGGACCTGACTCAAATGCATAGAAGTCTGTGACGTGTCGCTGTGCTCTATCAACCTACTGTGGCCTGATCGCCTCTTACTGATTGCCTCCTGTTGCTCTCTAATTTGTCATAGTAGGGTCTCCCTTTGTCAGAGCATATAGGCCAATGCAGACTTGGCTTGGAAGTGGATCAATCGTGAGAGTGGACCGATGCCGCTCCCCTCCTGTAGAGGCAATGGTATCGTCCCCTGATCTCATAATAGGCTGGGCAGCCACATAGGAAATGCTCCTCTATCTCAGTCACTCCTAGTGTGCAAAGCATATTTATTCGCTGCTCCCTGGGTATGCCTGCTGCTCTCCCCATCTCGATTCTCAACCGATGAGATGAAATGTGCATCTGTCCAATGGCAATCCTCAGTGCATGCGAGACTCTCTGTCCTCGAGATACTGGGGTCTGATGATGAATCCCTCCTCCAATACTCTCAGGATGTGGTCGCGGTAGAACTGGGACTTAGTGGGGAGCTCTTGGTCCCCCCCCTCGAAGTTCGAGACGTATGGAGCTGAAGGAGATCTAACCGTATGATACGGTTGATCTCATCTCGCGGACTCAAGGGGTGCGTCCATGCTGTACTGAAAAGAGGGGAGCTTGTCCATCTGGATACCATGCTTGGTAAACCATTTGGATATCCGTGCATACCATATGTCTGCTTCACTCTCTGCTAGTCGTTTGGATGACCCTAGGCCAATCTCAGTATCTCCGTCGAGGCAAGTCCCAGACTCTGTGGATGAAAGTCATTGTCTGTGGCATCACTCTGTAGGGGAGTCATGGCAAACTCTGCTTGTACTATCTCATGTGGAACGGAGAGCTTACTTTGAATCATCCTGAACCCCATAGTGACCTATAGCTGCTCAAATCATGAGGTCACCCAATAGTGAACCCTCACCTTTTAGGCGATTTGTGAAAGATGTGATCTCATCAATGTAGAGTTCGAAGAGTGTCGGTGAGAGTGGACAGCCCCAATCGTGCTCTCGACCTAGTCTAATAGACCGCCTGGAGCACGTACTTTGTCTTTGACTGAGTCATATAAGCTCACCACACCCCAAATCAGCTTCTTTGGGATCTGCATCGCCTGTAGTCTCCTAATCATGCGAGAACGCGGGACCGTGTCAAAGGCCTTCCGAAAGTCTACAAAGCATGTGTAGACTTTCTGGTGCCTGGATCTCACCTCCTCAATGATAGCTCTCAGAGTGAATATGTGATCTAAGGTAGAATGCTGTCTCTGCAATCTTGCCTATCCTAGTGCCCGTTGCCCTTGAGCCTTTGTATGACTACTGATCTACCTCTCTAGAATCGATCCATAAATCTTGGCCGAGTATGGTCAATCATGAGGGTGCGGTAATTCCCAGTATCAATAGGGTTACCGGCTTTGTGTATCGGTACAATACTAGTGGTGCTCCAAGCGGGGGTGGGAAGCCATGACAAATAGCTTGGTTGAACATGTGTGCTAGGACCTCTTGCCCATGTGCAAAGTGCTCAGTCCGTAAACCCTCATGATCTTGTGCTTTTTGGTTGTGTAGTTGACGAAGTGCAGCCCGCACATTTTGTGTGGTAAACAAGTGACAAGTGGTAGCCTGGGCATAGAGGACATGTCTGGTGGTGTGTGCATCTGGACATCATAGAGGGAACATGCATACATGTGCTAGATATCTGGGTGAGTGATGGGAATAGGTGGCTTCCCCTCCCCTAGGAAACCCCATCACCTCCTCGAAAAGATCTGGGTCGGGTCTCCTCATCGAAAAGATCTGACAGTCTCATCCATCCTGCATGTGAGAAAGGCCCGCCTCTTGTGGCGTATCAGTTGTTGGAAAATAATTTGTGCCTCAGATGACGTAAGATGCCCTAAGGTCTACTCTCACATGAGGTAGGCTCTTGCCTTTTTGCACTCGGTATCAAACCAAGGGTTTTGAGGCATTTTTCCATCTCGGACTCGCGTGGGAAAGGATTGGGTGGCTGAGAGAGAGAGAGAGAGAGAGAGAAAGAGACGTCCACGGGAGGCCTCGTGGGTCTATGGAAAGGATTGGGTGGCTGAGAGAGAGAGAGAGAGAGAGAGAGAGAGAGAGAGAGAGAGAGAGAACGTCCATGGGAGGCCTCGCGGACAAAGTGACACCAAAAGGGAAAAACTCATACAAGCCACAAGGGCTGAGGCAAAGCGCGCGCTAAGACCCTTTGCTGAGTATTGTGCTGTAATAAAAAGAGCTCAATGGTTCAAGCAAAATCAAGCACAAAAATATATCATATCATGTGCTCTCTGCTATCTGGAGTAGGCTGAGAACTGAAACTTGAATTGGAAACTTAAAATCCAAAACCCGGCACTGTGGTGGCTCGTCTATGAGCAGTGAAAATGTCTCGAATCTGAGTTTGTCTGGCTGTCTCCTGCTGCGGTGTCGGAGGGGGGCGTGGGCTCCTCGATTTGTGAACCCGCTGAGCTATGTTCAGAGTTTCCCCAGATAGAGCTCAATGCAGACCTGGTTATGGAAGTGGATCAATCATGATAGTGTGCCGGAGCCACTCCCCAGAGCCACTCCCATCCTGATAGAGACAGTGGTATCGTCCTCGGATCTCGTAGTAGGTTGGGGCCTGGGCAGGTGCAAAGAAAGTGTTCCTCTGTCTCAACCACTCCCAGTGTGCAGGTTTGTTGCTCTCTAGGTATTCGTGCTCCTCTCCCTGTCTCAATCCTTAGCTGATGGGATGAAACCCTCATCTGCCCAATGGCGATCATCAATGCATGTGAGACTCTTCTGTCCTCAAGATATAGGGGTCTGATGATGAATCCCTCCTCTGAGACATTCAGGAAATGGTCACGGTGGAATTGTGTCTTGGTGGGGAGCTCTTGATCTCCCCCCCAAGACCGGGACGTGTGGAGCTGGAGAAGATCTAACTTGTTACAGTTAATCTCATCTCGTGGTATCGACTCAGGGGGTGCATCCAAACTATACTAAAAGGGGGGGAGCTTGTCCATTTGAATCTCGTGTTTGGCAAACCATGTGGATATACGTGCATACCATGTGTCGGCCCCACCCTCAGCTAGTCGTCTGGATGACTCTAGAGCCAGCCTCGGTAGTCTCCAATGAGGTAAGTCCCAGATTCTATGGATGAAAGTCACTGTCTGAAAGATGGCATCAATCTGTAGTGGTGTCATGGGGAACTCTGCGTGCACTATCTCATGTGGGACTGAGGGCTTGCTCCGATTCATCCTAGATCCCATGGTCACCTATAGCTGCTCAAATCTCTTCCACACTGCTATTGGTAGATCACATCCCCAGAAGGGTGCTAGCAGCATACGTGGCAGTCGATCACACTAGCGTATCGAAAAGCCGGCACTTAGTCGGTGGATCCTAAAAGTGTGCCTGGAAACACTGTCTCTCTAATTGGGCCAGAGCACCCCGTCCCCGCGTGAGTCGTTCTTGGGCTGCATGTGTTATAGTGAAAAGGGGTCCTGTGGAGACTGCTCCCAAATATGTGTAGGACTACACTATCTCCACTGGCTCGGCTCGATAAGTGAAACTGAGTCGTTGGATTATTGCATGTGAGGTGTTGAAGACCATAACCTTGGTCTTCCCAAGGTTGATTGTTAGATCTCTCGCTCCCTAGAGATCACCTCTAGGGCCTCCAAGTGTCTCTGCAGTCCTTCCGCTGATGATGAGATAAGGACTATGTCATCAGCGTATAGCAATATCTGTACCATGAGATCAGCAAGTAGTGATCCTTCGCCTCCTAGGCGGTCTATGAAAGAGGTGATCTCATGAATGTACACCCTGAAGAGAGTCGGTGAGATGGGGCAACATTGCTTCAATCTGATCGTACTCTCGACCCAATTTGATAGGCCACCTGGGCACGAACTCTGCCTCTCACTGACTCATATAGGCTCATCACCCCCCATATCAGTGTCTCTGGAATCTGCAGCTCGTGTAACCTCCTGATCAGTGTCAAAGGCCTTCTGAAAGTCTACAAAGCATGTGTAGACTTTCTTGTGTCTAGACCTCACCTCCTCAATGATAGCTCTGAGAGAGAGAGAGAGAGAGAGAGAGAGAGAGAGCGAGAGCGCTAGGGTGAGGGAAACGATACTCAAATGAAAACATAATGAAAGGCTTTCATTCGTTCATCCAATATGATGTGACAAGTTAAATACAAGCCTTTATAGACTAGGCACACACACTCTAGTACCAAATGCATATGGGATAACTCCCAAGGTGACACGTGGCACTCACACATAGAACCACCACTAGAAAACCTAGTACAGCACACCAACACACTCTTTGGCTATGATTTCTCCAACATGTTCAACATCCGACTGGTGATAAGAGAAGAGCAGATAGATGAATATTGGGATGACAACAGCGTGACGGCCATGCTCTTAGAAGTGATCTCCTTACTTGCTTGGAGTACCTCTAGTTACAACGCTTGCAGTTTGTTGATATGCTCTCACATGGTGGCAGACTTGGCAGGGTTCCACACTGTCATCTGCACTTCGAGAATTACTTGCTTCATCAGGGAGACTTTGTTGTAGAGAGACGCTAGATGCTCCCAAATCCCCTTTGCCATCGTCATGTGCTTGACTTGGTTGATAACCTGGGGAGTACAATTCAGAAAAATAAAGAAATGAACACGAGCATTTACCCAATCGTAGAGCTGTGCCATTGTCTTTGCATCCTTCTGTTCAAGGATTCCAAGGTTTTCTGCAAGCGGATCTGGCTTGATAACTCCCACAGGGATGAAGTCGTCCAAGCTATATAACTCCCACAGGGATGAAGTCGTCCAAGCTATAAGAGCGAAGAATGGACTCGATCATCACTCTCCAAACCGTGTAGTTTTTGTCATCCAACTGATGGTCAACATGAAAAGTGGATAGAATGGGGATCTTGACCGGTTTTCGAGTCATCTTGAACAAACTTATCATCTCAGAGGGGTGGAGAATTGGCTGTGGTGAAAGGGAGGGGGGTGGGAAATGAGATGAGATAGGAGACTGAGGAAAGAAGAGAGGAGGATCCTGGAAGATAATGTGGAAGGGAGAATAGGCTGCTCCAATGCTTGCTACCTGCAACACTAGTTCCTTGCTGTCCACACCTTGCAACAACTTCTCCAAGGAATCACCTTCTACCACGAATGGGCCTTGCCATCTTCAAGCGCTCCTCTGCACCCGAATTGTCCACGCTTTCCAGCAGCAGACTTTGTCAGCCCCAAAAAATTAGTGCTCTGATGTTACATGCATAATCATCACATGATCAAGACATGGGTGATGGTTTCGTCCATGCGCGATGCAGTAAAGATGGGTGAGATATGGGCCGTGACAATATCCTAGATGTTATGCACGCCTTAGTTTAAAACACATGCAAATGGCAATCACCAAATACTAGCGACCTTTGAACTGTCCACACCTCTCTCCAAGTCCAAGCTTTTAGATGACCTTTTGCTTTGATACCATTCCATCTCCCTTGGGTTGATCCAGGAGCTGAGATGGGATGTTAAGAGTTAGACAGTGAGTGAGGGCTGCTATGTGGGTGTGCTCACCCAGTGAGAGGTATAGGATATACATCCTTTCTCAGTGTACATCCATAGGATACGCGGGATTGTTGACTCTTATATGTTGTAGGAAAGGGAGTAAAGCCCAGGATCCCGTTACAAGGATGGCGTGATTCTGACTTGGGGTACATCTGGACACACGAAGATCGACAACTGCTTACTGTTTCACCCTTGGTTCTGTGAGATTGCAGTGGAATGTGGACTGCAATGAAGAGCACAACCACAACAAACTGACATGTGATATGGAAATGGAGAGATGCTGCACCAAGACTAAGAAAAAACACCTTCAACAGCTGGGTAAAAACCTCCAAGACAAGATGACAAAAGAGGGTGGAGGGAGGGCCTATATAGCCCCTGACCCCCTACAGTCGGCCTGCTTATGCAGCCGACCTAGACTGACCTGCAGGGTCGGCATATGATCCAACTTTGGGGTTGGGTCTGACCTGACCAGGGTTACCTGACCAGATTGGTCGGGTTGCCCGACCAGATGGGTAGCCTGTTTGGCCCCCATCCTAGCCTCGATCCAGGCGTCTACAGGGCAGTCAGAAGCGGCTGCCAGGGCAGCCCATAAGGGCGTCAAAATGCCCCTGGGCTAAGCCGTACTAGTCCCTGAATCTGCTTGTACAGTCCCTGGCATACGGAATCTTCCTTGGAACAGTTGGCCTTGGCACATGTCATCCCCCTCCTAAACTAGGCTCACAAAGGGCGGGGACACCCACAAAGAAGCTCTCATTCATATGATACATCAAAAGATGCCAATTCTAACACCCTCTTTCAGCTTTTGGATGTTGAATCAGCTCTAGGAAGCTGGAATGAGCACCAAGCAGCTGCTGTGGAAGTGGCTTGGTAAGTAGGTCTGCCTTGTTCTTGTCCGTCTTACAGAAGATCACTTCATCTAGCACCTTCTCTCGAACATAATTGTACTATATCTCAATGTGCTTCCTTTGAGCATGAAACACCAGATTGCGAGCAAGTGCTATACAGCTTTGATTATCATTGTGGATGATGGTCGGAGAATTTTGTAGGAACCCCTATCTCGCCAAGCAATCTACGAAGCCATGCTGCCTCACATGTAGCTGAATAGGTGGCCCAGTACTCAGTTTTTGTAGAAGATAAAGCCACAGTGGGTTGCCTTTTACTGCTCCATGTAATTGCTGCTGACCCGAGGGTAAAACAATATTCCATTGTCGATCGCCGAGTGTTTGGATCACCTCCCAATTGGAATAACTTTAGCCATGTAACTGAATCCTCGACTTGAGCCCTCCGCCTACTTGATAGAACAATCCTCGATCACATGTACCCTGTAAATACTTGAGGACCCTCATCCTTGCATCCCAATGGGTCTTCAAAGGCGTCTGCATAGCTTCAAAGCCCCACGAAGAAGCTATATGTGAAGGATCCAATCAGCTTGCGGTACAAACTTGCATCCACCGGCTCACGGGGATCATATTTGGACAGCTTTGTGTTGGGATCCATGGGGGAAGAAATAGACTTACACTCCGTGTTGAAGGCTGCCAAGCTCCTGCACATACCGCTTCTGAGAAACAAGAAGCCTTCCTTACTTTGCCAAATCTCCAAGCCAAGGAAGAAAAGGAGTAGCCCCAAATCTGTCATTTCGAATGCCTGTGACAAAGCAGCCTTGGTCTCGGCAATATATGCCACATGATTGCGTGTGATGAAGAGGTCATCGACGTACAGGATGATCAAAATATCTAGGCCGTCCTCCTGGAAGATATAAAACTTTGTTGCGGATGTGCTTGAGACCTCCCAATACATGGCCTTTTTAAGCCTATAGACCATACCCTCTGATTTGGCAAATCTTGGGGGTTGTTCCACATAGATTTCCTCATGCAGGTCACCATTAAGGAAAGTTGACTTTACATCCATTTCATAGATTGGCCATTGTTGATGAGCAGCAATCCAAGCCTTGCGAGTATACATCTGAGCGATTGGGGCAAAGGTGTCTTCATAGTCAATCCTTGGTCACTATGCGTACCATTTTGGCCACAAGTCTCACCTTGTGCTTGTCCACAGGTCCATCCGAAGTATCCGTGGTCTTATAGACCCAATGACAGCTTGCCGCTTGGTCTTGGAACCAACTCCTAGGTCTCGTTCTTCTCAATGGCTTTGATCTCCAGCTCCATAGCTCTCTTGCATTGGTCTTAAGAGAGTGCTTCCTGCAGAAATGATGGTTCTTTGTCTCTAATAATTTGAGACATCAATAATAGCTTACTTGAAGAGGGGTGGCCTCTAAAACTTTCTCCTTGCCACGTTGTGACCTACATGGACCTTCCTCTTCCTTGAGCCATGAAGAAGGAATATAAGTCACTTCAGAGTCTCAAAGGATCTCAATCACTTGGGCACTTGCGCTGGCTCAGGCACAGGAACAATGGCATTGTCATCGTCATCAGTGGGCTCGGCAAGGATAGGTGGCTCATCAACCACTAAGGATGGTATTTGTTCATCGAAGACAACTTCCCTTCTAAGTACAATCTCCTTGTAGGATCATAGAACCAATACCGCGTTTATTGAGAGCTATACCCAACAAAGATCATCTTGGTTGATTTTACAACCAAGATGATCATACAACTGATACCCTTTGACTGAGAGTTATACCCAACATAGATCATCTTGATTGATTTTACATCCAATTTCCCCCTCTGCTTCTCGGAAATATGGATGTAGGCATCATAGCCAAACACTCTAAAAGTGAGAGACATCAAGTCTCCTTCCAAAGTGGGCTTTAAAAGGAGTTAAGATACGAAGAACAGTTGTTGGAGAGCGGTTGAGGATGTGGACTGCCATTCGCTTTAGCTTCTGCCCAAAGAAACGAAGAACTTCTTGATGCGCTAGTATGGTCCGAGACATCTCCGAGGATGTGGACTGCCATCACTTTAGCTTTTGCTCAGAGAAAAGGGGGAACTTCTTGATACAGTAGTATAGTTCGGGATATCTCCACTACTATCATGTTCTTCTTCTACAGATGGGTCTCACAAATTGTACGCTCCTGCGAGCCCTCCCCCTCCCTCCCGCAACCTCTACCCCCCCCTAGCTCACCCCTGCCTTGACCGCCCTCACCCCCCTGCCTCTCCGCCCTCACCCCCTCGCCCTCCGCCTCACCCCCGCCTCTGCCGCCTGCACCCCCTCGCCTCTCTGCTCTCACCCCCTCGCCCCTCCGCTCTCACCCCCTCGCCTCTCCGCCCTCACCCCCTCGCCTCTCCGCTCTCACCCCCTCGCCCCTCCGCCTCACCCCGCTGCGCCCTCACCCGCCCTCCCCGCCCTCACCGCCCTCATCCCCCTCGCCCCTCCGCCCCACTCCGCCCCCTCGCTACGCCTCACCCCCCCCTAGCCTCTCCGCCTCACCCCCCTGCCCCCTCGCTTCGCCCGCCCCCCGCCCCCCGCTTCGCTCCCCCCCGCCCCCCGCTTCACCCCCCCGCCCCCTCGCTACGCCTGCCCCCCGCCCCTCCCGCCCTTCCGCCCCGCCCCGCCCCCTCCCGCCCCGCCCTTCCGCCCCGCCCCCTCCCGCCCTCCCGCCCCGCCCCGCCCCGCCCCACCCCCACTCCCGCCTCTTCACCTCACCCCGGCCTCCCGCCCTCGTTTCCACCGCCCTTCGCCCTCCATCCTTCCTGCTCTCCGCCTCCGCTCTCGTCTGCGCCTTCGCTTCCCCCACCCGACTCACGTCCCCCCGGTTCGCCTCACCCGTCTTCTTCACACCCAGGCTCCACCCCCCCGCATCTTTCCCCCCTTTTTCGGGTGGCAGCCTCTTCTTCATCGGAGGTCTCGCAGTTTGTCTTGGTGGTATGGCGGCTCCCTGCCCGGAACCGGAGGCCCAGTCGGACCCTCCCTCTCCAGATGCCTACCGCGTTATCTTGACAGACCAACAATCGTCTCGGGTTCAGGAGGTTGCCAATGACTTTGCCCTTACCTCTGTCTATGGCAGAGTCATTGGACATTCCCTCTCCAGATCAGCCATCAGGGACTGGCTCCAGTCCACTCTCATGCTAGAGGACGGCCACATTGAGGAGGTGGCCCTTATGGGAAGGGGCATCTTCTGGCTCGAACTCTCCAATGCGAAAGCTGCGAGCAACCTGATTGCTGGTTCCCCCACTTCTGTGGATGGAAAGATCATTATGGTAGTCCCTTGGTACCGTGGATTCAGTGCAGCGGATTTTGATGCTCGGTTCCGCATACCTCGCCATCCAGTGACGCTAGTTTTTCCAGGTCTTGCTGCTGAGCTGCGGCCGATTGTCAGGGACCTGGGCTCCCACTTTGGCTGGGTTATGCACGACACTTTCGCCGACGCGGTGACTACGGCAGGAGCCCCCCGAGTCCGTGTGGCTGTGGCGGACCCTGCGACTCTCCCTGCAGTGATTGAGATCGTGACAGATGCCGGCAGCATCACCCAGAGCATGGTAGTCACCGGACAGCCAGGCCAGTGCCTGAGGTGTCACGGCTTTGGGCACTTGGCTGCTATTTGTCCACGATTCGCCAGTTCCTCTCGGCCACCCCCGCCCCCTTCCCCTCGGCCCCCTCCCCCCCCCTCTGGGCAGCCACGTCAGTGTTGGGGTAAAGGCACATTGCCAACCCTTCATTAAAAGATAGGACACCTATGACTGTCTTAAGACAGTCATAGGGTAAACCTAATCCTAATAAAACACAACTGAGTTTGTGGTGTGGCTCATCATTCATTGCCAACCCTTCATTAAAAGATAGGACACCTATGACTGTTTTAAGACAGTCATAGGGTAAACCTAATCCTAATAAAACACAACTGAGTTTGTGGTGTGGCTCATCATTTTCACACCCGCATTTTAAGTGTCTCTCTCTCTCACTCTCTTCCTCTTGCTCTCATTCCCCCTTCAGGGCCCTTCAACTGGTATCAGAGCCATTCCTCTCCACTCCCTAGCCTACCCACCCCCCTTCCGTACGGACGTACGGACAACGCCGTACGATCGTACCGTACGATCGTACGTCATCCGTACAGTCGTACGGACGGACTTCGAGCGGCCAGATCTGTGCAGGGCGGCGGCGCATTAGCAAAGGCGGGCTACAGGGCGACGGCGCGGGCTGTGGCGTGGGCGCGGGCTGTGGCGTGGGCACGGGCGGCGACGTGGGTCGCAGGCCTCTTTGCATAGCAGCTGCTAGCTGTAGCTCGAGGCGCCGCATCAAGCAAGCAGCCAGCAGCTGCATAGCAGCTGCTACTAGCTGCTAAGCCTCTCGAGGCATCGCGCAGCTGGATCTCCTTTGACGTCCGTGTGTGCGCGTAGAGAGCCAGGCAAGTACATCATTCGATTTTTCGCTGAAAAGACTCGACATAATTTTTTTTTTTTGGGGAAGCATGCCTACTGCAGGTACAAAAAGTACACCAGGTACTCTGCAGGTACAGAAAAGTACAGCAGGCACACAAATTTTTTTTTGGAAGAGGAATAGTGCTGAAGCACTCTGTTTTGTGCATGGTACATGCATGTACGCGCAAGTACGGAAGTACATGAAGCGTTCCTGATGCATTCCTGAAGCATTTCAGCTGTATACTGTGCATTTGTTGAGGTACAGCAAGTACTCTCGTGTCCCTCACGCTTGAGGTGACTTGTGCCACAGTGGTGGTGTTTGCGCAGTTACTTGTCTTTCAGGAAGGTCAGATGCTTGTTTTGCAGAAGCTTCTATGCATTTACTGAGTGCAATTCTCAGTTTTGGGTGACAATTTCAAAGGGCTTTTGCCTGGACGTGTTTTCAGTATATGCCTTGAGGCAGTGTGGTGCCAGAGAGCACACATTTGTCTTGATTTCCGCAGTGTCGAGGTGACATTTTCTTGCAGGTCACATTTCTTGTGCCACACTCAGAGAACCTCAGTTGAGCCACGCTTGGCCAGGGCGCATCGAGTTTACTCGGTCCCTAACTGTCCATCGTTGACAGTGCTCAAAAGGTTCCTCATTGAGTGTTTATACATTGGGATCTGTGTATGTCATTTCTACACATGGCAGTATATGCATTACACTGGTGGATATTTTTGTCAGAGAGATTTTCATATTGCATGCTACCTCAGTGTTGAGGTGTTCTCCACTTGATTCAAGTGTCAGATCAAGGGGCTTTTGCCCAGACTTTGTTTGACAGCACTTGGGTTACCAACAGAGATCTTCAGATGCATTTTCTCCCCTTGGTATAAGGTGATTGCTTGGGATTTATCCCATTTACTGTTGCAGGTTATGTGACAGGCTGAAGTGTCATTTTTTTTTGGGTGTTTGTCAAGTGGTTTCTGCAATTTAACTCAGTGCAATACCTCATCTGAGGTGGGAGAAGTGATCAGTACAGTCAGTACAGCAGTGTTTACAGCAGTGTTTGTGGTTTGTCAGATAATTATGCACTGTTGAGCACTTGTTGAGCAGCTGCAGCAGTCTGAAATTACTGTTTTTATGCCTCTTTGAGCACAGTACAGTGTGTCAGAAGGTACAGTATTTGCAGGGTCATTTACTGTTTTGCTGCAGATTTTCCTGACAGTAAAAACAGCACCATTGAGAGTGCTTCTGGCTCTTGAATAGAGCAGGTTTTTTCTGAGAAATCAGAATTTTTATTCAGTCTTTTTACTTCCAGGGAGTCAGGTACTTTCCTCATCTGATATGGCATTAGGGGGAGGTGATTCTTCAATTCTGAACATAAAGAAACTGGAAGGAGCACACAACTATGCATTATGGGCAGAACAGTGCTTGAATGTACTTCTGTTAAAGAAGATTGCTAAACCCATAAGGGTGAAGGGTGTCAAGCCATCTGACATGGCAGCTGATGACTGGGAAGAGCTTGATTTGTCTGCGAGGGCAGCTATCATGCTCACTATTTCAGACACTCTTGTGTTCAATGTACAGGCTGAAAAGACCTCTTATGGTCTATGGCAAAGACTAGAAGAATTGTATGCCCAAAAGAGCTCAGCCAGTAAGGTTTATTGGCTGAAGAAGCTGGTCGATCTTCGCATGAAGGAAGGTACAGCTATGACCTCACACTTGAGTGAGTTCAATGCCATCTTTACACAGCTGATTGCACAAGGGTTGAACCTTGATGAGGAGTTCAAGGCTACTTTCTTGTTGTGTACCCTCCCCGAGAGTTGGGACACCTTCAAGACCACCCTGTCAAACTCGAATGCCACTCTTATTTATGCTGATGTAGAGAGCTCTCTCCTTATGGAGAAGATGAGCAGGAAGAATAATGCGGGCAGCAAGTCTTCAAATGCTTTGCAGGTACAGGACAGAGGCAAGACTCAGCAGAAGGGGAGATCTGCTAGTAAGTCTAAATCCCGCAGTCAGTCCCATGGCAAAAAGGACATTGAATGCTTTTATTGTGGCAAGAAGGGACATGTGAAGTCTAAGTGCTTCAAGTTCATACGGGATCAGAAAGCCAAGAAGGCTGAAACAAAGGATGCAGGAAATGCAAGCAAAGGCAAAGGCAAGGCCAAGGCAGATGACTTGGATGCAGTGAATGTTGCAGCAGAGGACAGTGACAGTGACATACATGATGTTTTATGCTCTTCTGCTGTAATAGCACATGCTTTGGTTGTTGATGGCCATGACATGCACACCTGGCTCTTGGATTCAAGTGCCTCTTTTCATGTTACTCCTCATAGGGAGTGGTTTACTTCCTACACAGGTACTCATGGAGTTGTTCATCTTGGGAACAACTATGCATGTCAGATTGCAGGGATTGGCAGTATACAGATAGTATTTCCTGATGGACGGTCATTTATGCTTGATGGTGTTCGCCATGTGCCGCAAATCAAGAAAAATTTGATTAGCACTGGCTTATTGGATGACAGTGGTTACCACACCACATTTGGGGATTCCAAATGGGTGATTACTGATGGCCAGACTGTAGTGGCTGAGGGTTTTAAGAGTGATACCTTGTACCCTCTTTATGTTTCCAGTGTGGGTAATCATGTTGTTGCCATAACCGAGCTGCCAAAGGTTTCATTGTGGCATAGCCGGTTGGGACACATGTCTGTTAAAGGAATGCAAGAACTGTCACGTTTGGGTTATCTGCCGCCTCTCTCTTTTTCAGATTTGCCTACTTGTGATCATTGTATTTTTGGCAAGCACTCTGTCACTCCTCATAAGAGGAGAACTCCCCAGAATAGAGCACCACTTGATCTAGTGCACACTGATTTGTGTGAGATGCCACAGCTATCACTAGGGGGTGCAAAATATTTTATTACTTTCATTGATGATGCCACACGTAAGGTGTGGGTCTATTTCTTGAAGCATAAGGGAGATGCCTTAGATGCTTTCAAGAAGTTTGTTGCTCAGGTTGAGAATCGGACAGGACGCAGGCTGAAATGCCTCAGGTCCGATAATGGGGGTGAGTATTTATCACATGCTTTTGTGCAGTTTTGCCAAGCTAAGGGCATCAAACAGGAACTCACAGCCCCTCATAATGCATCTCAAAATGGTGCAAGTGAGCGTATGAATCGAACTATTCAGGAGAAGGTTCGATGTATGCTGTCTTATGCTGCATTACCCCATGGCTTTTGGGCAGAAGCCGTGCAAACAGCAGTTCACATTATTAACAGGTCGCCAAACAAGGCTTTGGAGTTGAAAGTGCCAGAAGAGGTGTGGTCTGGCAAGCCACCTTCATATAAGCACTTACGTGTATTTGGCTGCGAGTGCTTTGCTCATGTACGCAAAGAACTACGCACCAAACTGGATCCAAAGTCTATCAGATGCATCTTTATGGGTTATGGTGACGAAGGTGAAATGGGGTATAGGTTATGGGATCCCGTTAAACGGAAGATTATACGCAGCAATGATGTCATCTTTAAAGAAGATAGTGTACACAAGGAACCCGTGCAACCTGTGGAATACAGGAGGGTTATTTATGATGATGTTGGACAGCAAAGAATGCCCATTTATATGCAGCAGCAGGCTGCTGCAGATCACCCTGTTCAAGAGGGTATACAGGCTGAAAATCAGCCAGATAATTTTGCCAATGATGCACCACTGGATGTGCCAACCGATGGGGCTGTAGAACAGCCAGATATGGTGGTACAGCCACCCGTCATGCATGAAGAACAGGCTGGACAGCAGCCTAATCCGGAACATTTTGTTAGGAGGAGCACCCGTGCACAACGGCCTCCTGCCAGGTTTGTTCCAGGAGCCAATAATGTGGCTGATTTTATCATGCTGACAGATTGTGGTGAGCCTTCCAGCTTCAAGGAAGCTATGGGAAGAACAGAGAAAAAGAAGTGGGAGAAAGCCATGCAGTCAGAAATGGACTCCCTACTTCAGAATGATACATGGGACTTGGTGCAGTTACCTGCAGGCAGAAAGGTTTTGCCATGCAAGTGGGTTCACAAAGTCAAAGTGGATTCAAATGCTTTACCTCGGTATAAGGCCAGATTGGTTGCCAAGGGATTTAAGCAGGAAAAGGGCATTGACTTTGATGAGATCTTTTCCCCTGTAGTCAAGATGACTACTTTGAGACCAGTGTTAGCTCTTGTTGCTCATGACAACATGGATTTATGTCAGATGGATGTGAAGACAGCCTTTCTTCACGGAGATCTCCATGATGAGATCTATATGAGTCAGCCAGAGGGATATGCTGTTAAAGGGAAAGAGCAGCTTGTGTGTAAGCTCAAGAGGAGCTTGTATGGACTCAAGCAGGCGCCAAGGGAATGGTACAAGAAATTTGATGCCTTCATGCAGTCCCAAGGGTATCATAGGTGTGAGACCGATCATTGCTTGTACACCAAACGGGCAAAGGATGGCAGTTTGATGCTACTCATTCTATATGTGGATGACATGCTTATTGCCAGTAAATCTCAGCATGAGATTAGTGCTTTGAAGAAACAACTGCATAAGTCTTTTGACATGAAAGACTTGGGTGATGCAAATCATATTCTTGGCATGCGCATTACTCGTGACAGGTCCAAGGGACTTTTGTTTCTGTCACAGAAAGAGTACATTGACAAAGTACTGCAGCGCTTTAAAATGGAGGGGGGGAAGTCTATTAGTACCCCGTTGCCTCCACATTTAAAACTCAGCAGTAAGGACAGCCCCAGATCAGATGATGATAAGGCTGAAATGGCCAAGGTTCCGTATGCATCTGCAGTTGGATCTTTGATGTATGCCATGGTTGCCACTCGTCCGGATATTGCTTTTGCGGTGGGAGTCATCAGCAGGTACATGGCAAATCCAGGCAAGCGGCACTGGGAAGCAGTGAAAGGTGTCTTGAGGTATCTCAAAGGTACCAAAGACTTGTGCATATGCTATCGTAGGCAGGATGCATTGGTGCATGGTTTTACAGATTCAGACTATGCAGGGAATGCAGATAACCGGAAGCCTACTACCGGTTATATTTTCACATTTGCAGGAGGTGCTATATCATGGGTGTCTCGGTTGCAGAAATGCGTTGCACTGTCAATCACAGAAGCTGAATATGTTGCAGCCACTGAGGCCTGCAAGGAAGCAATATGGCTTACTCGGCTGGTGGGAGATTTGGGCATTACAGGAGATATGCCAGTTTTGCATTGTGATAGTCAGAGTGCTATCATGTTGGCAAAGAATCCGGTCTTTCATCAGAAGACCAAGCACATTGAAGTGAAATATCATTTCATCAGGGAGGTACTGGAAGACAAGTGACTTGAGCTTGTGAAAGTGCATACTGATGATAATCTTGCAGATTTGCTCACTAAGAGCTTGCCTACAGAGCGGTTTGCACATTGCCGCCACATCATGGGATTAGGATGAGACCATTCTTATTTTATGGTCTTGTATACAGTAACTGTATATTGCTGTAATTTTTATTCTTTTCTCCCCTTTAGGCACATTGGCCTTTAGGTGGGAGGTTGTTGGGGTAAAGGCACATTGCCAACCCTTCATTAAAAGATAGGACACCTATGACTGTCTTAAGACAGTCATAGGGTAAACCTAATCCTAATAAAACACAACTGAGTTTGTGGTGTGGCTCATCATTTTCACACCCGCATTTTGAGTGTCTCTCTCTCTCACTCTCTTCCTCTTGCTCTCATTCCCCCTTCAGGGCCCTTCAGTCAGGAGGAGCAGAGGCAGCCGGAGTCCGGTCCAGAGTTAGCTGGCGGTTGGACTGAGGTCAGAAGGAAAAGAGGAAAGAACAAGAAGATTTTCGATAAAGGCAAGGAGGCAGAGGTTACCCAACCTGCAGTAGCACCTCAGAGACCTGACAGGCAGCTGCCCCAGGGTCCTGGGAGAGCTTCTTCTTCGACGGTAGCCCGCCCTCCACAGCCTCAGGTCCCCCTCTCTTCCGCTCCCCAGCCCCTTTCCACTCAGTCCCAGCCCCTTCCCCAGTCGCACCCCCCTCTTCCCGACCCGCAGCTTCAGCCCCCGCCTCTTCCTCTTCAGTCTCCTCCTCCTCCTCAGCCCCAGTCCCAGGTGCAGCCCCATCCCCCCCCCGCCTCTCTCAGCTCTCCTGCAGTGTCAGCTGTACCGATGGTTCCTCAGCCGAGGGCAGCCCCCACTCCCCCTCCACTCCCCCCGCTAGTCGCCTCCATGGAGTCTGAGTTGCCTACCCCCCAGCCACCTCTCCCTTCCCCTCCACAGGCAGGACACCCTGAATCTACACCACCATTGGAGCAGGCTTCCCTGTCCGCTAGCCCCTCAGTTGCAGACTCTGGTGGGGCTCAGCTTCAGGAGAGAGAGCTTCCTCGCGACTTTTACAGATCTGGCCCCTGGGACTACTTGGATGTGGCCGACCTTGGGACCTTCCCTACTTGTCTCGACATCAGTATCTTCCTGCTCCGCAAAGGGGCGGATGGGAAGATCGCAGCCTTGGCCCCGAGGGATGGCCCTAGCTTTGCTTTCACGTTCCTCAGCGACGGCACCGAGACTAGGATAGACGACTCGGTCTGGGAGGCTCTCAGAGAGCAGACGCACGCTCAGGTTTGCTCCTGGATAGGCCCGTCCAGTGGGCAGCTTCTCGAGACTCAGTGGTCCGAGGGTGACGTGCGCCTGCGGTGGCGTTGCGCCGCCAAACGCTTCAGATTTTATTTTTGGGTTTCAAGTGGATCCCGCAGGGACAGACAGCTAGATATCTCGGCTTTCAGGTCGGCTTGGATATCACGCCAGCTCAGCAATTTCTCTCGGTGCTAGATTCCATTCGACGGAAGCTGGCTTTCTGGAGCACTGCTAAGCTCTCCCTTGCAGGTCGTGCTCTAGTAGTCAACCAGGTCCTCCTAGCCACGGCTTGGTATGTGGCTTCCTGTTGGCGTTTCTCGAGATCCAGCATGGCACAGCTTAGGAGGTTGGTTCGGAACTTCCTGTGGTCCGGGGGGGTTGCTTGGCAGACATTCATTCTTCCGCAGGCTGAGGGTGGCCTGGGGGGCATCGATCCAGAGCTTCAGAGTCAGGCCCTGCTGGGCAAGCTAGTTATCCGCGGTTTGACCCCAGGGGGGCAAACGTGGAAGATGTTACTTCAGCAGGGGGTCGGTTCTTGTGTCCCGCGCCGAGGTGGAGAGTGGCTACCGTCCCTCAGGTGGATCTTCACTTCCGCCCCGCTCACTCAGCCCCGCTCCCCACTCGTTCGTAGCCTCCTCATGGTTTGGAGGCGGCTCCGCCTCAGTCTCATACAGTCCCCTCCTAGCTGTCAGGAGGAGATCGATCGCCAGCCGCTTATCTGGAGCGATCAGGTCAGAGATGCCGAGGGCCTTCAGCTGGGGGAGAGATCACACATCAGGTGGGACGGCTGGATGCGGGGGCCAGCCCGGTCCCTTCGAGTTTGGAGGGACACGTACAGACATTTGGAGACCGCTGATCTTGCAGATGCAGCTGGAGGTGCCCGTGGAGCTCAGGCGAGACGTCCGGAGATAGACGGAGCGATTCCAGCTGATTGGTTGGTTCCACCCGAGTTTCAGATCCTCATGCCTGGTGATGACCGTTGGCTGGGACAGTTCACCCCCCGTGGCATCCCACTGGTGGTTGCAGGTCGGATGGACGACTCCTCTATTTCCTTCTTCGCGGTTATGAGGGACGGCCGACTCAGGAGAGAGGATGTGCTCATCGACCCCCTACTCCCATGGCAGAGGGTTCGGGTCGTAGGCCTCGTGGGGAAGGTTTGGCGGACCGATCCTAGTATAGAGCAGGATCAGCTGCAGCTTTGGCGACTCTGGCTCTGGGAGGCGCGGGCCTTGTCAGAGCTTGATTGGGACCCAGGAGAGTGGAGATGGCCAGAGATTGTGACAGCCGACCTCTTTCTTTGCCTACAGCACGACATTGGGCAGGCGAGTTCTCGGGAGGATGCAGAGCCGCCCCCCCCCACCCAGCGGCCCAGTTGGTATGCTCAGGGTATCTCCAGGTTATTTTTGCAGGCCTTCTGGAAGGCCTTGTGGGAGAGCTGGCGGCCGTGGAAGATCTCCTACTTCCTGTGGCTTCTCGCCCACAAAGGTCTTCCAGTGGGGAGCTGGTTGCGGCAGATAGGTCAGGACGGACGTTGTCAGATCTGTCATGAGGACGAGGAGTCACCAAAACATTGCCTATGGAGCTGCACTCGCACCCAGGAAGTGTGGAGGTGGACCTTCGGGATCCTTACTCGCACAGCACCGGAGCTAGGTTTGATCACTTGGGGCGCGTTCTGTTGGTGCAGCACCGCACCTGGTTTTCATCACTTGTTCGAGGCATGTCAGCAGGACCCTACATTCCTTATCACACAGGGGACGTGGGGGCCGCTCGAGAGCATTCCGCCGCACCTGACAAAGGCTGGCACAGGATCTCAGGAGAGGCAGCCAGTCTGGGAGATTATTAGCAGCATCGCAGGATGGCACATTTGGACCTCGCGCTGTGCGCAGATCGTCGGTGGCACATCCTTATCGACTGCCCAGATCATGACTGACATCTGGAGTGAGATTATACACACCCTCAGAGGCCAGTGGGACCAGATACAGGGAGACTCCCGGGCCGGCCGGGAGAAGCGGAGACGTTTCCTCCGGGTTTGGGACACACAGGGTCTCTTCTTTGAGCATACTTCGCAGGGCCTTTAGTGGCGCTACTCACCACCTCTCTGGCTGTTCATTCACACTCGCCTGATCCCTCCGTGAGAGAGAGCTTTACTTTTTTGTTACCTTTTGGGCTGCGTCCATAGTCACATGAAAACGCGTTTCGTCCTGTCGAAACAGGACGAAACGTTTCGTGCCGAAACGTTTCGAAACAATTCGAAACGCTCCCAACGAAACGCGTGTTTCGCCCAAATCTCAAAATGGCGATTTCGCCCGTTTTTTTGTTTCTGCCCTTCGCGAATCGATTGCGATCCTCCCGCCTGAATTTGTTGCTAGTCCGCAGCCCGCTTCTGCTCCCTATGCTACCTACGGTGAGCGCTCACGTGAGCTTGTAGCTCGTGACGCTGCTCCATTCGGCGTTGACCTGCAGCCCAGCACTGCCGCTGCTCCTTTGACTTGCAGGCTGCTTGCAAGGCTCAAGCTAGCTGCTGCTAGCTACCACTATCACAAGGCCTGCAATTGACTCCCACGCTCTGACGCCATCAACGATCTACAAGCTGCAATCGAGATTCATCATTCGACTCCTACCGGTGACCGTCCACGCCTAGGGCCTGCAGCCTGCTGCCATCGACAGTCCTGCCCACCATCCCCTTTGTTGCTGCTGTTTTTTGGTTCTGCTCAAGGAGCAGCACCTGGATCAAGGAGCAACAGCCCAATTTGCCCCAATTCTCTGTTTCTTCCCAAATTTCAAGGCCTTCTCCATCATGCCTCCTCGCAAGTCTCCCACTCAGCGTGATGTTTGGCAAGATTCAGTTCTCATTAGCAAATATGGTACTTCTGGCACAAAATGTGTGGTTTGCAAGTATTGTGGGGAAACAATTCGAGGAGCATCAAACCGGGTGAAGGCACATTACATTTGGGAGAGAGCTCAAGGAACACATGGCTGCACTCATGTTCCAGAAGGTATTTTTTTGGCCCATGGTGGATTGCCATCAAAGTTTGAAGAGGTCCGGTCATTGCTCCTTCTACCTTTGCCTTCGGAGATAATTGATGGGAAGGTGCAAGAAGCCAAGGAAAGTGAAGCGCTGAAAAGAGGGGCCTCTACTTCAACAAGAACCTCAGTTCAAGTGTCTTCTCAAAGTAATACTGGGGCTTCTTCCCAAGTTCATATCACCCCGGAGTCTTCTAACATTGGTGAGTCTTTACCCAATGTCAATGCAGATGAAGCTCCCTCGAATGTTGTGGCTTCTCCACATTCATCAAGCTTTGTTAGTGTTGCTGTGGGTCATGAGAGGATCCCAACATCCTCCCATATTCATCTCAAGGCTGCAACAACAAGAAAGAGGGGAAGAGACCTGCCAAGGCGCCAAATCACCCTTGATGCTAGCTTTGCTCCAAAGTTGAAGCAAGAGGCTCAAATAGCTGAGCATCGTTTCTTCTATCAATGCAACCTTGCTTTCAACATAGCTCGATGTCCAGCATACCAAAAGTTCCATCGTGCACTTGTGGCAGCAGCCGCAGCAGGAGCTACAGGTCTACAACCAGCAAATTGTGAGTCCTTGAGAACTACACACTTGACAAACCAAGTGAGGCAGATTCAAGAGGAGCTTGTGGGTTTGAGAGCTTGTTGGGAGCGATATGGTTGTAGCATCGTGTCAGATGGATGGAGTGACACTGTAAGTTATAAGTACAACCCTTCACTCTTGACTCTTGAGTCTTTGGTAAGATTTGTGGTGGCTGATTTTAGTATTAACAACAAATGTATGATTTACTTATGGATCTTGATTCTTGTGACTTGGCAATGTGGCCAGCGGCGGCGCCACATGATAAATATCTTGGTCTCATCTTGTGCTGGCACTACATTACTTCGTGTAGTTGATGCCTCCACCCCTGGCTTGAGTATCACTGGGGAATGGATTTATGGACACATTAAAAATGCCATTGAGGAGGTTGGGCCAGAAAATGTGGTCCAAATTATTACTGACAATGGCTCCAATTGTGCCAAGATGGGAGAATTGGTTGAGAGAGATTATAAAAGCATTGTTTGGACTCCATGTGCTTCTCACTCGATGGACTTGATGATGGAGGACATTGCCAAGTTGGATTGGGTGCAATCTACTCTTAATAAAGCAAGCCAAATCATCAAGTTCATAACAAGAAAGAGCATTGCATTAGCTCTTTTCAGAGCAGTATGCAAGTATGATCTTGTGAAGCCATCTAAGACAAGATTTGGCTATCTCTTTCTTGTTCTTCAAAGGTAAGTCAACATCCTTTTTTAGCTAGCAATTGAGAGTTAATTTCAATTTTCAATTCTTAATACTTATGTATTCAAATTTTGATTCTTAACTTGTCCTAAACTTGTAGGATGACACAAACGAAAGATGCGCTTAGGCGTCTCGTTTGTAGTGAAGAGTGGGAAGCTTGGAGAGGAAGCCGCAAAGCAGAGGCATGTACAATCACTTCATACATCTTGGACAGTATGTTTTGGGAAGAAGTTGCAGCCATAAAGGCTGCCATTGCACCTTTGTACTTCATTTTAAGATTATTTGACCATGAGGGAAGTACAATGAGTCATCTTTATCACTACATGCAAAAGCTTAAAGAGAGTATGCTCAATTGTAGATCTCTCTCAAGTCATAGGTATGCAAACTCTTTAGTGATTCTATCATGACTCATGAGCTACTACATAGAATTTAGAGAATGTTTATTTATACATAGTATTGAAATTTAATATATTGCAATTTACAGGGCGGATGATCTTCGTGCCATATGGACAAAAAGATGGAACTGGTTTCATAAACCAATCCATATTGTTTCCTACATGGTGCATCCATTGTACAAGCAGGAAAGTTATTGGTCCGATATTGTTCTTATGAATGGATGGACATCCTATGTGGATACAGTTATCCCCTCTGAAGAGCAAGGAATGTGAGTACTAACTTCTAAGTATCTTGATTCTTAATTCTAGACTCTAGTATATTGTACGATCAATTAGCTTTTACTTGCAACCTCTTTTGACTCTGGCATGCATGCCTTTAAAGTCTACTTCATGAATCATTATCCTAATTCCTATCTAACACTAAAGCAATGTCCATGACTCAACTTATAGGATTGAAAGAGAGTCTGTCCTCTATGTTCATGACCGTAGCCAATTCAGGCGAGATGTGGCTATGAGTCTAGAGCAAAGGAAATTTGCTGTATCATGGTGGGAGATAAATGGGCGACTTACTCCCACTTTGCAAAGATTAGCTCTTCGAGTTTTATCACAGGATTGTACTAGTGGATCAGCTGAGCGCATATGGAGCATATGTGCGGACATCCATACTAAGAAAAGAAATAGGTAATCCAACTTATAAGTTATGAATGGTTGGATGCATTTCTTGAGTCTTGAGTCTTCTCCAATTTTACGAATCATGACTACTTAGAATCTAGATTCTAGATGCATTTTCAATCTTGTTTTAGTTCAAAATATTTACGTTTTATGTGATGTAATCATGTATCATGTTACAGATTGAGCACATCACAGCTTGATAGGTTGGTCTATGTAAATGCCAACCTTCGTCTCTTGGAGCGGTTCAAAGACAAAGAAAGTACCAGTGGGGCTGAAGGGGCTGAAGTGTTACATTGGAAGGTGAAAGAGGTTGATCCTGAAGTTCTAAGAAAGCTTGAGCAAGGCTTGGCTCGAGGGGAGAATATTGATATATCATTCATCCAAAGGCGCAGCGATGAGGATATAGCATATGATTTCCTTCGAGAGGATGAGGCACGCTTTCGACGTGTCACACGTTCGCAATCAAGGGTTATTGCACAAGCATCTACTAGTGCACCACCCTTGATTGCAAGCATTGGCACTTCATCTTCACCACGCTGTTATAGACGCCGACGAGATCGTGGTCGTACCCTTGCTACTAGTGGTCATAGTAGTGATTCCTTTGAGGAGATGGTAGCAAGGGTAGAGGAGGAAGAGAGTTCCGATGGCACAGAATCCACAGATGAAGATGCAGATAGTGATAGTGAACTTGGTAGAGAGAGTAGTGAGCACTGAGTAGTTTCAAATTATGATTTGTTATCACTCATGCTACTCATTTTTGGAACTTTGAAGTTTGAGCTTACAACTCGTCACTTTGGGAACTTATTATTTCATATGTCTATTTTGGGAACTTATATTTACTTGACATTTTGGAAAGTAATGACTCATATATCTAGATTCAAATTTCAATGAATCAATGATGTTCATATCTCTAGAGTCTAGATGCTAGAATCCAATGTCCAATGTCAATATGCTTTTAAGTTTTGACTCCATAAATATTAATTGGTCTAAATTTGAAACTTGAGAAAGGAGACTTGAATTCTGATTCCTGAATGTGTTTGTGTTTTGGATTACCTAGAGGCTAGACACTGGGTGTCTTGACTAAGGACTTGTCACTTGACACTTGTATTTCTCTTTGTTCACTCTAAACTTGAATATAACATGTCTTATCTGCCCCTATCCTTGTATATATCAAGTATCATTTCGAAACCTATCCGTTTCGTCCGATGATTCGAAACGAAACGAAACAAAACCTGTCGAAACCTCGAAACAACGAAACGGACGAAACGTTTCTTGTGACTATGGCTGCGTCCGATTTGTGAACGCAGCCCGTCAGTTGCAATGCTGACCTCATGTATCTTGTTTTCGAAGTAATATAATTAGCACTGTTTTTTCGGCCAAAAAAAGAAAAAAAAAATCATGTTCTTCTTCTCAACTAGCCCTGCTTCAGAGGCCGTAACTGTATTTGCAAACTCTTGCTGGATGCCCTTCTCGACAGAAAACCCTCAAATGCTTGTGAATGAAAATCACCACCCTTATCAGCTCTAAGGTTTTCCATGGTGAATGAACCTGCTGAAATCATCGACCAACAACAGGAAGTACAAAGAACCCTCAAGGCTTGGGGTCATCATGGGTCCACAGAGAGCTGTATGAACCATCTCAAGGGATCTAGAAGCCCGCCTCATAGCCTACTTCGGAAAGACCTCTCAATATTGCTTCCCTCATAAACATGAATTGTAGTGTCTGTGCTTGCTGCCCACATCTGGTCGGGCAGCTTGCCATAGCGTATCTACCAAACGTGAAGTGCCACAGGTCACCTTGAGGGGCTCCAATGATAGAAGAAGGTGCTGTTAACTTGTAAATGCCATTGTCCATCGAACCAGTCACCTGGCAGTTGCTTTGTCCCTGACCTTGACATACCCTACATCGAACAGGACAGTTGTGCCAAGTTTGCATGTCTCATGAACTAACAATGAATTAAACCGAAGAGATGGAACAAACAATATCTGAGAGGAGTGCTTCCCGCCTCTGGTGTTAGGAATAATCTCGAGGTTGCTCTCATCACAAACCTTGATGGTTGAATTGTCACCTAGTTAAATGTCACCCTCGGTGATCATGAAGTTTTGAATCTTGATGGGAATGGGCACATTTGGAGAGGCAAGAATCTAGGTCCTGGAATCTTTTGCCTGAATGGCGACCCCCTCTCCAATGGGAGATGTGAGAGAGTCAAGAAATCCAAGATGAACAAAAGCTAGAGTAATAGCTAGAGACGAGGGACCTGGTGCCGTTGTTGGATGTCCTCTACGGGCACTTCCTCCAGTAGTGACCTTTCTAGCCGCAGTGATTGTAGGTGCACTCCGCCTTGAGGGCTTCCTTCTCTGCATCAGTCTTTTTGTCTGAAGAGGTGTGTCTACTTGGGTTCTATCTTTTATTTTGCGGGGCTGTCAAAGCCTCCAAGCTCCTGTCTTGCGAAGGGCTCTGAAAGCGCTCCTCCTAGTCGAGCACCATAGGTACCAACCCCTCCCAGGTGAGTATTCATCCTCCCATTGGTGATCGAAGATGAATAAAACACTGAATATTGGGAAGAGAGATGGGTCGGCAAAGTAATGGCCATGTCCTCTGATGAAATCTTCTTTCTGCATGAAGGATCTCTTGCTGAATCTCTTGGAGCTTGATGCGTTACCGCATGGTAGCTAACCTCGTAGGATCCAACATGCTCATTTGGACCCCAAGAGAGACTCTCTTCATTGGAGAAGTTTTGTTGTACAGGGATGCCAAGTGTCCCATTGGTGATGCCAAGTATTCATCCTCCCATTGGTGATCAAAGATGAATAAAACGCTGAATATTGGGAAGAGAGATGGGTCGGCAAAGTAATGGCCATGTCCTCTGATGAAATCTCCTTTTGGCGTGAAGGATCTCTTGCTGAAGCTCTTGGAGCTTGATGTGTTCCCGCATGGTAGCTAACCTCGTAGGATCCAACATTCTCATTTGGACCTCAAGAGAGGCTTTCTTCATTGGATCAGTTTTGTTGTATAGGGACGTCAAATCCCTTTGCCAACGTCATGTGCTTAACATGACTTGATGATATGAGGAGTGCAATTCAAGAAAATAAAGCTGAGCCAGATTCTCACCATCCTTCTGCTCCAGGATCCCATGTTTGCAGTGAATCTGGCCTTGGAACCTCCACCAGGATGAAGTCCATGAGATCGTAGGACTGCAATACCAACTCTGTCATAACTCTCCACACACCCGTAATTATTGCCATTGAATTGCTAGTGCATTAAGGTGGGTAACATTGGGATCTCAACCCTTCTTCTCAGCCATCTCAGCCAAGGTTGCCATTATGGAAAGGAGAGATACATCTGAAAAGGGAGGGTAGGTGGTAAAGATAGTAGAGAAGGGGAATGAGGGAAGAAGAATGAAAGAAGGTTGGAAAAAGTTGAAGAAGAGGCTGTTCTGCCTTGCTGCCTACAGCATCTTCACATCCTTGCTGTCCAGGCCTTGAAAACATGTTCTCCACCAACTGAAACCCCCTGGAACTAGTAACACCTTGCTCCTGCACACCCTGATAGTCCACACCTCTGAAATCATCACTTCAAACAGCTCTGAACAGCAGTGAAAACCTCCGCACAGTTTGCTGGCTCCAATTGCTCTGCAGGTCTCAGATCTTTGAGCCTTGCAGCTCTGATACCATGTGATAGTGCAGCAGAATGGAGACAGCAATGGAGAGCACAACCACAGCAAACTGAAATGCAAAATGGAGATGCTGTAGCAAGGCTTAGGAAAGACACTCTCAATTGCTGGGTAAAAACCTCTAAGACAAGATGATAAAAGAGGGTAGGGTGCGACTATATAGAGCCTCTCACCCCCTCCAGTCGGCCTGCGTATGCAGCTGACCTGGACTGACCTGCAGGGTTGATGTTTGGCACCCATCCTGGTCCTAATCTAGGCGCACACAGGGCGGCCCATATGGGCCTCAACATGCCCCTGGGCTGAGCCATACCAGCCCTCGAATCTGCCCGTACCTCCTATTTTACCCTAGTGCAGTCCATGGCATGCGGAATCTTACCTGGAATACCTGGCCGTGGCGCATGTTCATCACCCTTCTAAACTAGCCTCGCATAGGGTGGGCACACCCACAAGGAAGTTCTCAATCATATGATACATATGCCAACTCTAATAGGTTCAACAACCATTACGTGGACTGTCCTGCAGCCCGTTTGCCCTCCTTTGTGCCCACGTAGCTTCTCCATAGCCTGCCTCTTCATAGCCGCCTCCAACATGTGAGAAGTGCAGCGGAAATGAAGTGCAGAGAGTGTGAGAGAGAGCATGCCTCACACACAAACCAAACTGAGAAGGAGAGAAAGGAGAGAAAGGCACAAGAGAACTGCAAGTAATCTTTGGAGAAAACCCCCCTACAACTCGGGGAAAAACCTCGAAACAAACAGGATGCTCCAGGGCTCAGACGGACAGCTCAACAACCACGAGAACGGGAGGCACACGGGAGGCACATAGAGTGGAAGAACTGCTCCACACCTCTGCCCTAGGACTGCTCCTGAGGTGCTACACTGGGCTGGATATCCTGCTCCACTAGGCACCACACTGAATTGATGAAATCACATGTGGGGGGGCCCCTATATATAGCCTTCCAGCCTCCGAGTCGGCCAGCAAGGGTAGGGCCGACCAGCCTGACTACATGGGCTGACCCACAGCCCTAGGGGGCCGACCCTACAGCCCTACAAATGGGGCTCCTCAGGGCCCTATATCAGGGCTGAGCCCTTGTGCAGCAGGAGAGAGAAAGGGGCTGTGGCTGCTCCAAGCTACGTGAAGGAGAGAGGATGCTGCTGCTGTTCCAGAAGAGCTGAGAGGGGGCAGATTTCTGGAGAGGAGGGGCTGGAACTGTAGAGAGAGAATGTGCTGTTGTAGAGAGAGAAAGTGCTGCTGAGGTGAGAGAATGGCTTGGGGAGAAGCTGGCTGCACCCAAGGAGCTGGAGAGGTTCTACTGCATCATCCAAAAGGAGGGAGAAGAAAAGTGATTTTCATGTGTGGAATGAAGGGGAGAGGCCTTCTTTTATAGGCTCAGCCCCCCCCTAGGCCTAGAGTGGAAGGTGGACACTTGTCCCAGATTTTTGGTGGGCTGCAGTCCCAAAGAGGACAGCCCACAACCTGCCCCAAATCTACCAGATTTGGGGCCAAACACTTGGCATGCATGCCCTGCCACTTGCCATGCATGCTGCCACATGTGTGGGACAGGTGGACTGACCTGCCAGCTAAGATTCCATGTGGCAGTCTGCCACGTGTCAGCTGCCACGTCACTCCCAAAAAACCCTAAAATTTCAAAGTTGTCAGAATTTAATTCTGATTGCACCCACAGGTTCCTAACAGCTTAGACTATCTATTGACGTACTCTAAGGTCATAATTGAGCCATACTGAGCTCATTTGTTTGTCGTCTTATCTTGTATCTCCATTACTCTTGGCATGCTGCCAGGCCCACACCCAAAGCTCAGGGAACATTCTCTTGAATGGTTCCTAGGTCGGTATGCAATCTGTGCATTTGATTGGTCCCATGTTTGGGTACTCAGGTGGGGCGTGGTTTCTAGATGTCCCTCTCAAAGAGAGGCCATCAAGGGGGTCCACCCTCAAATGCTAGACCTAGTCCCCATTGTCCGTAACTGAACAGTGGGAAAACATTCATTTCTGAATAAGCATACTATTGAAAAACAAAAAGAAATAGTACCAAGCAAGTGGATACATGTTGAAGCAGGATGACACTTAGGAGATAGACAACATCTTAGAGAGGAGAAGGGAATGCTATGATTCAAAATTTCAACTTTGTGTCCACAAGAATGAACTCACAAACCCCAAACTTAGGAGATAGACAACGGTATAATAGTATAAAAATATCTCAGAATATATTGCACAAATCTGAGCCAAACACGCTTACAAAAGTTTCACCAAAGATCCCAAAACATGCAGCACTCCGCTGCCATGGATGCTCTATGGTGAGAACAAACTCTGCTCCTATCTGTCCTTGGACTCCTTTGAGTTGCGTGCTCCTCTATGAGCTTCAATTGACCTTTCATAGTGCGAGTTCCTTGGACAACACCCTATTCCAGACATGTGCTCTCCTATTGGCTGTATGTATGCACAAGTTCTGCCCTAAGATGTAAGTGTTGCTTCCAGTCTGGACTGTGTTTGAGAACCTCTGCTGCTGTACTCCACTCCTCTGCTCTGCATAGATCCCACATTGGAGTAGGGTGGAATGCCTAGAGACTGAGCTTTTCTGCCCCCCACTACGGGGCCTTTTATGCCTCCTACCCAGTCAAGTAAAGCTGCCGACTCAGTCAGCCTTTGACCTGACCTGTCACAGACTGGGTCCTCCAGCCAACCAGTCTGCCAGGGACCACCGTCCGACTGGCTTTGTGGCTCTGCCGACCTGTTCATGCCTATATAAAGCTCTTTTCTGCAACCTTTGTGCTTGCCTCCTGCTTCAGCTCTGTTGCAGCCAACTGCACTTGCAACAGCCTAGCTTCTATTGCGCCTCCTTTGTGTGCTGTCTCTGCCAGCCTCTTCTGCAGCAGCCTACCACTATGCATAGCAGCCATACATGTGCTCCTGTCTTCCAGGCCCTGCAGGTCCTCCGTACTGTTGCTGTACTGTTTCAAAACTAGCCCTGCAGTACCAGCCATAGATTGACCCCTTTTCCGAGCTTCTTTCCACCTCTAATAGTGGACCATGTGGCAGGCCGCATGGCAGCCTACAATGTTGCCCACATGGCTGTCTTGTGGGTGGTTCCCTCCAGCTAGATCTACCCATGTGGCATCCACACCTAATGCTCACACAGTGGTCTCTTATGCCCCCCCAATCCTATCTTGGTATCCTGTCCCTGTGCTCTTCTCTTGTGGGGGCTTACAAGAGGGACACTGGACCCTGATTTCCAACAAGCAGGGAGGTCAGTATATCAGCTCATCTTGTGCTTCACCATTGGCTGCATAGAAGAGCATCAAGGAGGCGTAGGAATCCAGGGAGTGCAGGAGCACTTAGCCTGCAGGTCTTCATGAGGAAGAGAAGTGGCAAGGAGTGCCTACAAAGGCATCACTACAGCTTGCCCACTGAAGCTCTTGGTGAGCACCCAAGATGATAGAAGGTTGAAGGTATTAAGATGGGGTAGAAGACAGCTGTAGACAATCCCATCTCAACTGAGGTCCTGTGTTTCCTGTCAGCTACACCATTTTGCTGAGAAGTCCTGGCTGTAGTCAATTGTCGCTTCATTCCATGTGCTTTGCAAAAGCTGTTAAATTTAGTTGATGTAAACTCGCCTCCCTGATCTGTACGGAAAGCCTTGACCTGCCTCCCTGTTTCTTTCTCCACCTTTGCCTTCCATTCCTTAAACTTTTCAAAGGACTGAGATTTCTTGGCAATGCAGTAAACCTAAGTTAGAATGGACCAACTCTAGAGGGGCCTTAGCCCTGGATGAAGCATCCTGAGGGAACTTGTCTCGATGCTGCCTGCCCTCCAAGCAAGCTCGACAGACACCATTTTGCCTGAGATTGGCGGAAGTCCATCCACCATTTTGGTCTTCTGCATGTCGGTCCAAGTGCCATAATTCACATGCCCAAACCGTTCGTACCAGAGTTTGGACCGCCAGCCTTGATCTCCATGAATAAGTAGGGGCATTGAGTCGATACAACCCATGGTCCTGTACTCCTCTAGCAAATAAGTCAAGTCAGGAACATAAAGTACACCAGATATTACCTTCTCTTCGCCGGAGCTCGTGACAAAAGGAATACTTCCAACACCTTTGACCAGCCGCGTTCTGCTATATCTCATCGTTACTTTGGAGCCTCGATGTCACGAGGACATGAAAAGTGATGTAAAGTATCTTTGTAACTCAACCTACGCTTAACCTAGACTTAACCATGGTTAAGTGTTGTAATGGTTTGGCCGTGAGGGCTAGAGGAAGTGCACACTTCCTAGAAGTTCCTAAGGGCAAAGTCTAGGTGCACCACTAGGTCCTAGGGGCAAGGCAAAGGCTTTAAAACAGGGGTCTAAAAGTTGGGCCCAAGGACAACCAACATTGTCCTTGGTATGGGGGTTAGGACTTTAATGAAGGGACAAATGGCAAGAAGGAGATGCCATTTGTCATGCATGTGTATGCATGCCCTTCCCCCACCTTCTATCTCTCTCCCCTCACTCTCCCAGAGGTGTTGGACATTTTTAGTTGTTCTTGTGTAGTTTTTGAGCTATTTGAGCTGTTTCAAGCCTGTTTTCAGCCGGTTTAAGCTGTTTTAAGTCTGTTTTGACTGTTCTAAAGCTAGTACGCATTTTTGCGAAGTGCTAGAAGTCATTTCTAAACTTTTTGAAAATTTTCGTATGGACTGTACCGACGTCCGTACGGCTGTAGAGAATCCGTACAGATGTGTGCAGTTGCCTCCTACAGGTGCCCAGGGTTGTCTTTTGTTGCGTTGGACCTTTGTGCACATGTTTCTGGTTGTGTGGTGGCTTTTGGAGTTGTTCTGGAGCTGTTTTGGACCAGTGCAGGCTGCAGGAGGAACTTTCCCGGGTGCTTTTGGCACCTCCTCTTAGGAGGACGCAGGCACAGATCCCGAGGCAGTCATTTCAGAGCAGATCTGTGGACCATCTTTCCTCTACAGCTCTTTCTTGTTCACCCTCCGCTCTCTACCTTCATTTCTCTCTTCTCCTGATTGCTGGAAGACACCTGCACCCTGCGGGGAGCCTGGACAGAGGATAGGTGCGAGGAAGTAGCTCGCCCCTTTGCCACAGACAGCGGAAGTTGCTTCTAGGTTTTGTTTTTTCTTATTCTTTCTTGCTTTGCAGCTTTTTGCAGTGCATGCGTGTTGTTTGCAGTCCTTTCAGGACTCCTACAGGTTCTAGCAAGCACCCAGAGGCAAGGGTGATCTTGTGAAAGGCCTAAGGACAATGTGGATGCATGTGATAGCCTTGAGGCTGCCTTGAGCTCCATTTGCCAGTGGTTTGGATGCCTGAATGCCTCTAAGTTGTGTCAGATCAGAATTGAATGCCTGAGTATGCCTTGCTAGTGGGAATTCTAGTGGTGCACTTGGATTAGATGCCTTGAAGACAGGTAGAGGATTTACAGAGAGGAACAGTGCATGGTTGAATCCTTGTTGTAAAGCATTTCCATTCAGAAGCATTAAATAAATACCGTAAGGGGCGCGAAGGCATTTGGGGCCAGTGGGTGCACTGTGTACTATTTTCATTGAGCAGGGGCATTCTAGCCTCACCTTTGTTGTTGTTGAAGCTTGTTTCTAAGTTGTGCTAAGTGATTGAAGTGACTGAAGCTTGCATTGTGGCCATTTATGAAGTTTCTGACTGAGTAGAAGAAGATCACTGTCCTTTTGTTTATCGAAGGCCGGTTTCACTGGATGAGTAGACTCCATGGTGGTGAACCAATCCTTTTTAAAGGACATGTGTTTCGAGGCACTGTTGTCCACGAACCAGGCATTGTCGTTCTCTCCTGCCAAGAGAGCAGAGCATGTTTCTGAGATCATGAAGAGCTTCTCTGTGGTAACATTTACCGCCTCCCCGCTTGACAACCTTGCCCTTGTTTTGCTTCTTTCGCTTTAGGTCTGCCTTCTTCTTGCGGCATTCCTTCGCCATATGATCAAGCTTCTCGCAATAGAAGCATTTCATGTTTTTCTTGTGCTCCTAATCGTCAATCTTCTTATGGAAGTCCTTGGACTTGCCCTTGCCGGACCTATCCTTCATAGTTAGGGCTTTCTCGTTTGCCTGGGAGTACAAATCTTCTCTAGCCTTCTCCTGGGGATAAGAAGAGGGCAAAGCTCTTCAAAAGCCATGGGCTTTGTTCTTTGACCTACTGTGACCGTCATCACGAAACCTTTGAAGCTCGTGGGTAGCTTATGTAGCACCATCAGTGCCAACTGGCTTGAATCCACCTTTTGACCAACTGCCGCAAGTTGGTCTCTCACAACCTTCACCTTCATCAGGTGGTCGTGTACTTTATCTCCCTCACTCATATCGATATGTTGTGAAGTTGATGCTGGAGAGTGAGGATGCGGGCCGTGTTGTCCGTCTCGTAGAGGTCTTTCAAAATGGCCCATGCCTCTACTGAAGTCTCTACCATCTGGATATGCTAGATGACCGTGTCTGCCGTCATCCCAATAAGCATGGCAAGAGCTTGAGCATCTCGGTCCTCCGAGTACTCGAGATCATCCGGGTCTGCCGGGGTAACTATGTTTCCTTTGCTGTCCAAGGTGTCTACCAGCCTCGGATCACCTCCTGTGACGAGCCTCCATAGTTCCCGGGCCACGAGGTGACTCCGGATCTTCACCTTCCATATTGGGTAGTTGGTACCATCGAGCTTCCTGCCTTCTCCGAAGTTGGGGATGAAGGAAGAAGGAAGATGAGAGAGGGGGCTGTCGTGGATGAGGCTATTGTCGACATGTCCGGAAACAAAAATCTTCTTTCTTACTATTCGGACAGCAAGGGCAGCAAGTAATACTTGAACCGGGACTGTCTTCTGCGAAGATTCTCGCATGGAAGTCCCTTCCTTCAAGCTCCCAGGTGAGCCCTAGAATATGGGCTCTGATACCATGCTAGAAATTACGGTCCAGCGGAAACAAAAGAGATGAATACTTGCTGGAAAACAACTCAACAAAAGTGCAGCAACAAAGTAACAAAGGAGATGGGAAAACTGAACAAGTTCTTCCTTCTAGAATGAAGGGCAAAAGGTTGCAAGAGGAGTAGCTACAAAGGGCAGCAGTTGCTGCAATCTTTTTCCACCAACGGTGGGCTAGACATGTCTCCTTCTCCCTACTAAGTGCACGCTGTTGGATCAGCTTCAGTGCTGAGAGGCTGGAGGCTGAAGTGCTATGTAATAGTGAGGGGGAAGGGGGCTTTATATAATAGAGGGGAGAGGCCACAAAGGGGTGGTGGATTGACCATCGACCATTGACCTTGACCACCGACCATTGACCTTGACCACCGACCATTGACCTTGGCCACCGGCCATTGACCTTGACCACCGGCCATTGACCTTGGCCACCGACCATTGACCTTGACCATCGGCCATTGACTTTGATCTTGGCCACCGACCATTGACTTTGATCTTGGCCACCGACCATTGACTTTGACCTTGGCCATCGACCATTGACTTTGACTGATCGGCGACCCCTCTCAATCACTCCCCTTTCTAACTACCTAAGCCCCTTGCCCTTCTCCTCATAAATGGAGGGGCAAAACATGTGGGGCATTAACCACGAATTCTAACAGCAAAGGGCTACAAGGAGAGGCCGTTATGGAGGCAGCAATGAAGATGGCTATGCAAAAACCCTAATCGGGTAGTAGGTAGTTGAAAAGAGGCGGAAATGAGTAGTGGGACAGCTTCAGCTGAGGTGGAACTGACTGCAGAACCGAGGCAGTTGCAAGACGGAGGAGCTTGAGCAGAATTAGGGTTAGGGTTGGGGCAAAGATGACGTGGCAAGGCGACTAGGGCAGGGCTAACCTGCTCTCAAAGAGACAGATAGTCTAGGGAGTGAAGAAGTGATACACAAATGTAGAAACCATAGAAGGCTTTCATTCATTCATTCATCATGATCACTGAATGAGACAAGTGATATACAATCTTATATAGGCTACACACTCACACACTTGCATAAGTGCATATGTGATAACTCCCAAAGTAACACGTGGCACTCTCACATGACTCACACATGAACTAGTACTAGATTTTCTAGTACAACACATCACACGTCACATGTCTCACCCACTCTTTGGCTATGATATCTCCAACAATTAGAGGGCAATTCTATTGTCTATTCAGAGATAGCTCTGTTAGAAACATGGTGTGTGTGTGAGAGAGAGAGAGAGAGAGAGAGAGAGAGAGGGAGAGAGGCTAGGGAGTGAAGAAGTGGTACACAAATGTAGAAACCATGAAGGCTTTCATTCATTCAAGATAAGTGAAGTACAAGCCTTATATAGGCTACTCACTCACACACTTCCACCAAGTGCATATGGGATAAGTCCCATCGTGACACGTGGCACTCACACATGACTCACACAATGACTAGTACTAGATCTCCAAGTACTACACACCAACACATCACATCGACACACTCTTTGGCTATGATATCTCCAACAACCCCCTTCAGGGCAAAGAGTGGGAGACCCAACACGCAAAGAGTAGACCGATCCCCCCCTCGCAATACTGCAAAGAGCAAGTCCAACTATCCAACACCTCCCATGTGATAGTGACTTCTCAGTGAGCTTGCGACCGGTAAGGGCAAACCATCACTCGTCAGCCCCCCTTACTCTGAACTGGGTGCTTAATACCATCAAACCAAAGTAAAAAACCATACAATCATTTTTTGGGGACAACCCAAGGCAAAGTACCTCTTATTGACTCCAAATACATTCACTTTAGAGGGACAAATCAAGGCTGAGAACCTTTATTTGACTCAACACAAGCACACATAGCATAGGGGCCTGGAAAGCCCAACCCTGGCCAAATGGATCCTCGTCCTCAAGAGGGAGGCCGTGAACCTCTGCAGTAGCTACATGTATCTCCTCCGGGGGCTCTTCAGGTTCAGCTTGTTCTTCAGCCAGGAGATTGGCATGAGTTTCATCAATAAGGAGGGTTGTCTTTCCATCAATTGAGGTCTCTTGAGCATTGAAAACAGCCAAGACATTATAGGGTATAGAAATGTCTTCAAATGTACCAAGAGAAGATAAAACCAGGAAATTCCTAATTTCTGAAATGTAGGGTTGTTGTATTCCAAAGCCACTTTGGAGCAACTGAACTGAAACCCTAGAATCTGTCATTCTGCAAAATTTGAATAGTCAAACTTATGAAGTGCTCCTATAGATAGTTGCGGCAGCTGGTCGAAGGCCTGAAGAACTCCAAAATGCACACGCAGGTCCGAAATGTGCAAGGCAGTAGCTATAGATGCTCCAAATGCAAAGGCAGGTCTCAAAACTTGCAGGAGGTTCAGCAAGGCAGCTCTGCAGTGCTGCAGCAGGTCACCACAGTGAAAAACGGCTGATGTAGATATGCTGGAAGCCTCAGAAGAGCTCCAAAAATGGGTCTGTTGAACGCGGTTCTGCAGCAGCAGCTCAGAAACCCTAATTTCGGCGATGAAATACTCCAAAACGTCCTTGGGGAAGCACACGTGCAGACACGTCTTGAAGGAAGTGCCAACCAGCAAGCAATAGGCATCTAGAACACTCAAATGAGGGCAGCAGTGGAGACAGCAAGGGATGAAGAGGCGGTTGGCTATGGAGGAGGCGAAAACAGAAACTAATGGCTGCAAGAGGAGGCAGAATAGAGGCAGAAATGAGGCGTCTGCAAGGAGGAGGAAGCTTAGCAGAGTTAGGGTTAGGTTAGGGTAGGGAGATGATAACGTGGTAGGGCGTCTAGGGCAGAATTGGCCTGCTTTGATACCATGTTAGAAACATGGTGTGAGAGAGAGAGAGAGAGAGAGAGAGAGAGAGAGAGGCTAGGGAGTGAAGAAGTGATACACAAATGTAGAAACCATGAAGGCTTTCATTCATTCATTCATCAAGTATGATGAGATAAGTGAAGTACAAGCCTTATATAGGCTACTCACTCACACACTTGCACCAAGTGCATATGGGATAAGTCCCATCGTGACACGTGGCACTCACACATCACTCACACAATGACTAGTACTAGATCTCCTAGTACTACACACAAACACATCACATCAACACACTCTTTGGCTATAATATCTCCAACAAGCTCCAGGTTGTTATCTCGATTTCTCTTTTTTCCAGATTAGAGATGCCTCGCCACGTTCGTTCACAAGGCAGTCAAACATCGTGAAGACCTACTTCGATCTCAAAGATAGGAGGAACGTACCTTGGTAGACTCATCTCATAGCATGATCATGGAATTCTTCCAGCCGGACCACACATACTCCCCCCCTATAGACCCTAGGCATGATTGGGACCTAGAGCCAGTGATATGACAGCTCAAGTAGAGGGTTGATGCACAGATTATGCTTGGGGACATTCCCTCCATGTTCAGAGTGGGAGCACGACCGACAGGCGTGATTGTCGCCCTTCTTAGACGTAGAAATGTTGACCAATATAGAGCATGTTGATGATAGTGATGTTGTAGATGGCGATTATTTTGATATGACTATGCAACCTTTAGTTCTTTGCTTTTGTATGGGTGTGGATGCTCGATTAGTAGCTCCACCCTTTTAAATAGCTTGTATCAGGTTTCTCACAGTCTCATAGACCCATCGATCTTCCGAAGACTTTAATAAACTTCCTTTCTTTCGTTCTTTCTTTCTTTCTCGTGTGTCTCATTGTATTATTGTAGAAAATCACATCCTTGTTGGTGTAGGTCTCCGAGAAACCCCATAAGTCAGGCTAGAGGGTGCCATCACAGTTCCACATTGTCATATGCAATTCGTTTTGTCTCTCATCGGCTCGACACTGTCATGTGTTGTCCACTTCCCCTTCTCCCCTTGCTATCCTTTTAGGCAGATAATCACTTTGCCATCTCTATAGGCAGCCCACTTCCCTTAATGCCTTGCTGCCATCACACGTACCAACCCTCTGTATGGAATCTCACTACTAGAGGCCTTGTTAGTGCGTCACCTTGTCCACCCTCTAAGCTGCCTCGCAAGTAAGGTTGGCACCCATCTAGGGCTTTGGCATCTGCCATAGGGGGCAAGTGTATATAGAGATAGACACAAACCAAGTCTTGAACAGTACATAGTAGAGTAGAACAGAAAAATACGTAATGTGCCCCAAAGATGGACAAAAACTTTATACAAATGTCACCATCTAGCAGTCAATGTACTCCCAAGATGTGAACCCCCAAAACCTATATTGCAAAGCAAGAATCGTGCCAAAGCCTATTGGGGTGAAGCCCTTGCAACCGCAATTCATATTCTCAACCGGATGAAGACAAAGGTTGTGGAACACATGACTCCATATGAGGCGTACTATGGTAAGAAACCAACAGTCTCTCACTTACGGATTTTTGGTTCTATCGCCTATGTTCATGTGCACAAGGATGAACGGAAGAAGCTTGATCCCAAAAGCCAGCAGTGCATCTTTGTTGGCTACAGTGAAGAGTCTAAGGCATACAGACTCTTCAACCCCAAGAAGAAGCAGATCATTGTCAGCCGAGATGTGGTGTTTGAGGAGACACTGCCAGAGACTGTGCTGCTTAAGAGGTTCCAGATGGAGAACTGCAAGCCTGTAGTTACACCGATGGAGGTTGGGCTGAAATTCAGCATCCATGATTCATCAACATTGGTGGATGCTGGACATTACCGACGGTTGGTAGGGAGTCTTTTGTACCTTACCAACACTCGGCCCGACATCTCTTTCTCTGTTGGAGTCTTATGCAAGTTCTCTGCCAAACCCAGGGAGGCACACTGGAGAGCAGGATTGAGAGTACTATGGTACCTACAGGGTACTAGTACCTATGGCATTACCTACACCTCAGGCTTGGGCCTTGGGGGTTTTTGTGATTCCGACTGGGCCGGGGACTTCAATACTCGAAGATCCACTACAGGCTATTGTTTTGTGCTTTCTTTAGGAGCTATCTCATGGCTCAGCAAGAAGCAACCTTCTGTTGCCCTCTCATCGACGGAGGCAGAGTACAAAGCTGCATGCACCGCAGCATGCGAATCTTTATGGCTCAGATGGATCTTGAAGGATCTAGACTAGACACAGACGGAGGTGACTGTGATCCTTTGTGACAACCAGATTTGCATGGAAGAATCCGGTGTTTCATGCTAGAACCAAGCACATCGAGGTTCACTACCATTTTGTTCGAGAGCTCATCATTGATGGCATTGTTGAGCTGATGTACGTCCCCACCGTCGACAACCTTGCTGATGTTTTCATGAAGGCTCTCCCTCAAGAGCAATTGGAGCATCTGATCACACGCATGGGTATCGGCCCACCATTGGGTCACTAAGAGGGGGTGTTAGAATTCGTGGTTAATGCCCCACATGTTTTGTCCCACCATTTATGAGCAGAGGGGCAAGGGGCTTAGGTGCTTAGAAGGGGAAGTGATTGAGAGGGGGTTGCCGACCGATCAAAGTCAATGGTTGGTGGCCAAGGTCAAAGTCAATGGACGATGGTCAAAGTCAATGGTCGGTGGCCAAGGTCAAGGTCAATGGCCGGTGGTCAAGGTCAATGGCCGGTTGCCAAGGTCAATGGTTGGTGCCCAATGTCAATGGTTGGTGGCCAAGGTCAATGGTCGGTGGCCAAGGTCAATGGTTGGTGGCCAATCCACCACCTCTTTGTGGCCTCTCCCCTCTATTATATAAAGCCCCCTTCCCCCTCACTATTACATAGCACTCAAGCCTTCAGCCTCTCAGCAATGAAGCTGATCCAGCAGCGCGCACTTAGTAGGGAGAAGGCGACTTGTCTAGCCCACCGTTGGTGGAAGAAGATTGCAACAACTGCTGCCCTTTGTAGCTGCTCCTCTTGCAGCCTTTTGCCCTTCATTCTAGAAGAAAGAACTTGTTCAGTTTTCCTATCTCCTTTGTTACTTTGTTGCTGCACGTTTGTTGAGTTGTTTTCCAGCAAGTATTCATCTCTTTTGCTTTCGCTGTATCGTGATTTCTTACATCTCATCTCCTCAACCAGCCGCACCATTCGGGGTCTCTTGGAACAGTGCCTAGGCCATTGATAGCCTCTCGGATAGCTGGGCGGTGCATCCTCCTAGCTTGCTGGTCCGCACACTGTTCAAGGCACGCCCGCACGTTTGGACTTTGAAGATGTTTTATTGCCGATTTTAGGGTTTGCAGGATGCTGTAGCAGAAGTCAACCATCTGTGAGCATTTACTCCAGATTTTCGTGACCTTTGAAGGCTATTTCGACATATTTTGAGACTGCTGCTGCAATTTCGAGTCATTTTGAGAGTGCTGCTGCAGAACCGCCTGTTCCAGAAGCATTTTCGGGGCTGCTCCTAGCCTCTAGTTCTTCTAGAACAGTCAATTTTTGGACTAGTGACCTGCTGGTGTGTTGGAGCTGATGTACTGAAGCACGTCACACACCATCTCACTGTGTGTGTAAACCAACATCTCTGGTCACCTGCAGGTGATTGTGCCATGGAAGAGAACAATGCTAACCATGGTAATGTGCTACGTCTAGAGGTGTGATCTCCGTATGCCCTGACTTGCTATAAGTAGGTGATGAGCTGAAACGCTGCATCTAGCTACAATTGTGAAGATCCAAACTCAGCTTGGATGATCTGGTGAGGAAGTGACGGCTTACTGTGAATAATCCGTGATAGCATGAGAACCTGTAGTCGCTTCACACGAGCCCACTCAGTATCTAACAGGTCCGGCCCCCAACAAGGGCTGCCATACATCCCCACTGGTCCAACCAGGAGTCAAAGAGTAGGCATTTGGTCCGAGGGTCGTGAAAATGTGAACGGAAGCTGGAGAGGGGATTGCCCATTATAGGGTACACTTGGCAGTCATCTCACAGGAGGGAGATGAGGAGAGAAATGGGATATGAAGTTCTGGAGAAGTGATAGTTCTCTTTAGAGCACATCTAAGATTGTTTATATCTGTGATGCAGAAGGAGAAGCATGCACGCCACATGTGGATACAAGTTCAGTCGCGTGACACATGGATGAGGTGATCAGTGTTAGAATTATAGATATAATTCAGCAGTGACCAATGTAATTTAATAAGCTAGTTAGGGGCACTTTTCCCTCTTTAAGAGGTTTTTCCCCCTAACCGCAGTTAGTTCACTAACTATGGTTAGTGACTACTAAGGTTTTGTCACTAGGACAAAACCTTATCTCTCACTCTTTGAGTCGTACTCTTTACACTCTTCTATTGCAACTCAGCTCTCAAGCTCTCACTCTCTTGCTCTCTCTCACTCTCCCCAATCTCTCACATTTGGTATCGGAGCAATTGATCTTGCTCCCTGCTTCTTCCCCGTTCAGCTCCAGCCTACAGCCCACACTCCTGCTGCTACCTTCTGTACCTTCAGTACCCTGTCGTACCGTACCTGCCGTACTGCTCCTGCGTCGTCCGTACAAGTGAAGCAACGTACATTCTGCATCTACATTCCGTACAGCAAACATTCAGCCGTACAGTCCGTCGCCAGACTGTACGGTTCGTCGTACAGTTCTGTACCTGCGCGTACGGTTTGCTATCACCATCTGTACAGTTCGCTGTCACCATCCGTACCTGCGCGTACAAGAGGTCATTGTCCCTGCTTCCGTACAGGTTCTGATTCCGTACAGCTTGCGTCATCACCGTACGGTTCTGTGTAACTGTCCGTACAATCTGTACTCTGTCGTACATTCGCATGTGTGGAAGATCTGTACCTGCTTTTCTGTACTCAGTCGTACATTCGTACTTGGTCGACTGTACTCACTGTACCAGCAGACACTTGCAGTTCTTTGTTGTCATTTGGGTATTTTCAGGTTCACAGTTACTTGCGAAGCAAACATTGCAGACAGATCTGCAGATTTGGTCTGAAATTTGGGGCTTTTGTTCAAAAATTGCAAATTTGGGGCTTTTAGTGAATTTGCCCCTTCTTGATTGCATTTGGGGCTTTCAGTTTTGTAGTACAATTTCTTGAAGAAATTTGGGGATTTTGTAATTACACTGCAATTTCGCAGTGAAATTTGGGGCTTTTGTAGACAGAGCGCAATTCTTGCAACATTTGGGGCTTTTGATCAATTTGCCCCTTTTCGGTTGCAATTTCAGGCCTATTTTGGGGCTTTTGTGTTGGGAGAGCAATGTCTGGAGATTTCAGTTCATACTGCCTTTCTTGAAGTGTTTTGCAGCACTTTTGGCAGATTATGGAGAGTTTTTGATGCTTGGACAGATTTCTGACAGTGCAAGTACAGAAATTTGAGTTGCATTTACAGCCAGTGCTTGGCTGTGTTTTTTGGGAGTTGTGCATTTCATTCCTAGTAAGGGAATTCAGTTTTGTATCTGCTTAAATCTCTTTCTCAGATATGGCCCAGCAAAATCAGAATGACTTCCAGTTCGGTGGTCTTTCACATGAAGACAAGTTGGATGGTACCAACTACTCCCTCTGGAGTTTTATGGTACGCAATAATCTGATTTCTCGCAATTTATGGGATTATGTGAATGGGGGTGAGATCCGACCAGCAGGTATGGCACCTGATACCCCTCCTCAGCAAGGAGGTGGAAGAGGTCGTGCACAGGGTGCAGCTGCAGAACAAGTTGTTGGTGCAGCTATAGCCACTACTCCAGAGCAGAAGAGATGGGATTCACGGGATGCCTTAGCTTTGTCATGTATCTCTCTTTCAGTGAAAAGATTTATCATTCCGCATATCTGGTCGTGTAAGACCTCGAAGGCAGCGTGGGATATTTTAGAAAGCATGTATGCAGCCCGGAATGATGCAAGGGTATCTTTCTTGAAAAGAGAGTTAAGTAATACACATATGGAAGAGGGTGACTCCATGTCAGTCCACCTCACAAAGCTACAGGATCTCAGAGAGCAATTATTAAACATAGATGAGATTATTCTTGATTCAGAGATGATTACTACCACTTTGAATTCTCTTTCCGAGTCTTATCTCAGCTTTCATACCTCGCTGAACTTATCATTGAGGGGGGGTGCAAATCCTCTCACTTTTCATGAGTTGATAGGACTTCTGCTTCAGGAAGAGCAGACCAGGAAAAACTTGGCTTCACGTGCAGGTGAACAAGCTATGCTCTCAAAGTTTAAATAAAAAACAAAGGGACAGGCAAAGACATCAGTAAATCAGCCTTCCAGTGGGTCAGGACAGCCTTCACAAAAGGCTAAAAATGATGCAAGTAAGCCCCAGAAGAAGGGTTTTTGTCACTACTGCAAAAAGCTAGGTCATCACATTGCAGAATGCAGGAAAAGGCTTGCAAAAGAGAAGAAAAACAGCTCCGGTATGGCTGTTTCAGATTCAGCTCCTCATGCATCTGATAGTGGGGATGCTGCAGCCAACTTTGTTGGATAGGATTATGCCTTTTTATCTTGCATTTCAGATTCTAGGCTGGCTGCTCTAGATGCTCGGGATAGTACAGCCACTTGTAATGATGATACATATGCATTTTTGACTTGCAGTTATGACTCTTCTACGGATGCATCTGCTTTCAGTGTCAATGAAACACTAAACACTTGGTATTTTGACAGCGGTGCATCCAAACATATCACTTCTAGGAAGTGTCTTTTTACTTCCTTGCATCCACCTCCCGTTGGTAAGAAAGTCACTTGTGCCAATAACTCATCATATTCAATACGTGGCACAGGAGATGTTGAGCTTACTGCCATTGATGGCTCAATTTTCAGACTTTCAGATGTCTTATATGTGCCTGGTATAACCAAAAATCTTCTTTCAGTGTCCACTCTTAACAAAGCTGAATTTCAGGTCATCTTTGAGGATGACAAATGTGCTGTCCGAGACAGGGAAGATGATTATGCCTTAAGATTATCTGGTACTCTGCTGTGTGGGCTTTTTCAGCTTGATCTTTTTGAGAAAAGAGCAGCCCATGCTCTTGCAGTTTCTACCCCTACTGCTGCCATGCAGAATGCAGAATTATGGCATGCCCGATATGGCCACATGCATTACAACAGCTTGATGACACTTCAGAAGCATTTCATGGTTGATGCATTGCCACCTCTTGAGATACCTCCTCCACATGCCTGTGAAGGGTGCATTGTAGGCAAGATGCATAGATTCCCCTTTTACAAGGATGGTTCAGTTAAAGCTGTCCGCAAATTACAGCTTATACACAGTGATGTCTGTGGTCCCATGAGGACTCCATCATTGGGTGGTCATCTCTACTTTGTTACCTTTATTGATGATTACTCCAATTTCACTTGGGTCTTTGGGCTGAAGCGCAAATCAGAAGTGTTCATGGTGTTTAAACACTTTTCAGCCATGGTTGAAAATGAAACCGGACTCAAGATATAGACATTGCGCACAGATAGAGGTGGGGAATACTTGTCTGCAGATTTTGATGCTTTTCTGAAAGGCAAGGGTATTGTGCATCAGCTCACAGTGAGGCTGACCCCTCAGCAAAATGGCAAAGCTGAGAGGAAAAAGAGAACTCTCATGGAGATGGACAGATGTATGCTGAAAAGCAAACACATGCCTCACAAATTCTGGCTTGAGGGTCTGATGTGTGCCAATTACATTTTGAATCGGGCTTCCACTAAGGCTTTAAAAACAAAAACTCCCTATGAGGTCTGGAATGGGAGAAAGCCTTCAGTGGATCATTTCCGAGTCTTTGGATGCCTTGCTTATGCTCATGTGCCAGTTGAATTTAGGCACAAGTTGTCAGATAAAGCCATTAAGTGCATATTTGTTGGGTACAGTGCAGAAAGCAAGGGGTACCGTCTCTACAATCCTGCTACACGCAAGATCATTGTCAGTAGAGATGTGATATTTGCTGAAAATTCAGCTCACACTCAGGCTGAAGTTCAAATGCCTTCTTCTTCAGAGGATGTCTTTGAGGGGTTGCTACCCATTGCCTTGGGTTCCCCTGCTGATATTTCTGATGCAAATCAGAATTTACAGCCACCTCCCGATGCTTTAGTTCCGCCACAGGATGTCTTGCCACCTCCACAGGCAGTGGGACAGGTGGTGCAGCAAGAAATTGCAGACATACATGCAGCAAAAACAGTCCCAAACTGGCTGTTACAGACTCTCAGGGAGAGTAAAATTGATGCTCCGTTACCTGGCAGGGCTCGCAGTGCAGCAAGGCACATGGAAGGTGCTAATTCAGTGGAATCAGCATATGCAGGTACTCTTCTTGATGAGGAGGAGCCTGGCACATTCGAAGAGGCAAAGGACAATGTGCATTGGATGAATGCCATGCACGATAGTTGCAGTCCATTGAAAAAAATCAGACTTGGGATGTTGTAGACTTGCCACCAGGTAAACATGCCATTGGCACACGATGGGTTTTCAAGGTCAAACGGAAGCCAAATGGCTCCATTGACAGATACAAGGCAAGGCTGGTTGCTAAAGGCTATGCTCAGAAAAAGGGCATAGATTATGAGGAGACATTCGCTCCTACATCCCGGATGACCACCATCCGATCAGTTATTGCAATGGCTGCACATTTTGAGTGGAATGTTCATCAGTTGGACATAAAAACAGCCTTCTTAAATGGAGACTTGCTGGAAGAGGTGTATGTCAAACGACCTCCAGGCTTTGAAATTACAGCAAATGCACTTCAAGTATGCAAGCTAAACAAAGCTTTATATGGGCTGAAACAGGCCCCTCGTGCATGGTATGCCAAGATTCATGCCTTTTTGACCAGCAAAGGGCTGCACAATAGTCCTACTGAGAGCACCCTCTACATCAAGATGGATGGGGGGGAAATTTTAGTCATCCTTCTTTATGTCGATGACTTACTGCTCACAGTCCAACAACAAAAGCTATATATGCCTTGCAAAGAATCCTATGTTTCATTCAAAGACAAAGCATCAAAGTGCAGTTTCACTTTATCAAGAAAAAGAGGTAACAAATGCAGCAAATCTCATACTTTGCACCACAAACAAGCAGGGCAGTTGACATGTTCGCAAAAAGTTTAAATGGTGCAAGGACACGTCAAAGTGAGTGTTAGGAGTCAATGCTTGGTTTTAGGTATGCTTGATGCATTTCTAAACCAAACAATGGTCTTTATTAAATTTCAACATCAGTTGCCATGTGGCACAACTACATCATCAAGGGTTATAGCGAGCCTAATGTTGTACTGCATAGGATTACACTAGTTGTGTATTGCTTGTGAGATTTCAATGCATGAAAGCCAGCTGTTTTCTCTCATTTCTTTTGCATGCATCTACACCACAACATCATCCAACAACATATAAATAGTGTCTCCAAATTTTAGAAGCACGGATAGCAATCATTCTTTTGAGTAAGATATTGAAGACAAAATTGCAGATTTCAAAGCTGATTTGCAAACCAACTTTGACATGTCAGATTTGGGGCTGCTTCACTTTTATTTGGGGATCCAGTTCTCTCATGAGACACGTGGCACTGTTATGTCTCAGTCCAAGTATGTGCAGAAACTCTTGGACAGATTTAACATGCATGATTGTAAGCCCATAGCCACTCCCATGGAGCCGGGGCTGAAACTCACAATGCATGACGCAGGAGAATTAGTTGATGCCACACTTTACAGTCAGGCTGTTGGATGCCTCATATATCTCTGCAACACTAGAGCTGATATTCAGTTTGCAGTATCTCAAGTGAGCAGGTATATGCACAGCCCAAAAACTATGCATTGGCAGGCAGTTAAGCGCATCTTCCGTTATTTGCAGGGCACGAAGTCCTTTGGCTTGCTATTTCCCAGGGGGGGTGACTTGCAGATGCATGCCTACAGTGATTCATATTGGGCTGGTGATTATGACACTAGGCAGTCCACTAGTGACAATTGTTTCTTTTTGGGTAAATCTTGCATTTCCAGGCTAAGCAAGAAACAATCTACAGTGGCTACCTCATCATGTGAAGCTGAGTACAGGGCAGCTTTCACAGCAACAGTTGAATGTGTTTGGCTGCGACGTCTATTTGCTGATCTTCATCTGTCTTTGGAGGGTCCTTCTCCAATTCTCATTGATAGTCAGAGTGCCATTGCAGTGGCAAAGAATCCAGTGTTTCATGCTCGCACGAAGCACATTGAGGTTCACTATTACTACGTCAGAGAGAAGTTGCATGCAGGAGAGATCAATATGATCTTTGTGTCCACACATGACAACGTTGCATATATTTTCACCAAAGCACTACCACGTGAAAAGTTTGAGGCATTTCGCAGTGCCCTGAACTTATATCCGTTTGGTGATTGATCAGCCTTGTACATGACATTGGCACTGCAGGGGGGTGTTAGAATTATAGATATAATTCAGCAGTGACCAATGTAATTTAATAAGCTAGTTAGGGGCACTTTTCCCTCTTTAAGAGGTTTTTCCCCCTAACCGTGGTTAGTTCACTAACTATGGTTAGTGACTACTAAGGTTTTGTCACTAGGACAAAACCTTATCTCTCACTCTTTGAGTTGTACTCTTTACACATTTCTATTGCAACTCAGCTCTCAAGCTTTCAGCTCTCAAGCTCTCACTCTCTTGCTCTCTCTCACTCAATCAGATCTTTTGGGGGCTTCTCTTTGAGGGTAAGTTACCCATCCCCATCACTGATCCGAGAATTTGGCACATATATGAGACCTCACTCTGTGCATGTCTTCTTTGCCTATCGTTGGAGGGTCTTGGAAATGTGCCTGAATGCACTGTCACTCTAGTCGAGCAAGAGCTCCTTGCCATTGTGTAAGTCGTGCTCTGGCTACATGAATCATTGTGAAAACTGGCCCCTTGAAGACTGCCCCTAGATAGGTGTATGACTGCACGATCTCAACGACTCCCCTTGCTATGTCAATGAAGCACTGCCTTTGAGGAGTTGAAGATCATAACCTATAGGGAATTTAGGTGTCTGTGTAGGTGCGCCTCTGGAGAGGTATGGATGGGTAAGTCCAGCTTGGTTCTGAAAGTTCATGTACGATGCGGAGAAGGAACTAGAGGTACAGGAGGTGCAGGAACTTGGACCTGATGTTGATGATGTAGTTTGAGAGCTTTTGCATGGGAGCTGATGGAGCATCTCTTTGACAGAGTGGGTATTGGTCCACAGTGGCGTGTGAGCCCCCATAGGAGGACAAGGGGGAGTGAGACCATACGAGGGAGGGATTGAGAGAGGCTGCCATGTGGTAAGCAAGCACGCTGCCACACGGGCAACAACATAGCATCTTCTTGAGTATATTTAGGGCAGCCACAAGGGCTGCCCAGGCCAGCACATATGGCTGGAAATAGGCTCGCTGGAATGTGGGCAAATGGGCTGGGATCGAGCCAGCAAGATATGAGTACAGCAGAGGCCCTTTGTAGGCCAGTATAGAGCAGGACCTGGCTGCTGGTTGGCAGTCCCATAGACTGCAGTTGGCAGTGGCAGGGTTAGTTGGCCAGATCTGGTTGGCTGAACCCTGGGCACAGTCGGTCATCCAGGGGATGGACTCAGCCTTATAAAAGGAGACCCTCTTGGGGTCATTTGGCAGTCCCATAGACTGCAGTTGGCAGTGGGAGGGTCAGTTGGCCAGATCTGGTTTGCTGAACCCTGGGCACAGTCGGCCATCCAGAGCCTTATAAAAGGAGACCCTCTCGGGGTCATTTGGCAGTTAATTCTGCAGCAAGTCTTCAGCATTCTAGGGCACCACAGTGTGCATACCTGCAACCAGTAGGAGAGCAACTGTGGGTGCATAGGATTGAGCATATTGAGCAGTAAGAGCTCATCCTTGAGTAGCTACTGAAGCCTGCTATGAAGAGGCACGTGAGAGAGTACAAAAGTCTACAGCAGTTAGTGCAGCATACAGAGCGGGTATTGGTGCCTTACTTTAGTCGATGTATGCTGCAGGTGCTGATACTTAATCGGGCAGGTTTTGTACTCGGCTTACACAATTATACATGTTCCTTTTTGGCTGTACATCTGAGTGTGCTCAACCTAGATCTGAACTGGTTTCTATCTACTTGTGTACACACGTGTTGAAGTGAGATTGTGGGTGTGGTATCTTGGGAAATCTTCTGCATTAGATGACTTGTCAAAATTGATGATAGACGCAAGGTCATTGTTGTTCTAACATGGTGTCTTGCTTGATTGTTGAGCTAGAGATACATGTTGAGATCTTCCACGTGGTATGTGAGCGAGTGGGACAGTTTTAGTGTGTTCCAACGCGCAATGGTAACATGACCTAGCTAAACTTAACTAATATCAGAAGAAAAAAACAAACCCTCGTTGGCCCAAAACTGGTATATAGAGTGCCAAAACCAAAGCATTAACTATTAACATTTATCATATACATGAGATTCACACTTGTTGCTAGGTGCGAATGAAGTGATTCTCGTATAGCTTATAATCAAGACTATGCTCACCCTAGTGGAATTCAAAGGCTTTGAGCTTTGCTCCAAAATTCAGACCAAGACTGTTTCCTTATTATAATAAGATTGTTTCTGTACACTTAAGATTCTTATTCATTATTGCTTTTGGTTCCTAAAAGACCTTTAATCTATCTCCCCCACTCCTTGTCCCTTGGGGGTTCTCCTTCCCTCTTTGAACCCCCAAAAGACTCAGATCTACCCTTGCACAAAAATAAAAGATAGGATATGCAATGTTCCCTTTTCTGCGATAGATCTCACTGTTTCATAGTGCATGTTCTTCCATTTCAAGCTAGGATAAATCTCATAAGCATTGTGTCTCATTGCAGCCACCGTAAAGGATGGATAATGGGTCAAACTTATATGCATGCAGATTGGACAATTGCAAGCTGCTGGCCTAATCAAAGGAGGCTCAATGGAGAATGCCATGATTTGCAGGTTCAGCTATCTACAACGCCCTTTAAAAACATGATTTTGTTTATTGTGAAGTGAAGATGTTTGGTAATGAATTTATTGATTTAGCCCTCAATCAATTATTGCCGCCTCCTGCCACCTTCCTTTCCACTTACCCCACCCTCCAAAACCACCAAAAATTGGGGACAAACTGCTTGATTTGTTTACTTCCTCAACTTTGTGTGTGTGCAGTTATGTACTTGCATGTTGGTTGTACTTCCAATTTCTGCTCTTCTACATGCATTGCACTTACTACGTTCCCATGTTGTGAGCCTTGACTTGCAAGCAAGAAAGAGGCAAAAGTAGGATAGTGCTCTCTAGGTCACCTTGTAGTACATTCTTGTATTAAGGTGGAAGCCATTGCACAAAATCTGTGATGGGGTAGATCAGTGCCCCAAGAGGCCAATTCATATTAATTCGCAGAACCAATAACGAGAGGCACTTGTAGGACTGATTGGCCTTTTTTTGGGGCGTCTGTTTTTGGTTTAGGGAGTGGGTTGGGCTCCTAGACCTAGAAGTTGGCCTATTGAGCCTTAGGGATGCACCATGTAGGTGTGGATGAAAGAGGGCCAAACCCTTGTGAATCCTTACCTGATGAGTCATCTTGGAGCCATTGGAGGGAGGGCGGAGCATCCTTTTGGCACTTTTGCAGCATTGTAAGCTTCCATTGCATCGATCAATTTATTACGCAGTGAGCTTCACATCTAGAGTAAGAAGAGGGTTAGTTAACAGTAATAACATGTTAGGAAGCAAGCACTGCAAGCTGCTGCTGCCATGTAGCAGATAGTGATGCAGGCAAAATGGTTGATGGGGCTTGACACCTTGCAATAGGTACAATTGTTTGCACCCAACTCACGATGCAGTCACTTTCCTCAAGGCAACACAAAGAAAGCACAAACTACGGAGGTGGCTTGTGAAAAATGGTCTGCTGTGGTTCGTGCCTGGAATGTGCAGAAGTGTGGGTTCTCTCAAGGCAGTTTGCCTTGTGAAAGAGTATGCAAATGTACAATCTATAAAACAGTTGGAATTTTAGTGACATTTGAGACAAGAATGTGCAGCAAGACTATTGCAAGGTCCAGATTCTGAAAAAGGAGTCAGCTTTCTAGGTTTCCAGTGTAGAGTCAGCTACAAGAGGTTTGGAGTCCAGAGGTCACACTGCAACTCACACTCTTTTGCGACTCAAGTATTCAGTGTCCAGGTGCAACTCAAGTCTTGCAGTTACAGATGCCGTAACTGTAGCTCCGCTTCTACAGCTCACTCGGTTCTTGCAAGACTGCAGCTCATTGCGGCAATTCCACAACTCCAGTTCACTGCCACAGCTCCAAGTCAGAACTGAAGCTCCATTGCTGCAGCTCCAAGTCTCAGCTTGAAGCGGCCTAACCAACGGTTCCACTTTTTAATAGTCCCATCTGCATGATACTTAATTTTATATAGATCTCCTTACTTGAATCCACCAAATTTCCAATTGCAATTGTATATATTGGATCTGTAGATTGGAAAAAATATATTCCTTAATATCATCAGGAAGCAGAAGATTCATGTTCTGAATACAAAATTAATCATCTGTAGCCTCCATGTACATGCTTGAGCTTCTTAAAAGTGGGATGAGCATGGCTGTCTTGAACTATCTGCATGTGTCATCTTGGTATTCTTTTGTCCTTCCTTGCTGTCTCATCTGTGTGTACAAAAGGATTATTTGATGAGTTCGTGTTAATGGTTTATGTGCAATGCAAAGGGTGGGATCATTTCATAAGTTCATGTTAGTGTTTTGTGTGCAAACCAAAGAGTCAGATAATTTGTTAGTGGTTTTTGTGCAATACAAAGAGCGGGATCATTTGATAAGTTCATGTTAGTGGCTTGTGTGCAAACGGAAGAGTCGGATCATTTGATAAGTTTATGTGTGTGCCTTGTGTGCAATGCAAAGGGTGGGATCATTTGATGAGTTCATGTTAGTGTAGAGTCTGATCATTTGATGAGTTCATGTTAGTGGTTTGTGTGCAATGCAAAGGGCAGGATCATTTGATAAGTTCATGTTAGTGGTTTGTGTGCAAACCAAAGAATCGGATCATACCTAGGTGAGTCTTGGATTAGGGTTGGTCACTTCCCCACCTGTGAGCCCCCAAATGAGGAGTGCATCAGGGGGGTGGACCATAGAGAAAAAGTGAGGGGACTGCCACATGGGCAGCAAGCAGGTTGTCATGTGGGCAGCACTTCTTGGAAGCATACCTGGCTGTGTGGAGCAGCGAGATGCATGGAACACCGGCAGAATGCTACTTGAAGACCTTTGGGACAGATCTGATGGCAGGCCACTTCAGCAGCAAGAAACCCAAAGGAGCAGTACGGAACTGATGTCAGCACTATGCACGGAATGTACGTCATACGGGCACCTGCAGGCTGAGGTCAAGGCTGTTCTAGGGCCTGGAAAGGACCAGGATAGAGGAGGATTCAGGGCAGGAATAAGGCGTTGCAGGTGCAGCAGTTCTGGCAAGGATTTGGGGCAGGAAAGAGCTCCGACCAGGGCTGGAGAAGCATGGGGTAGTGGCTGTGACCATGTGGGCAGGCAGACCAGCAAAGGAAGCCAGGAAAACCTGGCTATAAGGCTTGAAAGATAGCCAACCAGGCCGACCTGGTGGTTGGCTGGTTGGGGCTGCAAGTCAGCTCATAGGGGGGCTGCTGGGTCGGCCAGTAGACTCCTATTGGGTTGGCCAGTTCAAGGGCCCTTGGGGCCTATATAAGGAGGGCCATTGGGGGCCCGGGCCTCATACATCGTCACCTGGAGCAGCAGAAATCAAGTAGCAAGGAACAACAGACATCATCTTTTGGGCCTAAATTCAGGAGGAGAGAAGAGGGCAAAAGCTGTGCTACTATCACCTTGGCCCCTTTAGATCTTTGAGCCTGTGTGCTCCTCTGAGCTTCTATAGACTCTCTATCCAGTGATCCCTCCACCTTACAGCCCGGGTAGTCAGCCTAGGTGCACAGCTTCTCCGCAGAGAACCACAGTTTGGTGGGACTCAGGCCTCTTGTCTATTGTGTCCATCTTGGATGGAAATATTATTTTGTTGGTACTATATCTCTCTTGGATGACTGTCTATTTACTGGCTTGCACACACATCTGTGATTGTAAAGTACACACAAGTACAGAAGTTGGATTCTGTAGTAAAACACTACCCTGTGTAATTCTTGGGGATGCTCTATCAGTCTTCTGCGGCAGGATACCCTCTGTAGGGATTTCATTTTTGACATGGTATTAAAGCCCTGACGGAAGTTCACAGGAACTTGTCAGGAAGTGAAGCTTGAAGGCAAGGACCTTGCTCAAGGGTGACTTCGATTCATTGCTCGGGGGATTGATTTCGATGTTTGAATGATTGTACCTAGGCTCGAGCCTCAGGTTCAAGCAGATGTCTGAAGGATTGTACTCAAGCGAGAGGCTCGGGTTTAGGCAGGTGTACGACACTCTAACTTTACCACTTTCTGTGCATTGTCATGGCCAACTGATATCAGATCCCTAACTTTGGAGACATGGGCAAGCTTGATGGGACCAATTAACCATTGTGGACGATGAAGGTTCGGAGCCACTTTGTGCTGAGGGAGTTGTGGGAGATTGCGATGGGGAGAGAGCTGATTCCTCAATCCACCATGTCTACTCCAGCCACAACAACAGTAGCAGCAGAGTGCTGACACCTGCAAACCCTATCTTAGTGAGAGCATGGCAGATTCGTGATGCGGAGGTCTTGGCTATCATTGCGGATACCATGGCAGATGTGGTGTTTCCTCACATACAGACGGTGAACACCTCCTTCGAGGCGTGGACCACGCTGAGGGACATGTATGAGCTTAATAACGAGGCGAGGATCTTGGACCACGAGACGGAGTTGTATGGCATGAGCATGGATGAAGGGGAATCAGTTCGGGATCACATCACGAAGATGAAGGTGGTGTGGAATCAGCTGGCAACAGTTGGTCTTAAGGACAAGCTTGACTAGGATGGCAAGGCTGTTGCTGGGAATGCTCCCCCAGAGCTATAGTAGTTTTGTTACTATGATGATTGCAGGGTAGAGCGCAGCGCCTGTGACTTTTGAAGGCTGGTTCCATTGTTGCTGTAAGAAGAACCTTGGGAAAAGAAGTATGATGGAACATATGATAAAGCCCTAGTAGCCTAGGACAGGAGCAAAGGCAAGGGCAAGGGTAAGCATGGCTAAGTCAAGCCTAAGAAGGACAAATCTGACACCGGAGTGGACTCTTGAGATGGAGAGAAGAAGAAGAAGAGGAATAAAGCAAAGAAATGCTTTCATTGTGATGAGCCAGGGCATTTGGTGAAGGATTGCAGAAAGAAGAAGGCTAATTAGAAGAAGAAGGGGGCCAGCTCAGAGTCAGAGGAGTCAAACTCAGCTCAGTTGTTGGTGATCAAAGCGGAACTTTTCTTGGTGGTGTTAAAAACGAGAGAGTGAGAGAGCAGGAAGCAAGAGAGCTGAACGTAGTACTTGTAATAGAAGAAGTGACTAATACAAGAAGTGGGATGGATTTTGTCTAGGTGACAAAACCTTATCCTTCACTAACCGTAGTTAGTGAACTAACTGTGGTTAGGGGGAAAAACCTCTAAATGAGAGAAAAGTGCCCCTAACCTACTTATTACATTACATTGGTCACTGCTGAATTATAATAATAATTCTAACACCCCCCTGCAGTGCCAATGTCATGTACAAGGAAATGATCAATCACCAAAAGGAGATAAGTTCAGGGCACTGCGAAATGCCTCAAACTTTTCACGTGGAAGTGCTTTGGTGAAGATGTCTGCAACATTGTCATGTGTTGACACATAGATCATACTGATCTCTCCTGCATGCAACTTCTCTCTGACATAGTGATAGTGAACCTCAATATGCTTCGTGCGAGCATGAAACACAGGATTCTTTGCCACTGCTATAGCACTCTAACTATCAATGAAAATCGGAGGACCCTCCAATGAAAGATGAAGATCAGCAAATAAACGACGCAGCCAAACACATTCAACTGTCGCTGTGAAAGCTGTGCCTACACCTACTTGTCCATATATACCAAGCAATGATGCTCGCTATCGGTTCCCATCTATGACAATTTCTAGGTGTACACACCGTCTCTATCAAGTCCATAGTACGGACAAGGTCAGCTTCTTCCCTACCAATCTGAAGGATGAACTCCTGTGAGTGTCCTCATACGCACAAGCAATAGCAAGCTGGAGCTGTAGTAGCTCAGCTAGGATAGAAAGAGCAAAGAGACTACTGGATCGCATCCAACAAGTGAGTCACAAGGCAGTAAGTTGAAAATGCGAATTAGTTTCAGCAGTTTAAAAAAAGGGCCTTAGGTGATTTAGCAGGTTGAAAAGTTGAGGGGTACTGAGAGAAAGGTAGGTGCATGCACAGGCTGCCTGCATGCGTCACAAACTTATTGTGAGAAAGGCTTTGGCATGCAAGCCATGAGTCTTGGCTTATGCATTGCAAATTCTTTGTACAAGGCGAGCGAATTCTACACAGCTTACTCGGCTGTGTTTCATCCAAGAATTCGTCCCTTTCTATGCTCAAATCACTGCCTACTGCCTACCCTTGCAAGGATTTCAAACATGCAATCAGAGAAACCAATTCATCCCAAAATGATCCCTGAAAAGCATGCTCGAACTCAGCTCCACTGCCATATCTTAGCATAACAATTGTAGGAATCAAGCAAACAAGCAAGGCATTCACGGACAAGAAGAAAGAGAAACAGCCCCTATAGGTTAGTCACCACTAACTTGTTAGAAAATACCCAACAGAGGGTACGCACAGCGGAAGACTTATAGTAATGCCCAAGAGCTCACACAGTGTGATGTGGGGTGTGGAATCACAAAATTCTTTACTTAATGTACGTCACATAGATTTGCAGACTCATCAATAGACAATGAACCGGCCAGATAGAGAAACCACCAAAATATATATTTCCGTCCAAAACTATGGACACAATACAAGAGATAGAGATCCAGAGTCCCACCAATGGTGTGGTCCTCTGATCTTACCACAAGGTCCTTCTCCTATCTGCTGGCTATCTCTCGACTCGATCCCGTGTGCTCCACCTCGAGCTTATGTGGACTCTCCGTCCTTTGATCTCAGCTCCTTGCTGCCCTAGAAGACAGCCAAAGTCTCAGCCTCACACTTGAGCTAAGTCTGCTGCAACACTGGTACTTCTTCAGCTTCTGGATGTAGGCCCCAAGGGTTGTGCTCTGCTGCTCCTTTCTGCTCTGCTGGAAGCTGCACTGCTGGATATGAAATGAGGGCTGAGGCCTCTGCTTTTATAGGCCCCCAAGGACCCCTTGGAAGTAACCGACCAGCCAGCCCTAAATGGGCCGACTGGCTGGTCTGTTTGGGCCGACTAGTCTGCCCCAAAACCAGCCCTTTAAGGGCTCCAAAACTAGGGCCCTTTGGCCCACACTTTTAGGGCTTTTAGCCCTCCAATCTAGGCAAGGGCCCAGCCTATATAAGGCATGCCACTGCCCACTGTCAGCCCCATTTGCTGCTCCACCAGGCCTGCTGGTTCTGCCCTCTGCCAGGTTCTCTCCAGCCACGTGTGCAGCGCCGTACACTGCTGATGTCATCACGCCCTGCCAGGTCAGATCTAGGGCTTGCTGTCCCCGCCATCTGCACTATAATTCGTGCCATCTTCTTCTCTTGTGAGGTGCTGCCCATGTGGCAGCCCCCTCTCTCTTCTCTGGGCATCTTTTGCCCTAGGTCTCCCTCCCCCACGCTCTCCTCATTTGGGGGCTTACAGATGGGCAGTGACCTTTCCAACACCCCCTCTCACCGACACATCTCGGCCCAATGCCAACACGTCGATGACGATGCTCCAATAACTCCCTGGTCGTAGTCCTCTGGAACCTTTCGATGTTGAAATCTTTTCCTAGCTTTTCATCCAGTGGCTCCTGCTCCACTAGGTTTGGTTCCACTTTCGCATACCATCCTGGTACACAGGTCCATTTTTGGTAGTACCTCCTAGCACCACCTGCTTTAGTCACGTTCCTGCCTTTGAACTCGAGCAACGTAGCCATTACGATCTTCCAGTTGTCCCCCTCATAATGAGTGAACAACTTGGAGTCTTCCGAGCACCATGCTCTGAGGGTCTGTTTCAACCCGTCCTTCCTTTGGCAAGGTCTGCAACCAATGAATATCTCCAGATAACCTGGACCATGAACTCTCGCTGAGTTCTCAAGTAGGTAGTCTTCTGGCTTCAGTACTCTTTGTCCATCACCTTCTAGCAATCTGCATCTGAGATTTGAAGAAGCACCAATACTTCCCCTTCTGCCTTCGAAGAAGGCCAATTCCCTCCAATCTCGTATCTCCTGAGACAAATGAAGAGCAGATTCTCTCCACAGCATGCTATAAAGTCTCAAATACAAAATATCAAATACATACCAGACTATTGTACTGCCTGTGTGTTTGCCGGGAAAGCAAACCCTGTATCTCAATGAGGCACCCACCAAGAGCCTGTGTAATCCTGTACTGTCTCCTTCTGAACTCTAGCATCCATCTGACCATGAGACCTCAGGCCTTTCCATGGAATCCACCCTCGTGTCAGTGTCGATAGCCCCACACTTGGAAGGTACCAAGCACTCCATGCTGTCCTTCACCTTCACAAAGGTATCTGACTCCTCGTCGACCCACATCTCTATGTCAGACATCCTTACTGTGATTTCTGGATCAACATATTTGACCTCGGTAACACTCGGTGATGTCACCAAGAACAACTCTTTGATTACCACATTTGCTTTGGCCGCTCCCTCTGAATCTGAGTCAGACTACTTTTTGTTTTTCTAATCTGCCTTTTTCATTCTGCAATCCTTTGCAAAATGTCTTGGCGTATCACAGTAGAAGCACTTCTTGTTCTGCTTCCTTTTAGAAGTCCCCTCATCATCAGAGTCGTCTTTCTTGGACTTGCCACTGTTAGGCTTGCCCTTTCCTTTGCCAGCGGAATCCTTCGCCAGCATCGCCTTGTCGTCTTTGTCCTCATTGTAGAGCTTCTCCCGAGCTTCCTCCTGTAGCAGTAATGGAACCAACTCCTCAAACATCAAAGGTTTGGTCCTCTGTCCTGCTGTCATAGTCGTAACAAAGCTCTTGAAACTCCGAGGTAGTCTCCTTAGTACCATCAGGGCCAAATGGCATGAGTCTGTCTTCTGACCAACTGCTGCCAGCTAATCCCTCACCACCTTGATCTTCGTCAAATGGCTATGTACCGTATCTCCTTCTTCCATATCAAGATTGTAGAGTTGATGCTGAAGAAGCAAAATCCGGGAGGTGTTGTTCGTCTCGTACAGATCCTTCGGAGTGGCCCACGCCTCTATTGACGTCTCGGCCAACTGGATATGTGGAAGAACGGAGTCCGCCCTAGTCCCTATGATTATTGCCAGGGCATGGGCATCTCTGTCTTCCCAAGCTTCGAGCTCCTCTCTGTCTACTGCCATGAATATCTTTCCTTGCCTATCCACTAACTCCTCCGGCTTCGCCCCCACTCCCGTGGTCAGCTTCCACAACTTTCGAGCCACTAAATGACTCCGGATCTTCACTTTCCAGATGGGGTAGTTGGTCCCGTCCAGTTTCCCAGACTCTCCAAAGTTAGGGATAGTGAATGAGAGAAAACTGGGGGAGGAGGAAGGGAGAGCAGGGGCTGAAGAGGCTGTTGAGGTTGACATCTCTGCTGTTTATATATACCACAAAGCAAAGTCAACCAAACTCAATTTCAGTAGACCAGAACTCTGAACGCACCTGACTGAACCTGAGTCACTCTCCTTCTCGCAAGGGCACAATCCTCCAGTCGTGGAAGTCGATTCCCAAGAGCTTTTGAATCAGGGTCGTCCTTCAGCAAGGTCCCTGCCTTCAGGCTCCCACATGTGTGAGCCTCCTACTTGGGCTCTGATACCAAGTTAAAAAAATACCCAACAGAGGGTACGCACAGCGGAAGACTTATAGTAATGCCCAGGAGCTCACACAGTGTGATGTGGGGTGTGGAATCACAAACTTCTTTACTTAATGTGCGTCACATAGATTTGCAGACTCATCAATAGACAATGAACCGGCCAGATAGAGAAACCACCAAAATATATATTTCTGTCCAAAACTATGGACACAATACAAGAGAGATAGATCCAGAGTCCCACCAATGGTGTGGTCCTCTGATCTTACCACAAGGTCCTTCTCCTATCTGCTGGCTATCTCTAGACTCGAGCCCGCGTGCTCCACCTCAAGCTTATGTGGACTCTCCGTCCTTTGACCTCAGCTCCTTGCTGCCCTAGAAGACGGCCAAAGTCTCAGCCTCACACTTGAGCTAAGTCTGCAGCAACACTGGTACTCCTTCAACTTCTGGATGTAGGCCCCAAGGGTTGTGCTCTGCTGCTCCTTTCTGCTCTGCTGGAAGCTGCACTGCTGGATATGAAATGAGGCCTGTGGCCTCTACTTTTATAGGCCCCCAAGGACCCCTTGAAGTAACCGACCAGCCAGCCCTAAATGGGCCGACTGGCTGGTCTGGATATGAAATGAGGCCTGTGGCCTCTACTTTTATAGGCCCCCAAGGACCCCTTGAAGTAACCGACCAGCCAGCCCTAAATGGGCCGACTGGCTGGTCTGTTTGGGCCGACCAGTCTGCCCCAAAACCAGCCCTTTAAGGGCTCCAAAACTAGGCCCTTTGGCCCACACTTTTAGGGCTTTTAGCTCTCCAGTCTAGGCAAGGGCCCAGCCTATATAAGGCATGCCACTGCCCACTGTCAGCCCCATTTGCTGCTCCACCAGGCCTGCTGGTTCTGCCCTCTGCCAGGTTCTCTCCAGCCATGTGTGCAGCACCGTACACTGCTGATGTCATCGCACCCTGCCAGGTCAGATCTAGGGCTTGCTGTCCCTGCCATCTGCACTGTAATTCACGCCATCTGTTGCAGCCTTCTTCTCTTGTGAGGTGCTGCCCATGTGGCAGCCCCCTCTCTCTCTCTTCTCTGGGCATCTTCTGCCCTAGGTCTCCTTGCCCCACGCTCTCCTCATTTGGGGGCTTACAGATGGGGAGGTGACCTTTCCAACATAACTTGGGAGTTCTAGAATCTCCATGCTAACCTACAAGCTCAACAATTGTCGTTATACAAGCACATGGACACACATGGTTTAGGCTAGTGCATCACCACCCAACCCTAGTTCCCTCAAGATCACCCCCAAGCTAGAGGCCAAGCAACCTCCGACCACAAGTAGGACTATGTAGTATGCGTCTCATATGAGATAGCCCCATCTACGTATAGATGTCGTTAGGGAGATAGAGGCCTAAAAGGGCTCTCAACCTAGCTGGGTATTCTTGGAAGGCCTCCCCAAATGAGTAATCGCTCACTTATATATCTAAGGTGTCTTAGATGTCTCAATCCTAAGATCACCCTTAGTCTACCAAAGGTACCACATGTCCTAACTACCCTAAGGTTAGAACACATGACCATAGGTTAACCTGACCTCCATAACACTAGCACGTTATGTCCATACGTGGACATAACGTCAACCATAATCTAGCCTTCAAGATGGAGTTCACTTTTTTCATGGGCTACTTTGCATTAGAATTTGGAGTTATGTGCACAATTTGGAATAAGAGCATTCTTGTATCCTCCATTCATCGCAGTATCCTAGACTTTTTGTCTTGGCCTTTAGCCAAAAAGTGTCCTCGTGCTTTTTAGCATCTTACACTTTTTAATGAGCGGCTATTAATAAGTTATGGGTGGCCGTATGATTCACCATAGTGTTGACCCTCTTTCTATAAGTAATCCATTCATCTAGGGGCCAAAGATTGACGTCCACATGGTCGAAGAGATGAAATAAATAGACATGGAAATATTCTCAATTCCTTATACTTGGGCTTTTGGTCCATCCTTGTACTCTGAGCTTGTCTCATAGGCTGTTTACCCTTTACAAAGGCCAGGCTAGGGCAATTTGTGGATATATGATCCTTACTAGCACATTTAAAGTAGAGCCACTCCTTTGTATTGCTCAGGATGCAAAAATAACCTCTTACCTGCAGTGCCTTGTACTTTTTGAGTACTTGCGGGCTTGAAAAAAGAAAAGTAGAGAACTCTTTTTCAAACTAACTAAGATGGAAAATGAAGTTTTAGAAGGAGATTTCGATTTTGCTACAGAATAATAGTAGATTTGTGCAAACCTATTTTACAGACACAAGAGCATTTCTTTGTACTTAGATTTTAATTAAAGTCATCTTTAAAACCCTACATAAATCTCCTAATCTTATGAGGCCTTCCAACTTCAAGAAGGTGGCACGATATGGCAATGGGAATCTATAAGCTCACCATGCAGCCATTGGGAAGCATTCTAAAACCCATCACTAGAGGTCTCTAGAAGCACAATCTACCACCCCAAAGCACAACGATCACCTACTATGTTGGTGCTACTCCACCTAGGACACACAACCTACTCACAATATTAGGCTAGAACTCGCTACACTAGCCGTTCTAGCTAGGCACCAATAGCCTTTTAGGCTTTTAAGCCCACTAAGTAATGACCATTGCGTAGCTTCCTAACCTAAGACAACCCTCTAGGAGTAGTGCGGGGTAGCATTGCAAGCATTGTACCATTGTCCTATTGTGATCTTTCATAATCTCCAAGATGCCAAGAGACTCTTGACCTTAACCTTAACCTTGTAGAATGATTCTTTAGGTCCATCAAGTTTCCCTTAGGGGTGGGTCAATACTTGGTCGATGTCATTTAAGGTTTCTTTCTTTGCTGAAATAAAAGGTTGATGAGGTAAAGATTCAAAATTAAATTAATAACTACAACTGATAACCTCAAGCAACTCTTGAGTTGACTAGTCACATTGGTTCATACAAACGCTCAAGGGGCATCACGGAAGCTAAGTCCCAAAACTGCTCAATTAGAACATGCATGCCCCAAATGTTACACTTTAACCGCATTCCTAGGGCCAAGTTGTCTTTTACACAAAAGGTGTCTACGAGACATGTCCAAGACCTAGAAAGAGTTCTAGGCGATGAATCTATAAACCTTATGTCTTTCAAGAACTCAGTTTTTCCTAGGATTTAGTTACCTAGCACCTCCCCCTATGATTCATAGAGTTTGGTTAACCTCAAGTTAGATTTGAAAAATCTAGTGTATGGGCAAGAGCACATAGGTGCTCATAGGTCACCCAAGGGGAAAAAAGTTATATCTTCTTATAATTAAGTAAAGTTGAAGGTATGAGCATGGTAGGGAAAATTGTTGCAAACATGTGAATATTAATGGGGACATCCATACGAGGGCCTCACGTGTTTGTATTTGAATTTGAAGGGTGGGTGGGGGGAGTGGCAAATGCGGGGGGCGAAGAGACAGAGAGAGAGAGAGAGAGAGAGAGAGAGAGAAGATGGCTGGTTGAACCCCCCCCCTTCCCCCCCCCAAACCACCACCACCACCACCACAGTGCACACACACGCGCGCCCCTCTCTCTCTCTGTCTCTCTCTCACACACACACACATACACATACACATTTTTTTTGTGTGGGGGGGTGAAAATAGAGTTGCTTTATATTACAAGATCATCATCCCCACACACACACACACAATTTTTTTGGGGGTGAAGTCCATAGAACCCTATATTGTAGTGAGAAGTTCCCAGAAAAGGAACATGCTAATACATCAGAAAATGACATTATAAGACAAGCATAAGAATCTAACTGACAAGCACACACACACATGCACACAGTAAGCATTTTCTCTTTTGTGCAGTGCGAAAGATGGCTGGTTGAATCCCCCTCTACGTTTTCCAAATGAGCCTTGTCGTCATAAGTTACTAGATCTTGTTGGGGATCTTGCTCTTTGTGCTCGAAATGGTGATCCTGGTCTTCCAGTTGCTCATATTATTGCTTTCAAGGTATCGAGCCACTGCCGGCACATCACTCGTTGCCTTACGTAGGGGTTTTAGTTTAGCTAGTTTTGCAGTGAGGAATTGTTATGTAGTTTGCACTTACAGAAACAAAGAGGAACTCCTGTTCTCTTAAGTTGTGTTTTTGTTTGGAGGGTTGTACTGTTCTTGTCATTTTATCATTTTGATCAGTAGTGGACAAAGTGGGTGTTTGTGCATGACGTGATGTTATTATTTGATTGTCTTGCTGCAGCGGCGCAAAAAGGGCATTATGTTCTTACTGAAGGAAAGTGGACGAGTCATTTGACTCTATTTTTACAAATTTTTGCAGGCCAGCCATCTGCTGCACACAAAATTTGGTGATGCTTTGCTACATGCAATGGGATTGTCAAGAAAAAGGTAAGTGGACTATGATGGTCATGTTTAATTTCCAATTATGGAACTTGACTAGGCGAAATGGAATAAAGAGATGATGGATATATCATATGGTCTAGTCTTGAGTAGGGATTGATAATAGGATGCAATTGGTGCAGTGAAAATCACTAAGGGCCTTTAATGATTGCTTCTTCCACCATCTCAAGGGTGCTCTTCAATTAAAGAAAAGGAGCTGTCCTCGTAGGAGCTTATCCTCTCTTCAAACTGATACAATTTGGGGGTCCAATATCCCATATGGTTTTCTACTTGTATTTGCAGGGGATGTGATTGATGAAGCTGGATCGCTTGACCTTTCTGTGCTGGTGTTGCAATACAAAGGGGCATAGACTTGCCCCGATTGACAGTTTGCTCATTCTAATTCCCATTTTTTCTGACACAAGTTAGTACAGTGTATCTCAGAAGCTCGTATGGAGCCTTGACTCTTACCATGTAGAGGCAAGGTTGGGGTGATTTTGGCTGTTCTTGCTGCCCTTACACGTTTTACTCTACTTCTCATGCTCTCACTCAATACAATATCAAGGTTACAGATATTCAAATCTAGTAAAGGCCAAATAAATATTACTAATTTAAGAGGGCTGAAAATGAATACCATACTACTAGACTTATCGCGAACAATACACGATGTCTAATACTTACAAAGTCACCAGCTTTGCCTTCGTGTATTTTGGAAGGCTATCCTCTCACATCGTGGCACCAAGTTGCTTTGCACTTTTCTTCTCTTCTCCAATGCTCCTAGTCCTTCCAATGATCACGTGGGTGCCTAGTTTGTGCTCACTACCATCCATCTCTCTGCTTCTTGTGATGCACATGTAACTATAGCTTTGATTTCATCATCTAGATTAAGTCAAAAGTGCATAATTTGTAAAGTCATGGATTCTATGCAATCGAATGTGTACTAGACGACTTATTGTAGACTAGACTTTTTGAAGTTATCATGGAAAGTTTAATAGATACATCAACCATCCAACAATTTTGACATAAGTGACTTTAGTAGCGTGTTCATCTGCTCTTGCAAGTACTCATCTGAGTACTGATTTTTGGAACCTACTTCTGGGTCTTGAAAATAAACTTTATTAATGTCTATGAAAGACCAAAGGATCTATGAGACCAAAAATTTTGGACCATTTCTTTATTTGTGCATGTCATCCTCGTGCAAAAGGCCATGCTAATCTTCTCTATATCATTCCACTTTAATCAAATCCTTTTTGGTTACTACGTATTGATGCAAGCATAGCATTAACACTATTCAATGGAATTGGGCAACATGAGAGAAATGGAATAGTGACATTACATTGGAGGACCAATATGCTACTTCATAGGAGCTCTAATGCTTCTTGCCGTCTCATTATTAGGGATGTGAATTATCTCATTGGGTGTTTCTAGAGGGAATAATCAATCTATCGGCTCATTATATCTTGGCTCGATAATAATCCATGCCTCCCTCACCCAATAGTGTCTCAATCTTACAAAATCAAACTCTACTCTCTCTTTCGACAAACTCCTGGAAATAAATTAGATTTCTTTGGTAGCTCAAAACTTGGGAGATTACTTCCATGCACCATGCCTTAGAAATGCCTAAAGAGAAATCAACTTGCTCGAAAATCCATAAAGAGATATTCACATCCATATAGTGATGAGGAGCATTAGAGATCTTGTAATGTAGCATATTGGTCCTCCAATGTACTGTTGCTATGCCATCTCTATCTTGGTGTCTGGTTCCATTGACACAGCCTCACTATCGTGCTCTTGCATTGGCAACACATAGTAAAAGAAAAAGGCAATATTTATGAGAGTCATGGAAATTTGCAAACAATGGTCAAATGGTCTTCCACCAATTTCATTATTCAAATTTGGTAGTTGTTACTCCCCTTTTGCTTGATGGCCTTAAAGATCTCCCAAATTTTGCCACACTTAACAGTGGTGATCAAATAGTGATTGATTCGGTAAAATTTTGGACAATGCATCTATAAAATTCATTGTAATATGACACATTTGAACTCTTTTAATTGCCACACATGAATGAAAATAGGAATGTTTTGAAGACTTTTATTGTGCATGGGTGACCACAACCAACTTGAACTAGATGAGGGAAGGAATCCCAACCCCAAGTTTGGATTTTTAAATCAACCTTGGGTTGATTTTGCAAACTTTGGCACATTTGTGGGGCATGGATGGGGTTCTGGGTAGCTCTAATGCTCATTAGAAGCACTCCCCACACTAATATCAAGGCTGAACATACAACATTGGGCTATCATATTAGCATTGCAGATATAGGTCTCCATGAAGGCTTGCTTTGAATCTGGCTTGGTATTCATTTGCCATGGAAATGCAGTATGCCAGTAAATTTTATGGCCAACATTATTAGGGCAACAAAGACAACGTATAAATTGGTAAATAAAAAAGCAAGATTATTTGCAATTATGTCATCTCATACCAATGCAATATGCTAAAATGCTTGGTTTTATTGTAGCCCAGGATTTGCATAAGACCAAATGACCAACAAAATCTTCAAAAATTGAAAATTTTGGCACAACAAAAATATTTTAAGGATAAGGATTGTTCATCCATGATCTTCAAAGGTTTGCATGCCTCTAGATAGAAACAATGTATTGTTTGAGTTAAAAGATTAGATGGGACTTGGACTATGGATACATTTGAACATGAAAGTGAGTATCTAGATCATTTTTACCATTTGTTTGTAGCACCTTTTCCATCTACTTCATAGGAATTGTAGCTAGAGTGAACTTGGTGATGCTTTACATTCTCGAGGCACATGGAAATCCCTAGGATGGGATGGACTTACAGTGGAATTCTTTCATGCTTATTGGGATCAAATCAAGGATAGATCCTTTGCATGGTTAACTAGTTTTGGGAGATTCAGCTCCTCGTATGCTAATGGAAAGAGGGCCTAGTAAGTAGGTCCCAAGAAATCAAATGTTTGAACACTTTCTAATCGGCGCCCCTATAACTTTAATGTATGTTATTTATAAGCATATCATTAAAATGTTGGTTAATTGCCTAAAGGTGTTCAAATATGTAGGCTTATTTAGCCCAATATGGCTTTGTAACATATAGGTGAATACATGACAATATTGTCAGTGTGCATATAAGCATTAAATATGCTAAGTATACAAAGCAAGATGTGTACGTCATGCAGATTGATATTGCTTAAGATTTTGATACAACGTAATAGGATTACATTGCTCAACTAATGTGAAAAATGGGGTTGGACCAAGGCTCTATAAGGCTATCTTTTGTCTATATTAAAATAGTTTTTTCTTGATGCATTCTTGGAGGTGACCTCTCGTTCTCATGGATACTTGGGAGATCGGTGCAGTAAAATGCCCCCTTAGTGCTTTATTTTATCACATCCATTGTTATAATATATAGATACTCTTTCAGAAAAGGGTATTTTGCATAAGGGGAATTTCGGACTCAAAAAGGGCCTCATAAGGAGTGGATTAGCAAAATTAATTAAGAACTAGCAAGCCCACGTGAGTCTAAGAAAGTGCATCTCCCTAGGAGGTGGTGGTCTCAATATGCCTCAAGAAGTGTACCTCTCTCTACCTCTTGGAGGGGCCCCTTACTTAAGAATAGGTGCCCGTCTCTTCCTCCCCAAGGTGTTCCCCATTCCCAAAAATAGCTTGCGGGTGCCACTTCCCCCAAAATTTTGAATTCTTTTAAAAGTTTCAAAAAAGGCCTGAAACCGCTCCAAACCTTCCCCTAAACCATGTCTATGCACCAAAGTCACTTTCCAACCACTAAATGCTTTATCTTCTCACCATAATCACTTTCCAACTCCACTTTCCAGATTCTTCTCACCATAATCCATTTTCAACCCCTGAATCCAATATCTTCTCATCACTTTGTTATGTTCTAATCCCAAACCTTTACTACTTCCATGGATCCTATTCTACCCTTTGTTGATCTCAAATCTTAGTTTATTTGACTTTCCATCTCTAAATCTAGTTTTGAATCCTGTCATGGCATGATTGCAAGATTGCATCAACAAGTTGCAAAAAAGCACCTTGTAGATTGAAGTTCCACTTGAGTATGCTATGGTTCGTCAATGCCATGGTCACAAGATTACTGACAAAGAAAAATTATACCATCTACGACAACAAGGAGCAAGGCATGTTGACTTATGGAGTGTTGGTGGCAAAATCTACAACAACAATACACAAGTAAATGGACACATAATGCAATAGAAATCTCAAGCACTTAGTGAAGCAAAACTAGCTACATCTTGAGGGAGCAAGAGAGCTAAAAAACATAAGGCATTTGAAGTAGAGAGCTGATGGAAACCGCCATAGATTGAATACAAATCATGAGAGAACTGCCAAGAAAAAATTGTGTCATCATGACCTCTAGAAGTTGTTCTACCCAATTCTATGCATGCACATGGCCATGCATGGAGTCCACGTGGCATCAAAGTAACCAACCCCCCTAAAACCTAAGCCCAACCAAGGCTTGGTTCCAACAACCCCGTCAAGTTGAGGTTGGGAAAACAATCGATTGCATGAAACTTGCCCAGCTAGCAAATTCTTAGAAGATCCAACAAAGAAGGATCATGACCAAAAATTGATCTGAAGCATAAAATGAGTTGAAATACCACACGTCTCTTCCAAGAAAAAGCAAGGAATAAAAGGGTTTTTTCTCAACAACCACACAATCGATCCAAGCAAAACATCGACTAGACTCATCAACAACTAAGACCCGAAATGCATATATTTCTCAACCCCTCATTTGACAGACACGACTACTACTATGATCAAACCATTTCGCCCCAACCCTACTGGATGTTTTTGGCTTACAAAATCAAATCACCTTAATGACTAGGATTGATGCCCTACACTACAAGCTGCTATTGCAGCATGCACTCAAACGACAAACTCATCTTAGTCTACATCACCCTCGACAACACATAGATCTACCATCTCCTCAGTTATTGCATGTGCACTCTCCTTGCCCAGTAGTCATGACCTCTAGGTTTTTCTTGGCCAGGGCCTCCTTCTTCTAGTAGAAATAGTCTTCTTTGTGTCTAGATTCTCCCACAAAAGGTGCCCTTCAAACCAGCCTTCTTCACTGCCTTTGCTTTCTCCATTAGCTAAGCGTTTTCTCCAAAGTCATTCTCATGTCTCTAATGCCTCTCATCTTCCAAGAGTGTGGAGATCATCTCATTTACTGTCATCTTACTCCTCACACAAAGAATCTTCTGATAGGAGGAGGGAAGACTTGATAAGAGAACAACCTTTGTGTCATCATCTTCAACTTTGACACAGAGGTCAAGGAACTGCCTCAAGATTGCTCTCATTCTGCTCATGTGTTCTCCAAGGGTCATGTTCTCTTCCATCTTGATACTAAAAAACTCTTGCTTCAACAATACCTTTGAGTTTCTCAACCTTGCACTGAACAGTGTCTATGGTAATTCAGTTCTTTGCCGCACTAGCTGTCAAATCAAGGTGGATATGATAATGAGCACCTAGTGATCTACCAATGATTCCGAGAGCTCTTTTATTATGACTTTCCCATTGCAAAGAGTTGCTGCTATCTAAGTCTTCTTTATCACCTCTAGAAACTACCGGCCATATCCCCTTCTCCATTAGACTCAATAGAACTGTTAGGTGCCATGCTGGAAAGTTTGCCCCATTGAAGGTGACTAGCTTCACAGCTTTTGCCTTCGACTCCATGACATGAGAATTGTGTTGAATATAAGAGCATGCAATTGATCAGCTTCTGGGATACAACACACTCTACGAACTCACATGCATGCAATTTATCAACTTCTGGGATACAACACACTCTATGAACTTACATGCATGCAGACAAGATATTCTCACATCACTTCAGATCGACACGGCTGATACCATGTACATAAGTAAATGGACACATCATGCAATAGAAAGCTTCTTCTATTCAAGCACTGACTGAATAAAAATGAGAGAGAGAGAGAGCACAAAAACATGAGTTTGAAGTAGAGAGCCAACACAGATCGCCACAAATGGAGCACAAATCACGGGAGAACCTCTAGGACAGAATTGTGCAATCACGACCTCTAGAAGATGCTTCCACCCAATTCTATCAAAGTAACCAACCCTCCTTAAACCTAAGCCCAACCAAGGCTTGATTTGAACAACTCTATCTGGTGGCTCCTTTGACAGGTGCTCCTTTGATGTTTGAAAATTTGTCAAGTTTACTTATTGTGCAAAACACATTGGTCATAGTGTTGTGGAAGCCCAATTTGCCAAGGTTCACATGTGTAGGATGGAAGGAGATATTACAAAATTTACCTATACTATGCACACTTTGCGTGAACAATAAACCCAAGAACAAGTAATAAGTTTGACGCTCAATGAAAAACTTGCAGATTCTAAAATTGAGATTATAAATTATATTGATGCAAAAGAAAGGTCACAAGATTAATTGACGAGAAGACAAAATTGTTGAAAGAGACTTCGTCCCTCCAGCGCCAGCTTGCTACATTGACTATCAAGTTGGAGAGAATGAAAAGAACCCCTCTCGATTACAAGCATAGGATCAAGGTTGTGCAACTAATGGAGAGCTTGGCATAGGGTGGTGAAGCAAGGAAGCATAGGTTGCAAGCGACAACAGTGTAACATCTAATTTGGGCATGTAACATTGGTACCTGTTTTAAGATTCCCTCAAAAATTTATAAAAAAACACCATTAAAAAAATAAAGTATTTTTTTGCGGAGTCAAAATTTTAAAAGTTCTTAAATTCAAGTAATTCTTACACATTGTGCCTACAAATTAATAGGACCTCAACTACATCACTAAATATCAATGTTTTTTGAAAAATTAAGAAGTCCATGTGTTTCTTATTTTCTTTGGCCTACTTTCGAAAAACTACATGACACTCGCAAGTTCTTACGCGTACTGTCACAATGTCATCAATATTATTCAAATTAAACTACACACTATCACCTAAACTTTTGAAAGAACATAAGAATATCATCACATTAATGAACTAAACTCGATTCCTTCTCTCTTACAAGTGTGCAAGTGTGCAAAGCATTCAAATTGTGAAACGTCTTGGGAACACTTATTTATTGAAGCCATGCATATTCATTAAAATTGTTTATACAAGTCCAAGCTTAGAGTCTAGGCAAAGCTGCCATTTGTATCAACATTATTGTACAAATCAAACTTTACACTCACATAAAAGTCTTCTGAAAGAACATAATAATATTACGTCATTAATTTATTGATCTCAATGCTTTGAAACTTATAAATGTGCAAACTATATGGATAGAGAAATGTATAATGAGTACTTTTTTATTCAAACCAAGAATATTCATAAACTATTTACACAAGTCCATGACTACAATCTAGTCGAATATTCCATATGTATCATCTAGATCATCTATATGCTCATCTATAGTGTCAAGTTGCTGGATGGGTTGCTCAGTGACTCTCTTTCTCAGCCTCCTTCTCCCAAGTGTCAGCTAGCTCACTTGCCTCCGTAAACCTATGCTTGAATATCTTTGGAGGTTGGGGCTCACGTGAGGAGGCTACCAATGAATCTACATCAAATATTCCATCTTTTAATCCAAGCTCTTAATGCTCATCAGGCAAGTAGTGAATTACAGTCACTCTCTTCTTTATGTAGTCACACTGAATAGGATCTTCCTCAACAACAATTACATTCGGACCCTTTTTTAAGGCACATGATGTCATTGGGCTTGAACCAACAAATAGATCAAGTATCCACTCATTCTCATTTGAGAATACATCGATGAGTTGATTAATGAGGAGTTGTGGTTTTTGGTAAGCATTTACTATCTCACCATTCTTGTCCATTGTGATATGCTTGAGCTTCTTAGTTATAGCCGGAATAATAAAAAGATCTAATGTGAAAGTAACAGACGAAGGGAAATTGATATGACCTATGCTTTTCTTGCCATCCACAAACCAATATCCGACTCAAATGTTTTATGTAGCAGAGGTGAATCGATGCCCTTTCATCTACCTCACATTAGGTTTCATCCTGCATCAAGTAGCAAAAATAACTTTAACATTTAACATTAGAAAAACAAAACCTGTAATAATTGAATTAAAAACATGTTTGTATTGTGTAGTGAGAACTCACCAGTAAAGGTTATCACGTCCAACACATTTTTCATTGATCACACTCATCATTGCCCCGGACTACAAGTTTGAATGAAAAATTACAATAGGCCAAATTGTTACTATTGTTATCTTCATGAATTGGTCAAGCAGACTCATTACCTCCTTTGCCTTGTAAGGAACTTCATCAAATGTAGAGCCTACAACATTAAAACCATATGGTATATTTGCAATGACCAATGTCTACTCATTCTTCGAAACTATCTTTGACAATTTAAAACTCGATGGATAGTTCTCTCCTTGATTGAATTCTACCATATCATCAGTAAGAATCATATAATGTTTATATGTTCGACGGTATCTTTCTTTGATAGCTCAATCGATGAGCTGCTTAAAGCTAGCAGTCATCATGGTACTCTCAAATCCTTTCTTGCCTCATCTCTAAAAATTATCATCATAATAAAAGTTCAGTGCTTTAATGCATGAGAGTTTTCAAGTTCTAAAAGACAATAGTCATTATCATATGCAAACCAAATTTGACATACCATGGTTTTGAAGACATTGAAATATGGAGCAAGGCTCTCCATTTTACTACTCTCAGGGTATTCTTCATAAACAGCTTCCCAATCTGGCATATTTTATTGTCGGATCATTGATTCTTGCATCCGCATAAACATTTTATGCCTGCATTAAAACACATATTCAATTTGTTCTACTTTCATGTTAAAAATCAAATCTCTAGAAATATTCTTTATACAAAGATTAATATAAAATTAAGACAAGGATGATGATACAAAGGGGAGAGGTTGACTTACTCATCAAACTCATTTCCGATTTCATCTTCTTCTTCTTCTTCTTGAGATCACCAGATACAACTCTACCAAGCACGTGGACTTGATAAGAGTTTCATCCTTTATTCCCTCCATGCTGTGGCTGGAATCTTCTTTGGTAAAGCTTTCATCATCTGGGTTTCCTTCTTGCTTCCTTTAGGCAATACTTTTTTTTACCCCTTAATTTTAAAATTTTCCCAATGTGAGAAAATTACATTTATCAAATCCCATACTTCCCCACTTTGAAAGGCAATATGGAACATCCCATCCCATGACCTGAAGCTATCATTGGGACTTGACAGATCTTTAATGATTTTCGTAATCCTGGTCTCATTCAAAAGTGCCAATTGAAACTCAGGAGTGATCAAAATACGATCTTCTCTAAGTTTTATGACAAACTCATTGTGATAAAATCAAACTCGTTCAATCCATGACATGGATTTTTGATAATCATTATCATTATTATGATCAAAGGCCAACAAGTTTGGCTCCTTGGTAGTCAAGCCAACATAGACCGTGCCTACACCATGCAATTACATGTCTTCTAAATTTGATTTTTGCAAGGAAAATCAACATTAAGTTGCCACTTTTCTTCTACTGAATGGGAGCCACCAAGAACATAATAATAATAATCATTGCTTTTTAGGAATCAAAAGACTCCTTGTTGGGACAATCATTCGGATCCACTAGTACAATGAAATTGACAACTTGTGCATGTGGATTCTCTTTCATCCTTGTCTTCAAATTATGCATACCTCTAAAGGGAGAAGGCTAGTAGAAGGATCCACAAGAGGTCTGAGAACGTGACTAATGTGCAAAAAAATGTTTGCCGATCTACAAGATTATCTCATAGACATTTGCACGAGTTTTGTTTTGAGTTGTATCTAAAGTTCCATCTCTGATTTTTACTCTGAGTACTTGTAGATCAATGCTCTTTTCAATTTCTATGATATCCCTTGTCTTTGTCTTCTCTTTTCTCCCTTTTGTTCCCTTTCATGCTTTACTTGTGTCCTTGCTTGATCTATTACAGGTGTCTCCACTACAACATCATCATCTAACTCATCCGAAGGAATCATAATTGCTCCCTTTAGTTGTTTTCTTTGTGAGGGTGGTGCAGTCAAACCATGCCCACCTGAAGGTGCAACTAATCCATAAATGCCTAAAGAAGAAGAGGATCGTAAACCTTATGAGCCAAAAGATACAGGAGCTCTCAATCCATGGCTTCTTGTGCCAAATTTTTCAACTTCATGAAGAGAAGATAATTTTCCTTTTGACTTGGAAGAGCCCAGGGCTTTGATTGGGGATGTTGCAGTATCCTGCTATAAATCCTCCTCCTCATGCTCTGGTGAAGAACGCTCAAACATAGATAACTCCATCTCTTCAATTATCTCATCCACCTCTACAATTTGACCTGATTTCATTTGGATAGACATTGAATGTCTTCTTCTTTGGCTTCAAACTGCAATGCTTGCATGTGCCACGAATGCATTCAATGCAGTGCCACTCACAGTCTCCCTTTGGACAAACCATTGGTTCCCATAGAGACCTTAGGCTACAAAACCTGCTCTCCCTTGGAAACACGCTAGAGATCCAGGTGGCCTAGATATTGCACATTCATCGGAGAGGCATGGGCATCGATCCCCATGGAGCAATGCTCCAACACGACTAGATCTCAAGGCATTCATAGCTTGCCGAGCCAGGTCAAAGTCTATGTGTGTTTTGCAACAACAAACATTATTATCTTTGTGTTTCTTAACGTACCAGGGCTTACAATGCTCAAAGCTCCTCTGCCCAGTTGAAATGTCAGATTTTGATTCATTAACTTGAGATACAACTCTGTCTGCTATTGGTGACCCAACATGCGGGAACAACAGAACAATGAGCCTCCTTTTAGCACTACTAAAAGAAGGCAAAACATACTCTAATTAAAGTATATAATGAAGCATTGGTGAATAAGATCTTGAACACACAAAGAGTTAAATTCATTCAATTATAGTTTTGAAAAGAAAGTAGCAAAGAAACAGATTAAGAAAATAATGTTAAGATAATGGCTAACCTTTCCTTTTGCCTTGAATTTTTTCAATTGTTCTACTACATTCGGTGGAGTGACGGCCTTGTATGAAAACTTGTCTTCCATAATGACATAAACAAGAGGTCTCTTGTTGTTATCAATACCTAACATTTCAACTTCTCCAATCTTTGACTCACTTTTTGCTATTTCCTTGTCTTAATGATTGGCTTGAAAATAGATTTTCTATTGGGAAGCATCTTTGAAAGCATCAATGCCATCTTCTCTGTATCGGAGTCAACCTTGATGGATAGAGAAAGGTTAGGAGGAAGGACTAATAAGTGAGATAGATGTTGACCTTGAGAAAGTGAGATGGATGTTGACCTTGAGATAGCTTCAAGAAAGCGAGATAGATGTTGACCTTGAGGGAGAGGGAAGGCTTCAAGCCTTGAGGATTTGAGAGGGCTATATGAATTTTCACAAAAACAATGGATGGAAGCATGTATATATAGTTATTTTAAAAGCATACTTTTAAAAAGCTAACCAATAAAAAAGCACAAACTTTTTTGTTCACTGTTTTTAATTTTCAAAAAGCACAATTCTTTTTAAATAAAATTTCATTACTATTTTTGGTATATTGAATGATTTTTTCAATATCATTGTTTTCTCCTACCAAACACACCTAATTACCAAAATTTTAAAATCTTCTTGGAAAATTCCTCGAATTCTAATTTGTCTATCGAATTGGAAAAAAAAACACAGTAAAACATTAGAGATTGCTATATACCAAGAGCCTTCTGCAAGTTTTTGGCATGTACGGTAAAGAATGAGAATACAATGTGGGGCTCTCATATTTATAAGGAAAAAATAACTATTTTTAGAAAAAAAACTAAACCCAAAACCCTAATCACAACTCTTGTGTGTGTAGTGTGGTATATAACTTGCTCCTTTCATTCATGCATGGCAATTTTGGGACATCACTGTTGAAGCTGAGCATGTTCAACATGGGAGGTTCGTTTGACACTACTTCTATCTCAATTTCTTCTTGTCATAGTTCTAGTGGTGCTTACCTTCTCTATAGTGGATGTATCATGTACTAGTGCTGGAACCTCTTTTGCGACCTTGGACATGTCTTCAATTGAGCATGATGATGATGGACATCCAAGCTTAAAAAATCATTTCCATGATGTAGACGTTCCCATTGAAGATATTGAAATAATGGATCTTAATGCATCAAAATCTGCCCCAGCAATCACGGGAGGTCAACAAGTCCCTTCTGGTATGTGGTCCATGTGTAATTAATTTTAATGATCTCTTCATTTCAGCTTTGAAGATGAAAATTGTCTTTGACGATCAACATATCATCGAGATCGTTCAATATTGTCACGATTTTCACGAAATGGGAAGCAGAATTCAATCTCATCTGTTGAGGATAGATTATTGGAAGACCAATGAATGTGGACCTCCAAAATTCTAGCTATACTAGAGGGAGAGCTTGCACGTTGCTAGACATTGAACATCTCAAAGAAACCTGCAATACTATATGCTATAGCAAAATATGCTTGGTCACGTTTGGGGTTACAAAATTAAGAGAGCTATGGCAAAAATATGTTTAAATGAATAAAGATGATCAAAACTTCTATTTAGCATGGTCCGTAAGACCTAGAGAAAAAAGATGAACAATACTATGTTTGAGTACTCATTCGGCTCAAGGATAGTTTGTTGCAAAGCATATAGACTCGCACATTGTCTTGGTAATGGGAGGTTGAGAAGATTACATTACCTCCTCCATAAAGATCCTTGCATTTGTACAATAGGACAAATGAGAGTGTGTGGACCACTTGGCAACCTGTTGTGTTCTTGGTTGTAGGAATTTGTAGAAAAACATGTCGAGGCTCTTTCCAATAGTGACCAAATGCACTTACTAAAATAATATCTACGAGTGCGAGATCCATTCCATGTACAAGGATGCCATGGTTCATGCAAGTGATGAGTACGTGATCTACCAACACTTTTGCAAGATTTGGAAGAACCAGTTCAACAACATGAAGATACCAAAGCTTTGTCAGTTTAGCATGTGTGCTACATGCGTGGACTTGAAGGCTTTATGTAATCAAAGTCAAGGGCAAGAAAGAGGTGCGTATAATGATGTCATAAACTTTTGTTCTTCTTCTCAAAAATAGTTTGATTGCAAACTAACATTATTGCACATTTGCAAAGTTGCAAAAGCATTGAGATATGCAAGCTTTAGAAACAAATAAGTTAGCGAGTCTGTCATGTGGAACCTCAATTTCCTAAACCACCTGCATGTGTGGGCATACTAGCATCTTTGGTCACCCTCAATTGCTAGGGGCCATCATCATTGATGGGATGGATCAAAAGAAGACCAATCTTCCTCACTTCAAGAGAGTGCCCAAGGATTTGAAAGAGAAGAACTTATCATGTGGTTGATTGCATGATCTACCATGATGAATTAATCCCCAAGGTTTATTTGACAACGCCAAATGTAAGAAATGATCCTAATCTCATAGTGTCGGTTTTAAATAATGCAATCAAGTTGTGTTGGCATACCTTTGCATGCTTGTGAAGAAAGGCATATTTCAAAAAGTGAAATTAGGATTCCTTCCCGTGGGCCACAGACATGATCACATTGATAAGATTTTTAGCAAGTTCTCAATAAATCTTGGAAGGAGAGAAGCATGGGATGGAGATGCAATGATCCACATTTTACATGATGCATATGTGCCAAAACCAATAATTGCAAACATAGAAAAACTACTGATTTCAGACACTTTGTGTTTGGTGACCATGCTTGAACTGATCGATGATTAAGAAGCTAGACGAGCTAGATTTCAATATCATTTTCGAATGAAGATAGATCTATAAGGCATGACATTGTTGTGGGGAAAGTTCTATTCCACATCGCTAGCTTGGGTTCTTACCAAAGGATTGAAATTCTTGAAGTGTGTTCTAGAGCACATGTGAGTTTTATGTTGCACCCTTACAACCTTTACAAGCAGAGAAGGAAGTGCAATGAGCCCCAAAGGAGGGAATAAATGTGAAGCCATTAAGTTTACTCAATGAGATTAGAGACACAATCAAGCATGCTACAATGTACTATAAAGATGTGGTGTGGACATGGTGGAATCCATTCTTTGCAGCCCAATATTTCATCAATGACCATGTGAATGAGCCCCAAGATATATCATATTTTAGTTGGCCACAATGCACTATAGAAACTTTTGTAGATGCACGTATGAATGCCTCAGCAAGTACGCATTTTCTTGTACCACCAAAGAAGAATTACCATGGGGAGGAGAGATAAATGTACATTGGGCAAGAAAGTTTAGAAAAGCTAGAGAAAGGGTTCAAGAAAAGTGGAGTGGTAGCATCGAGGACTTGGCGGTGGGTATGATGGTTGTTGTGCTAGTAGCAATAGATGATCCTAGTCGATTTCCTTTTTGGATTACTAAAGCTGTGAAAGTCAAAAAAGAAGGTTCACAAAATAAATCGATAGAATGCATTGGTTTTTCAACAAGTCCACGGATACTTTCATTGGTTGGTATAACCTAGAGATGATGGTAACAATGAAGCGTGGCCAAAAAGGGAAGAAGGCAACAAAGAATTCTCCAAGACTTGATACTTTGCAATTGGATGAGGTAGATATTTTGGTATATGCATTTGAATTAACACAAGGTGGGCCTTTGCCAAAGGGGACACAACACATAATATCCCAAAAGGCTCGCAAGACATTGATTGGATGCAGTGCACAAATGGAAAAAAGAGGGTTGAGGTTCAACTTGCCCAGGTTGACTTTAAGACTGTTTTGGTGGACAGCCTAGAGGAGGAAGGTTCTACAACTTCTACCCCACAAAGCTTTGGCTCTAGTGCATTTGAAGGTGTAGGATCTATGGCATGCATGTTTATGCAGTAATGTAATTTGTAGCTTTTCATGATTTTAAAATGTGCTTTGCCATGGCCCTTTTATCTGCATTGGATGCAGAGGTCCATATTGTAATAGTTTGAGAAGATGTATTTTATGCAAATTTTTAATTCCAATTGAAGGTTTTTTTGTCATTTTTCCAAAAAAGTTAGTTCACAAAAATTCAAAAAAACATGGTTTTTTGGTTTTTTTCCAAAATCCATCACGCAAAATGGTCATCTTTTTGAAAAAAAAAGTAATATTCATAAGAAAAAAGAGAATCTTTCAAAGATTCCCCTAGAGTTCTATTTTAGAGGTTACAGTTCTCGATTTAGATGTCAGACTGTTCTACACAGTATGTTTTTTTTGGACTATTTTGAAATTGTGATGTTTCTCATATAATCATACAATGGTGTGTTTCTCTAATATCATCCATGCCTTCTGTAGGAAATGTATGGCAGATGTTGTGGAAGATAAGCATCCGACAAACTTTATGTAGTAAAGAGTATAGTGAAGAAGAGAGAATTCATTTCCATTCTTAGGGATCCACGTCGACGTGCAACTTTGCAAGAGGTTGCAGAGGTAGCAACTGATTTAGGGGACATTATAGACCCATTAGAGGTTTTTCATGTACTTGATGTTGTTGGCATTAGTAGACAAAGATACTTAGCTTTATATAATGTTTTTGTAAATGCACTTCGTGGTTAAGGTGCAAAGAATCCATTATTGCTTGGACAAGTACATGTTAGAAATGCAAGAAAGAAAACAAATTTTGTTGTCCAAGATATGCTAGGTGGATTTTGACACATTTTAGAGAGCATGATGTTGGAAGGAACAAACAAGACAAAAGGACAAGTCACTAAAAAGAAAGGTGGACAAGCTACCAAGGAAGCAAAGCAAATACCAAGCATCTTCAAGTATATAGAGATGAGCAATGCTTTTTTGGATGTATGCAAGGTCCAAGCTGTTATGGTTGAGTATTATAACATGAAATCATGGGGTTAGTGACCTTTCTCATGTTTACTTGAGTTTCACCTTCAAGTGTACATAGAGATGAGCAATGCTTTTTTGGATGTATGCAAGGTCCAAGCTATTATGGTTGAGTATTACAACATGAAATCATGGGGTTAGTGAGCTTTCTCATGTTTACTTGAGTTCAATATATTGAAGATACTTTTTAGTAGTGTAAATTTGTAATTTTTTCAGATTGTGAAGGAAAGCTTGTGTTTTGCGATCATGTTAGATGTGTGTGAGGTTATCAAGGGGCACAAGCTGAAGAGGGTGAATATTACATTAATGAAAAAAGTTGAAGAAGATTTTGGTGTTCAGTCAGAAAAGCACATTTGGTGGCTTGCTGCATTCTGCCTCAGTACCATACACCAACTCAAAAGGAGTGTGGCCTGTAGACGTTTTATGGGGGATGTTGTAAGTCCACACGGCTTTTGTGACCTTTTGATCCCACTGGCTCTTGTACACTATGGCCATTTTTCCCATGGATTTACAAAGGAGGCCATTGGTCTGCTCCATTTGTCCCATGGATGCTGGATAATAGATGCTAGAAGTGCAATGATCAATACCCATGCGATCCATGAGCAACTCCACTGCTTCATTTCAGAATGGACTCCCATGGTCAGATACTATTTCCATGGGTGTCCCAAACCTTGTGCAGATACGTTCAAATATGAAATTTGAAACTGCCTTACCATTTGCAGCAGGGAGAGCGATAGCTTCAGTCCACTTAGTGACATACTGAGTGGCTACCAAAAGATACTTCTTTTTGCGGGAAGTCATGGGCAGGGGCTCGACAAAATCTATTCCCCACTTCCGAAATGGATGGATGGACATCACTGGGTGATGTTGCCTAGGACGCAAATCCTTCCTACCAAAGAATTGGCATGGTTCACAAGTTTTGCAATACATAGTGACATCCTTGAACAAGGTCAGCTAATAGTACCCAACATGTAAAATCTTCTTAGCTATATAGTCACCAGCATAGTGGCCTCCACAAAATCCATCATGATAATGCTTCAATACCTTAGGTACTTCATCTGCATTAATGGCCCGTCTTAGTACCCCATCCATGCCTTGACAATACGACACCCCATCAAAGAGAGTGTAGCACCTACTTTCTCTACGGATCTTCTTTCTCTCATAGCTAGCACTTTTCGGAGGAAAGGAGAAAGCAGTCAAAAACCTATAGATACCACCATACCATGGATCCCCAACTTCTATGGCCCCTGCTACAAGGGTTACATCGAGGCACTCCTCTAAATCATTTAAAGAATTTTGCAATTTGGAACAACCCCCTTTTACAATTTTGAAAGAAAAATCATGTTCTTGTAGAACTGCCAACCATTTAGCCAATCGGCCCATGGGATGGAACAACCCCCTTTTACAATTTTGAAAGAAAAATCATGTTCTTGTAGAACTGCCAACCATTTAGCCAATCGGCCCATGGGATTTGGTGATTGAAGAACTTGCTTTTGCAAGATTATTACTAGAGACTTTCTAGCCACATAATGCTTAAATTTCTCAATGCAGAACACCAAAGACAAGGCATGCTTGTCAGCCTCAGAGTAGCGTCGTTCAGTTTTGAGCAATTGTTAAGAAGCAAATCGAATGGGATACATGAACCGATCCTCCCCTTTCTGGAGAAGAATACCCACCAAAGTGTGCTCACCAAACCTAGGATTGATATAGAAAGTCTTTGACCAATCAGGATTGCGTAGAATGGGTTCTGAAGCCAAAGCACTCTTGATTTGTACAAACCCATGATCACAATCCTCATCCCAAGAGAAATCAACCCCATATTTTAATAGTGTAGTCATGGCTCGCATTAAAGCAACATATTGATCAATGAAGCGATAATAGTATCTTGCTAGATTGACAAATGAACGTACTTGATGTTTGGTTGTTGGTGGGGAGAGCTTGAGGATAGCTTCTACCTTAGGCTTGACGCCCTCGAATGAGACAATATGTCCAAGTAACCTCCCTTGAGTGGCTCCAATGGTGCATTTATTAGGATTGAGACTACCATTCGCATCATTGACCCTTTGGAAGGCCATCCTAACCTTCATGACGCGCTTCTTACATGCCGAGAATATACAAAAATCATCTAAAAACACCTCCAAGAAAACCCCCAAATAAGGAGCAAACACCATCTGCATAAATCTTTGAAAGGTAGCAAGAGCATTGGTGAGGCCAAATGGCATCACTTTGAATGCAAACATCCCCTAGGGTATGGCAAATGTGGTTTTGAGCACATCCTCCTCGTCAATTCTGATTTGATAAAACCCGGAGTAACCATCGCAGAAAGTGTAACTCTCATGACCACTTACCTTCTCAAGAATGACGCCTTGAAAGGGCAGAGGATGATGGTCCCTCTTGGTGGTTGCATTGAGTTTCTTATAATCGATGCAAACCCACCACTTGTTGTTTTTCTTTGGGGTGACTACCACTGGTGAAACCCATTGAGTATTGTGAACCAGAACAATAAACCCAGCTTCTACAAGCTTCTGCAACTCTGAGTGCAAAGCATCAGTTTGTAGGGGCCCTAATCTCTGATACTTCTGAGCCAGTGGTGCTTAGCATTAGGCTCCAGCTCTATCTTGTGTTCTATGGTAGTCACATGGCAAAGGTGGTGGTAGCTAGTTGCAAAGAGGTTAGGGAAACCTTTGAACATTTCTAGGAACTCATCTTTCTCACACAGAGTGAGGTTTGGAGAAAGTATAGATTCAAGCTATAGAGGACTAGTTGTTACCTTTTTCGCAGGTGGCGAGGGGTCGGAGACACCCCCATCATGTAAACTTCTTCCTCTGAGAACTTTTTCCCCGTGTCTGAATCTTTGTCTGAATCTTCTATTGACTCAGACACCGAGGATGAGAGAGTATCACTATCTTGCTCTTCTTCTTCTGGCTCAGTGGCATCTGGTGGCACTGAGATCTTTTCCTTTGAAGTCCTGTCTTCCAATAACTGAGTGCATCACTCTTTCTCAACCACAGTATCCTGAGTATGGCTAGGTAACTCCTGCCTATATCTTCAATGTCCACTACATAGAAAATGACGGTGGTGGTCAACCCATTAACAGTGATGGGCAAATCCTCAATGACTCCTAGGGTGGCGAGTTGTCGACCATCTGCTACTTTGATTCAAGTGGAGGAACTCCTTGTGCATTTCAAATTCAACTTCTTCATGATACGGGGCACCATGATATTACATGCAGCTCCCCATCAACACACACACTTTTGATACGGCAATTATCTATGATGACGTCTATTGTATGCGGGTGTCGATCAACATCTTTAGAGATAGAAGACATCTCTCGTATCTTTTCCTTTTTCTTGCTCCTCCTTGTTGAGAGCCCTTGCTGGAGCTCATGTCTCACCTTAGGGCTTAATGCTATTAGTTGAGGAAGTGTGATGCTCAAAGATTGATGAGCAAGGTCTTGAAGACCGAATAGTCTTCTTGTCTTGAGCCGATAGGAAAATTCGAGGGTGACCACTTACTCCTACAAGATCTTTTAGCCTTCTCTGTTGGTCGGTTTGTCATCTCAGCATCTAGGGGCTTTGACAAGGACACCTTCTTCCTGGGGTGGCCCGGCCCATGGTTTGGAGAGGGGTCTCAGGTGGTACGACTTCTCTTCCCAAGGTCAAGGACCTCTATGTCAAAATCCTCGGTGCCTGATCCACCTAGAAGATTCACCCTTGGAATATTAGGGCATTCGGTGCGATAATGACCCTTCTAGTGGTACTCGTGGCACACAACATTGGCATGTTCTCTTGGAGGGTGATTGGCTTGATTTCTGATGCCCACCATCTCAATCCAAAGATCATTCAGGGCCTTGGCAAGGGCATTGACTCCGCGTTCTTTAGCAGTAGGAGGGGCTGAGGGAGTAAGAAGGAGGGGGGCTCGTGGGCGAGGCTTGGGAAATCTTCCAGTGGAGGGTGAGGATATACATCTCATTGAGGGTAAGCATCTAAGGGAGGACCATACATTTTAGGTGGAGGCGGTGGATACATCCCTAATGGGGGGTGGGGGTATGCCCCTGAGTTGGACCCCCTAGGTTATTGTTGCAAGAATTGAGGGGGTTGTGGAGGGACAATCGTCTTCTTTGAGGCGGGGTCAAACTGAACTTTGTCAAACTTTTGAGCAATCTCTTGTGCTCACACCATGGTCTCTGGATTTTCCATTTAAGCTTGAGGTAGAATTCATCACTTGCTCTTGCTACAAGGTAGCCCAACACATGCTGAGTCATTCTAGCTTGAAATCTGGCGTTGTCCTCCTACATGGCAATTAAATGGTCCAGGAGCACGACCACTCAATCCACATATCAACGCACCATGTCACCTTCTGACTTCTTCAGGTTTGCCACTTGCAGGTACACATTCTCCGGCTCCTCTTCTTTGCCAAAATACTTGATCATAGCTGCTATCAACCTCGACCAACTTTGACAAAAGTCCTCGACTTGCTTCTCATACCACACTTGAGCCAAACCCTCTAGAAATGTGGGAAGAACCAACAACCATCTATCTTCAGTAAGAAAGTTGAGAGAAAGACAACGGCACTTGAAGGCCACAAGATACTCGTGTGGATTTTCTTCAACCTGACCATAGAACACAGGAATGTTAGCCATGATTGGGAAAGAGGAGGGGATCAAAGAATACATTAGAAGAGGTAAGAAAACACAATATTATGTATTGACAATAGACAATGGAATTTTAAAATGGGAGTGCGGGGACAAGACTTCTAGAAAGAAAATGTAAGCTAGAAATGGAGTATTGGGAGTGGTGCGATATTCCATACGGGAAGAGTTGATGGCGAAGAAGAGTTCATAAACAACTTTTATAGGCTAACATCATTGCGGAAGATTGGGGGTACGGCATCGCATCAGGTTGCTCATCAAAGCAAGAGGAAAGCCATTACCATGGTAAGAAGATGCACAGCTTGCACATCACCTTCCGAATCCTGAAGCTCTTGTAGGCTCCATGAGATTTCTTATAGCGAGGTGAGGTTTGGCATTTTCATTCCTTTGAAGACGTATCTCCTTTTGATTCACAAGCTCGTGCTAGTGAGTCGGCGAGGCTATTCTAAGTTCTTGGAATATGCTTCACTTGAATCTCTTCAAAATTTTGACAAAGCTGAGTAGCTTGTTGATGGTGGCCAATCAAGGCTTCACTTCTCACTTTCCACTCACTGCTCACTTGTCAGCATACCAGTTGTGAGTTGCCTTGTACCTCTAGCTAAGTGATTTGATGTTCTTTGGCTTTTTACAAGCCAAAAATAAGTGCAGAGTATTCGGCCTGATTGCAAGTGTCTCTGTTGCCATGGGGCTGCCATACAAACACTTTTCTCTGTTGGGTGAAGTCAAGGTCACTCCTACCCCGACTGATTTTGTTGAAGGTCTATAAGCACCATCAAAGTGTAAGACCCAAGCTAACGTCATATGAGCACCAAGACATATACATCCCAAGTCTCCCAATAATCTAGGATTGGGAGGATGAGTGGATGAGGGGATGCCAAAACCTTAGCAAGGCGTTCTGCCCCAAACAAGAGAGGAGAGGAGAAATAGAGGTGGGGGAAAAGAGGGACTAGAGGGTGGACTAGAGAGAGAGAAGATGAGAGGGAGAGGGGTGGGATGAGAAGAGAGGAGAGCATTTGCACAAGAGAACTACCAAGTTGTCGAAGGTGGCATGATCCTCATACATGGAGATTCGTATCCCAGTAGGCCACACCAATTCTACTAACTAGAAAAGAAATCAAGGCATGAGGCTAGATGCTAGGCATGGTGACACTTGAGGGCCATGGGGGAAAGGGAACGTGAGGGGAGAAGTGTTAACATGGGTAGGGAAAAGGGATTAAGAGGGAGACTATGGCACAAGGGGAAAGGGAGAGGGGGAAGAGGAGCATGTACATGATGGGAGGTGGAATGTAGAGATGGAGACATCAAGGGAAGAGAGTCATGCTTTATCTAAAAGGAAGGATGGGGGAAATCAAAGTACTAGCATGGTGGCTTTACAAGAATGAGAGTGTCACATCAAGGAATAGCCCCCTCCTTTTATAGCCAAGAGAGGGGGTCTCTCCTAATAAATGCATCCTCCCACATGCATGGTGTGTGTGGAGGAATCTCCCATGTGGGCTAGGTCGGTACACACTCTCAATTGTGTGCGACAACCCTTTGCCTCATTTTTCCACATAAATCAAACCCCATATCCCAAGTCTAAGATACTCCCTTGGTCTCTTCTCAATTTTATAATACGTTCAAACATCTAGGAGGACAAGTGGAGGGTTGGCACAAGGAATCCTCATCCTACTTTCCCCATTATTTAACTTGCATTCTTGGACTATCTACACCCCCCCCCACATGGGCCTATCCTACATGGAGGGAATAATCCAATATAATATCCATCTCCACCTATTTTATATTACTTCTCCCATGGTCCTTGGGCCATGTCCCACTAGATGCAGGCATGGGACTGCCTAGCTGGAGGGGTGGCACATGGAGGAACCATGCCACCTTAACATTTTATAATATTACTACCATGGATTATGTACAACACACCTATGGGTCCTCTTATGTGGAAGGGTGGCACATGGTCATGCCCTGCCACCTCAACCCTGGGTCCTATGCACACCATATTTCATTATACTATTACCACACATACAAGCACACAAACATATTTATGCCTTTTACCTTGGTCAAATTGATCCATAACAATATCAGGCAATGTATAGGGAATTGAAAGAATATTGCTAATGCTAAAGATGCGATAAGTGATATGGTATATGATGATGTTGAGAAATGGATGTACTAGAACAATGGAGTGATGAGATGCGATCAAAATGCTACACCCAATAGAGATAAAATCGATGAAAAATGAGATCTAATTTTTAACATCCCATTACTTAGAGTGCATTTTTATGCATTGCATGCCATGATGTGGCTTATTGACAAGTTGGTTTACTTGCACATTGTATATGTATGAAACATGAAACTGGGAGAGAGAGCGGCAACGTGTATTGCAAAGCTTGAAGCTCTTCTCTCAAGAATGGGACTACATGGAGGAAACATAAAGCTATGCTAAGATGCACGACTCTTAGAGAATTAGGGAATATTTTGGTTAAAATATACATGGGGGACTCAAAGGCACAAAGTTTTTTTTCCAGTCATGTAAAGAATCGATTAAACATGCAATGGAATGATTGGAAAGACTTGTGTGATTGTACCACTAATTTGGAAGCTCACACTAATTCAAAAATTTGAGAGTGCGTGTTTGGAAAGCACTGGATAATTTGGTTAAGATACAAAGAAAGCCTTCTAGAGATAATGTAGATGTGCAACTATATGAAGTTCTGGTGAAAGGGTTCACTAATGGTGGATGGATGGGATGAATCGCAAATTACTCAGTACATGGTATGTTTTTTCTCCACAATCTCATTTCTTTTCTATTTATTTCTTTAATGTTTACCTCGTAAACCTTTCCTATGGATGCAACATATTATTTATGCTCACTGTGCATGGTACCTTCAACAATATGGTTCATTGAATGTTTGGAGTTCTCAAAAGATAGAGAAGTCACATTATAGAGCTCAAGGTGCATACTCTAAAAGTACGCAACATGGAGGTGGTATTAATGGAAGTAGCACTATTTGTGAATTGTTTGAGTCATTTTATCGTGGAATAATAGGGTCCTCAGATGCGAGGGAGAAAGCTTTGCAAATGCAGTTAGCCCAAGTGGTCCATCTAACTCAAATGAGTAAAAGAAGGTGCTCATGGAAATATTTGGAAGCATCCCAAAAGCACAAAGGGTGGCTAGCAACTAGAATATGGTTAGGAAAGCATTAGGTTTCCAATAAGAATGTACATTCATGCCATTGATTTGAACCATATTGGAAATATCAATCTTATTGGTGGTTATTTTTTGTGGAGTATTTTATTAGGGGAATTTTTTTAGTGAACATGGCCATTTATGACTTTAACTATAAAAGTGACTTTATAAAAATGAAAGATTCTTCATTACCTCAATGTACCTTCTCCTTCATTAAAACTCCCATCTCTCTCTTGGAAAACAAAACTCCTATCTCTTCTTCCATCTATCCTTGCAAATTTCTTTCTCTCACACCCAAATGGCAAGGACAAGGAAAACTAGTAGCACTAGAGGAAAAATGGGAAGACACCAACTCAAAGGCAGATTTTGATTTTGAAGTTGAAGAAAAGGAACAACAACAGAAACAAGATTAAAGAAATGAAGATCTAAAGCCAAAGCATGAGGACCGAGAGAAGAAAGGCAAGAAGGTGACGACTCAAACCAAAAAAAAAAGGAGGAAGAGGACCAGAGATAGCAAGAAGTGCTTAGAAAAAAAGGGCAATCATTAAAAAAAAGGCAACGCTCGGATGATGAGGCATGGAGGAGGCAGATAGAGGAGCAAAGATGGGTGAGGGTTCTTGCAGAAGGAGAAATTTGCAAGCACCATCATGGGATACCAGAGTTCCTAATGTTCTAGCATCGAGAAGATTAAATGGCAAAAAGATTTTGCCATCAAGGGGTGGAAAAAGCAGAGATGGCAAAGGAGGCAGAGGTGGAGGTGGAGGCAAAGATGGAGCTAGAGGTTGTGGTGGAGGAAGGAGACACTACCGCAAGGGGTGGAGGTGGAGGTGGAGGTGGAGTTAGAGTTGGGAGTGGAGGTGGAGGGGGAGGAGGTGGAGGTGGAGGAAGGAGACACTACCGCAAGAAGCCGGGAATGAAGGCTCTTTGTGAGATACCAAAATACAAGAAGGCCATAGAACTATTGATCTTGAGAGATCCATTCGCTTGCCTTGTCAAAGAAGACATGGAGCAATACAAGGATGATTTGCATATCCAAGCTCTCATCTTGTTTTCCTTGCAAGAGGGAGCAGAAGCTGTTCTATTTCTCTTTTTGAGGATACGAATCTATGTGTCATCCATTCCAAGAGGGTTACTATCATTAGCAAGGACATGTAGCTTGCACGGAGAATAAGAGACGATGATGCACTCAAAAAATCTAGATTCATGATAAACCAATTTTGGTCATTGTAAAAACTCTTTTTGTAAAATTTTGACAAATATTATAATATAAACTTCTATATATCTTGTTCCAATATTATTTTCATTCCATTTGATTCCATGTTATTCAATTGTATTGAATAATTTAGTATCTTGTGTATGGTGATTGGGGGGGAGAGAGAGAGTTAGGAAAAGAGAAGGGAGAGGGAGATCTCTCAAATTTGGTTCAATGCATGCTGGCAACAACTTTGGAGCCCATTTTTTCCATTCTTTGTTAAATTCATGTTTTTTTAAAATTTATTCCATGCACTTGGGTCACTTGCATGCACTTGACATGCAAAGAGTTTCTGAAAAGAAGAAAGGGCTCCAAGAGTGCTCATGCTCAATCCGACCTGCTAAGAGTCAAGGTGGCAATGCCGTATTGGCTCTTGGCACATTGGATCGAGCATGAGCTCTTGAGCCCTTAAAAAGTTTTCTTTTTTAATTGGTCTCTTGGAGCCCTTTTTTTAAAAGAAAATTGAATGGTTGGTGCTTTCCAAAGCATCAACCGGCATGCCAAGCTCTTGGCATAGTGGGTTGAGCATGGGCTCTTGGAGCCCTTTTTTAAATTTTATTTTAATATTTGCATGACAAGTGCATGCAAGCACCAACCATTCAAAAAAATTGCAACAATCTCTCATTTGGGGCCTCATATCTAAGGTGGTGTTCTCTCATTTGTGGGCCCACATCAAGCATGATTCTAATAGTGATAATGCATTCAAAACTTTATATTCATTCCCTCTTTCATATTGAATTTACCTTTTAAATTCTTGTACAAAGCACCAATGGGATTAGAAACATCCAAAACACAAAACCTCATTTTGTTCCATCTTGTTTGTTTAAGGGATAAGGAAGATTTTGCAGATGCTCAAGTTGCCATAAGTGAAACTTCTCTTTCACACACCAATAGTGGCACTTGTTTACAATTGGGTATTCATTCATTATTATGACACTTGCATATTGTTTTGCCAAATGAAATTCTCTAGCAAATAGAGATAATGAAAAACCATGCTCCAACATCAAATGTAGATGATATTGAAAGTATATATTGTCGTGTTGTTGGTAGAGGCAAGCAAGCAGTTTGTGGTCCAAGTGTGTAATGAGTTCAATGATAGTTCAACATATGGTGTCAGAGCCATACTTCCCTACTTGAGCCATGTCATCATCTTCCCCTTCACCCTCCACCTTCTTCTTCCATTCTTCCCTCTTTTACCCATTTTTGCTTAAGCTTGTTCTCCCTCTCTACTACACCATTTCATGAGCCCTTTCATCTAGAGATTCCCCTTAATAGGATGCACTTTTTGTTCAGAGGAATTGGGGAAATATGACCTACATAGCTCGTATCGACAAGATTGATGCTCGACAAACTTTTATTTCATACGACATGTAGAAGTGAAATTTCGACCAGCCCTCCTAGCTATAGTTGGGCGACCTTATGAGCTAGATTTTGTTCTAATTTGAGCTCATTTGGTCAACTGAGCAAGGAGAAAACGTGAAAAAACCAATCAAATTTGTAGCAACTCTAACCGGTGACATGACATAGCATTGCACGATTTCTTGCTGGAGGATCTTCTCTACTATTCAAAGCTTCTTTTGCCACCAAAGTCCCCTTCATAGCCTCTATAATCTAGGTGAATTCCAACCTCCAGTCGATCTCTATCTCTGTAGGAAAATTTGTTCATATTTTGGTCAAAGACATTTGACTAGGCAATCAAAATTTGGGGCTTTTATACTTGACTAAAAGTTTTGAACACGTTTACTATGTTTCACCACAACAACTTAATCATGAAGCTCATATTCATCATTATACTCTTGCTTTTCTATGGGGATGATATGATGCTTGTGCTCTCAAAGAATATGTTCTCAAGTTCCACTTGCTTAAGTCTATTTGTCAAACCTTGTAAGGCATTAGACACTGCCCATGTGGTAAGACCTTGCCTAGAATTGGATTTTTTACTTCACATTGACAAAAAGATTATGCTTTGGTATACCAAGAAGATACACAAAGAAGGGAAGCTTTGCTTCATTGACACCAAGTACAATGCAATGGACAATCAAGTTTATGAGTCCGATACAATGGTGGCTTGGAAATGACGCCAGAAAAAGATTGCCATCAAGGGGGGGAATTTCCCCACATCTTCAACTTAGAATTTTTGTGTGTGTGGTCAATAAAGGTTCTCTACCTTGGGATGTCCCCCTCAAATGATTGTTAGTCTTATGTGAGTTTTACCTTGTTAGACCTATGGGGACTTCCCATGCATAGTCATTGTCCAGTCTTCCAAATTGTAAACCAAGAGACCAAAGTTACAGTGAGATCATGTTGGGATGAGGATGCCCAAATGAGTCTTCTGTTGATGCAACTAGAGTGAGGACCCGGTTGTGGATCATGTGTGTTGCCACTAGAGGTGGGCAAGCCATGAAGTTTCCCATGGACTACTGCTAGGGTTGAGGTTATCAATTTGTGGGGGGGTATGAAGGACAAACTGATGTAATGGATCATACAAAAGTCTATAGTTATGAGTGACCATGTGATTGAGTGTGTGAACATGTGTGTGTGTGTGTGTAGGTGTGATTGATGATGTGTCAGTTGTAGGTGTGATTGAGTGAATATAGGAGTGTGGTGTGTGATTGAGAGATTCATGGAAATGATTGTGGATCTAGATGCTCACTATTGAGCTCACATATGATGTAATCTATGGATGTACCTAGTGTCTATATAATGACACTCTCTCAATGAATAAACAAGCTTCATTGTTCATCATGTTGCCTCTATCTTGTCACCATGCTACTCCAATAGAAGCTAGCTAGTGAGTCAAGCAAAGAATAGCAGACAACTTACCCGAAAGAAGACAATGCCAAACCAAAGCCTGCATAAGGTCGTGTTGAGCTGCATGCAAGTTGTAGGGAATTTGTAGGGTGGGGGTAGGTTGTAGGTACTTAATCTTCCAAGATTTGATGGGCAAGAGGTGTGAAAATTCAAAATTTGAGGGAGTAGCAAAATTTTCAATTGTGCACTGTTTCCCCCCTGTGGCGATACACGTCAGTAGAAGTGGATATCCCAAACAAGTGCAATGTGGCCTCAAATGCTTTAAAACACAAATAGGCCAAAGGGCATGCTATCAGGTTTGATGTTATGTATTATGAAATGCAATGACCTTTGCATGCTTACGATCCATATAGCAAGCAAGTCCATGGAAAAAGAAATAATTCAAAATTGTAAATAGTGTTGGATTTATTAAAAGATCTTTGCACTTGCACAAATTGCACATGTTCTCATTTTGGTGTGTCCTTGGGTTGATGAGAATCTCACATAGTGTCATTTTGAATGATTACTTGGTTGCATCTATATACATAGCAAAATTTTGATGTTTTTGAATAAATTGCTATATTATATACTCTTTAGGATGCATGTTTCACATGCAACATAGCACTTTTAATGCTTTAACAGTCTCTTTCCAAATCCTTATTCCATAATTTTTAGGTCTCATGTTCAAGTTTTGAATGTGTACTACAAGTTGAAGACAAAGCTTGTCAGATTTTGTTGAGCAATGCATAAGTTATGGGTCATGTAAGATACCTATGTACAGATCCGACTGTAATCATCTATAAAAGTGGTGTAGCATCTTGCTCCCCTAGGTGTTATATGATCCGTTGGTCCCCAAATATACAAGTGAACTTTTCCCAACCTTTAGAAACAATCCTGCCCACTTTGCCTTTATGAAACTCCTCTTTAAAGTAGGCATGTGTCCAATGGAAGTAGGATTTTTTGTGATAGTGGGCACATATAAGACATCTCCCAATGTGTTCTCCACACCATATTTCTCCCTCAAGGGAATATCACCAATATGAGTAATCTTGTGCATAGTATCATCTCCCGTAGAAACAAACTCCTCATTGGTTATCTCATCTTTGCGAATAAACCACTCACCATGATGCATCATATGATTTATGGATCCTCAATCTATGAACCAATCATCACTAAAATAGGGCTCTTGCATACTGCTCATAATACGTTCCATACTAAAGAGGTGAGCACCATATCCATGCTCATATGCATGATCTCTTCCACCAACATAATGATTGTATTGTGATCTTCCACCATGCCCTCTATATGTGGCATTACACTTGGCATAACAGTCTATTCCAAAGTGCCCACATTTTTTGCAAAAGTGACAATTTGTAGCTTATGGAGTATGTGTGGCTCTTCCTCTATCACGCATGGGGTGTGGCTCTCCCCCTTCCACTTGGCATGAAACCACATCCTCGTTAAGCAAACTCATTTTTGTCCATAGTGTTTTGAGGGGCATATGAGGCTCTTCCATGGCCTCATGGTGGGGGTCCACTTCTTTCTCTAAAATCATCTCTTTCACCCTAGTGATTGAACAACTTGTCTCTTCCACTACTTGTGGAGGCTTTGAGCCCAAGCTTCACCTCTTTTGTCATGCAATGATGCAACCAACTCCTCAAAATCAGGCATATGGCTACCTCGCATGGAAATCAAAGTATCCAATGATTTGCATTGAGGGCCTAAACCATTCAAAGTGATAGACACCAAATTGTCATCTTCCACATTGCAATTTATGGAGCGTAAGTCTTTCATAATTTGCCTTATCTCAGCCACATAGTCTGTGATTCTTCTATTTCCTCTCCACATTCTATGGAGGCACTGTTTGAGTTGAATTTTCCTTACCTCTGTGCTTGTGCCATACAATTTGTGAATGATATCCAAAGCTTCTTTAGGCATGCTAGCATTCTTGATGTGAGGGATGAGTGTATTGGAAATGCATAAGGAGATCCAATGCAACACCTTTCTTGATTTCTTAACCCATGTTTCGTATTCCAATTTTAGCTCATCTAAGGGTCCATCCCAAGGCAACTCTGGGCATTCATCTACATCCATGATCAATCTCCAAACACCTTTTCCCATGAGGAAGTTTTCCATTCTATAAGACTAAGTGCTATAATGATCCTTTGTCAACTTTTCACCCACAATTTGGGTTACTTGAGTAGTTTCACCCATGCTTGATTAGCAATATTTGCTTCCAAATGCAACTTAGCAAACCTCAAGGAAATGGCACTTTTTGTATTTTTCTACGAACACTCACAATTAAAGTGAGGTAAATGGCATCAAAATATGAGAATTCCCCCTTTTTCAAGTGTTCACACTTGCTCAAATTTTAGGCATCCAAGAACATCAAAATTGAGCATTAACAATCCACTTTTGAATTCAAACTCAAGCATGTACAAATACACTTATGGATTTTCCCACTTTGTATAAATGAGTGTATTTTGTCATCGAACGGCCACAAATTTCCTTCCAAATGTGCTCTTGTAGTGGCTTATCAAACTAAAAATTTATCCCACGCTTTGGGCATGCATCTAATTTTGGGCATACACACCCTTATATGCATCCTCCACGTCAAGTTTATTGGCAAAAATTTATTTCATGTGCACAAAGGCATTTATGCTTCACCAGCTAGGCATACAACCTCCAGTATCAAGACTTTTCTGCCCAAATATGCAATTTCCTGCAAACAGGTGCCATGCCAAATGGCAATTGCTTCCATTGTGATACTCACGGGTACTATGCCAACTCATTGCAAAAGAACACCATAAATTATGCACACAAGGGAGGGCAAAAGAATCTTACTTGGCTTCCAAAAAAAAGGGCATCAATCTTGTAACATGATCTCACATCTGCCTTCAGCCATCAAACACTTCTTTGTTCTCAATGGAAGATAAAGAGGTTGTCCTTGTGTTCAATTAAGAATGGAAAACTCAACACTTTTATCAAAAGAAACCACTGGATGTATAAGGAGGGTCATTTTTTGATTGGGTGTAGCCATTTTTGGTGAGGTTCAGGGAATTTTTTTTGAAAGCCAAAAGTGATGCCTTTTAAGTGTTTTTCCAATTCAAAAGAATGATAGAGAAGGATCTTGGGTGTTATATCAAGTGCTTTCATACAGATAATGGTGGGGAATATACATCCTATGAATTTGATGAGTTTCTATATGCTCAAGGCATCAAGAGATGGTTCACTTATAGATACGCTCCTCAACAAAACCCTATTGTAGAAAGGAAGAATAGAGTAATTGCTGGCATGGCTAGAGCTATGATGGATGAGATGAATATGCCATTGAGATTTTGGGCTGAAGCAATGCATACGGCCATGTATATCATGAATAGAGCACCCAAGGATACCATACATGGGTTGATACCTTTTGAAAAGATTTATGGGTACAAGCCAACCTTGGCTTATTTGAAAGTGTTTGGATGTGTTTGTTATGTGCATGTGCCAAGTGAGATAAGGAGGCAAAAGGGTATGCCCAAACATATGGGTTGGACTATGATGAAACATTTAGCCTAGTGGAAAAGATGACCAGCATATGGACCATGATTGCTTTGGAAAGCATGCATAGATGGAAGTTATATCAAACGGATGTCAAAAATGCTTTATTGATTGGTACACTTCATGAGGAGATTTATATTCATAAGCCCGAAGGGTATATGCATCCCAAGTATTCTATGCATGTGTGTAAGTTAAGGAAAGCGTATGGGCTGAAGTAAGGTCCAAGAACTTGGTGCAAGAGAATGAGTAAAATGTTGCTGAATATGCACTTCAAACAATCTAAGGCTGATAGATCACTATATGTGAAGCAAGAGCGAGAAGAAATGGTGCTTGTGATCATTTATGTGGATGATTTAATCATCACGGGGAGTCTTGATGCAAAAATTACAGCAGGCTAAGGAGACATTGTCATGTGAATTTGACATGAAAGACCTTGGACAGCTAAGATACTTCCTTGGGGTTGAAGTAATTGATTCACCACAAGGTATTTAGATGCTACAATGGCAATATGATTTGGACATGCTAGAAAAATATGGTATAATAGCATGCAAACCAATTGAAACACCCCTTGAGAAAAATGCTAAGTTAGTTGATGATGGGTATTACTTGCAGAATGTGACCATGTTCCGAAAGATGGTTGGGAGTCTCATTTATCTTACCATCAATAGACCGGATTTGAGTTATGCCTTGGGTGTGGTGAGCCAATTTATGCAAGAGTCACCTTGATGTGGTGAGAAGAATACTCAGATATGTGAAAGACAATAAATCATAGCTTGTGTTATGCTAAGGAAGTGTTGAGAGACCACACTCAACATCATGTTATTACATGTGCATAGCACTTACACATATAGAATGCTATAAAGGAAAGGGTTAGATGCCCTAAGCCTTAATCCTAAATGGGTTTGTATATATTTTACATTTTCAACTAAATCTAGTGTACAGCTAGTCATTTGTGGTGTGCCCTCTAATTGTGCCCTCTCTCCTCATCTCCACTCTTCTCCTCTTCCCTCTTTATATATTGTCATGGTATCAGAGCTGCCTTGCCTTCCACTGAGGCATTACGATCGTGAGAGCATGACACAGATTGAGAGATTGAGAGATCGAGTTTTCTTCTGCTGAGAGAAAACTTCCGTTCATTGAAAGGCAATTCCATCCATACATTAGAGAGATTTTTGTCTACACTTTATGAAAAAAAATTTCCGTTCATTGTGATTTGAGAGATTTCCATTGAGAGTGTTTTTATCATTCTTCTTTCTTTCCAGGATTCTCATATTGAGAAACCAAATTAACTAGAGTTTCTGCAACAGCAGCAAAACCCGTCATGCTTATGTACTCATGATTAAAGACTATAATAATCGACTCGCAACAGTAGGAGAGATTATGAATCTTGGAGAAATGGTTCAAGTCATCTTGAATGGACTAGGAGAGGGATGCGAGAATCTAGTCTAGAGTATTGCCATCTAATGGCAAATTTCGACACGGGAAGAACTTTAGTCAGTCTTACTTAGTACAGAACTCAGGATTCAAGCCATTCATGCATGCAAAGTCATTCCAATGATCAAGCATTCACAGCTTTAGACAAAAGTAGAGGCAGAGGTAGATCATTCTAAAAAAGTGGTCATCATCAGCAACAAAATCATCATCAAAGTCAGAATCATCATCAGCAACATCAGAATCAGCAAAGAGAAAATCATTCCAATTGAGGAAGATTCCAAGGACAAGGGATTGCATCCACCAATGTGTCAAACAATTAGTGCAACTACTGTCATAAGTTTGGACACTATGAAAGAGATTGCTGCAAGAAGCAGTACAACCAAGGTAGTCAATCCAGCAGAGTAATCAAGGAAATTTCCGTGGAAAAGGAAATCATCATGGTGGACATTCATCACATTCATTATGCAAATGAGCATGGGAATTTGTTCCTTACAAATGAGGAAATGCAGAAAATTGATACTATGTATCTAGACACTATGTATCTAGACACTGATTGCAATTCAAAAGAGGACTTTAGCTATATCAAGTTGACCAAGTAAATTAGGATCATTGGTACATCTATAGTGGTGCATCATCTCATATGACAAATCATCAGGAATAGTTCATAGAGATGAAACCATTATAAGGTCAAAAGAATGTCATCTACACATCAGATAACACACAAATCCAATTCCAGGGACATGCATTATCCCTATGAACAATTTCATTGGTACGAAAGGATTGGTGAAAGATGTACTCTATGTTTTGAAGCTTAGCAAAAACCTCTTATCAGTAGGTCAAATGATGAAATATAACTACCGAGTCATCTTTGATGGAGAGGAATGTGCTATCAATCCAGAGGATTTCAGCTAGTAGGAAAAGGATTCAAGGAAGGATGCTTGTACAAAATGCTAGCTATAGTACCAGATTTGCATATCATGTCACGTCAACCGCAACAGATGCCACTATTTGCAAAATGGCACAAGAGATATGGTCATGTCAATTTCAAGAGCTTGATAGATCTTGGGAATTAGAATATGGCAATCGAGATTCCAAACCTACAGTTTCTTGGAAAAGTTTGTGAAGCATGCTGCTTTAGCAAACAAAAGCGAACCAACTTTGGGAGAAGCACCTCTCGAGCATGAGGTATTCTTGAAATTTTGATACATATAGATGTATGGGGATATGCCTAGACCCGTAGCATCAATGGTTCACTTTACTACTTGACATTTCTTGATGACTACAGTAGATATTGTTGGGTCTACTTTCTGAAAGAGAAATCTGAAGTGTTTTCAGATTTCAAGAATTCAAAGCCATGGTAGAAAACCAGACAAGTAGAAAGATCAAAGTCATGAGATTAATAGAGGAGGGGAATAAATGTCTTTAGCATTCATGAACTTTTGTAGAAGTCATGGCATTCAAAGACAATTCACCTGTGGAGATACTCCTCAGCAGAGCTGAAAGAAAGAATGGTACTTTAGCAGACAGTGCTAGAGAAATGCTTAGTGAGAAGCATTTTTTGAATCAGTATTGGCTAGAAACAATAGCCACTACAAACTACCTCCTTAATTGGCTTCCTACTAAATCGATTCAAGGTATGACACCTTATGAAGCATTCACTGGACACAAGCCATGTATTGGGCATCTCTGCATATTTGGTTGCATAGCATATGCCCACATACATAACGACCATCGCAGAAAATTGGATGCAAAGTCATGCAAATGCATCATGGTTGGCTATAGTGAAGAAAGCAAAGCATACAAGTTGTATAATCCCATCAACTGCAAGGTGATTATCTCCAGAGATGTAATCTTTGCTGAGGAATGGGAATGGAAAACCTCAAACACACATGAGATAGATGCACCGATTTCACAATCATCTATAGAAAAGGTTGATGAAGAAGAGAAAAAATTGGAAGAAACACCCCAAGATGAACCACAACAACTCAACTGGTCTACTAGGGAAAGAAGACCTCTAGCCAGATTGACATATGCTCAGAAAGGCAAAGCAATTCAGGTTGAAACCACCAACATGGCTATAGAAGAGCCAGTGTACTTCAAAGATGCAGTAGAAAAGCTAGAATGACACACTACTATGAATGAAGAAATGGATGGTTTGTATAAGAATAACACTTGGGAATTATATGATCTTCCACCAAGAAAAAAGGCCATAGCAAACAAATGGGTATACAAAGTGAAGTACAATCTAGATGGAAACATTCAAAGATACAAAGACAGACTAATTCCAAAAGGATTTGCACAACAATATGGTCAAGATTATGATGAGACATATGCTCCAGTAGTAAAAATGGATTCCATACAGTTCTTGATATCACTAGCGATACTCAACAGATGGAATGTGTACCAACTTGATGTCAAGAATGGATTTCTCAATGGTTACCTAGACAAGGAAGTCTACATGCATTAACCAGCAGGTTATGTTAAACCAAGAAAGGAGAATCAGGTTTGCCATCTCAAGAAGAGTCTCTAAGGCCTAAAGCAAGTACCCAAAAGTTGGTACAGTAGGATCGACAAGTATTTTGTTGATCTGGGATACATGAAGTCCAATGCAGATCATACTCTCTACTACAAAGTTCAAGGAGAAGACATTACTATTGCACTTTTATACATAGATGATCTGATTGTGACCAGAAGCAAGGATAGCTTCATCAAAAAATTGAAACAAGACTTATCTTGCAGAGTTTAACATGAAAGATCTTGGACTTATGCACTATTGTCTTGGAATTGAGTTCTAGAAAGATTCAAACAACACCTTTATGAGTCAGTTGAAATATGTTGATAGTCTCCTGAAGAAGTTTCATATGGCAGATTGCAAGATTGCAGCCACTCCCATGGATTACTATAGATTCAGAAGATCCTACAGTCAATGACAGGTTCTACAAGCAGCTCATCGGATCTCTTATATATGCGACTCTATCACATGGCCGGATATTTGTTATGCAGTAAGTTCACTTGCATAGTTTATGGCAAATCCAAAAGAGTTTCACTGGAATGCAGCCAAAAGAGTCTTGAGATACATAAGAGGTACAAGATAGTTTGGGATACAATACAGAGGAAGTCATCCAAGGTTTCAAGGGATACCGTAATGGTGGACTATGCTGGAGATCATGAGACTAGGAGATCCACACAGAGATGCATTTTTCCTTGATCAAGGCGCTATATCATGTTTGTCAAACAAACAACCAACTATTTCTTTGTCTTTGACTGAAGCAGAAAATAGGGCACTCACTATAGGTGCATGTGAGGCTATATGGCTCACAAGATTATTGTTAAAAACATATTACTTTGATGAATCAAAGCTAACAACAATATACTGTGATAATCAATTGGCTCAAGCATTAGCCAAGAATCCAGTATATCACTCCAGGACAAAGCACATTGATGTCAGAAAGCACTTCATCAGAGAAAGAGTCTTACTTGGTGACATCACACTGCAGCATTGTGATAGCAAAGAGAATGTTGCAAACATATTTACCAAACCACTCGGTAAAGCGCTTTCCAAGAAACACCAATAAGCTCTTGGTTTGACGTAGAGGAAGGGCATTCCCATTAAAGGGGTGTGATGGAATGTAATGTTGAGTCCTTCTTCGATTCCCTAGAATCACCATCTTGAGGGAAGGCCTACTTCATGATGTTGATCTTGAGGGAAGGTGTTGAGAGACCACACTCAACATCATGTTGTTACATGTGTATAGAACTAACACATGTAGAGTGCTATAAAAGAAAGGGTTAGATGCCCTAACCCTAACCCTAAATGGGTTTGTGTATATTCTACATTTTCAACTAAATTTAGTGTACAGTTATTCATTTGTGGTGTGCCCTTTAGATATGTACATAATGCTTTTATCGATGATTTCACCACAACCTTCCCTCATTGGAAGCTTCCCATAGACAAGCATACCAGCTTTACACGATGGAGACAAGGATAAAAAATGCTTATATTTATATAATATTTGCCAATGAAAGGTACTAACCCTCCATCAAGGGTAGCAAAGTATTAGGAAGGTCATGCGGTGCATCAGCTTGTATCCCTTGCAAAATCTATTACGCTGGATCCAATTTCCTTGCAATTTCGTGTTTTAATATTCAAATAGCATCTAGATTAAGAGGAATGAGGTGAGAATGAGGCAGCTTTTACACTTTCTTGGAATAAGCAGCTCACAATTTTATAATATATGAAGTACTTAAATGCTTGGTATTGTCCAACAGAGACCTAGATCGAGGTAGACATTGATAAAGACAAAGGTCAAATAGCATTATTTGAATCAAAATTTTCCCCAAAATTGATTCAACCTCATTCCTACCCCCCCATTCCCTCCCCTCCCCCTTTCCCAACTCTTATAGAGCCTATATTACCTTGGATCTATGAGAAAATTGTGTGTGTGTACTTGAGAGAGAGAGAGAGAGAGAGAGAGAGAGAGAGATGTCATTGGGATTTTAAATGCAAGTGTGTTATATTTTTAGATTCCATATATAAGCCATAGTAGATATTTATATGCAAATTAAAAACCCATGCATTAAGCCATCTATACTATCACCCATAGTAGAGAATTATGTGCAAATTAGAGACCCGTTAATTAAAGTTTATATGCTTCAAAACCTCATGGCATCACATGAAATACCTACCTTGTTATGAAAATGGCTACCACAATATGCTGGAAAGCTTAATTTGAGCACCTATCATCCCACAATATTTAAATTCTTTTAGCTAGTTATGCATCCAAGTATTAATATCATGCAATATTTTGAAAAATCTCTAACTAAAGTAACTTTGATTATAGACACACAATTTTTGTAGCTCTTTTACCGATAGACTATAATGAAAGTATTCTAGTAGATTGAATAAAATTATAGACCTAATCAAATAGTTGTGAACCATTACATAGCCATCAATAGCCAATTCACATAGCAAGCTTATTGACATAATCATCACGGCCTGGTTTTAGAGCCATGACTTAGAGGATACGGCTCCATACACATGATCCATCATATTACTCAAATGTTTTAAATTGTTTAAAGCTCATGAGTGTTTTTTTTGTCCTATATACGTGGAATGCATGCTCACACATATGTTCTTGTGTGCAATGCAAAGGATGGGATCATTTGATAAGTTCATGTTTGTGATTTGTGTGCAAACAAAAGAGTTAAATCATTTGATGAGTTCATGTTAGTGGTTTGTGTGCAATGCAACGGGCATGATCATTTGATAAGTTCAAGTTAGTGTCTGGTGTGCAAACCGAAGGGTCAGATCATTTGATGAGTTCATATATGTGCCTTGTGTTCAATGCAAAGGGTGCGATCATTTGATAAATTCATGTTAGTGGCTTGTCTGTAAACCAAAGAGTCGAAGCCCATATTAGGAAAATGGGAGAATCCCAAGTCCCACTTTTTTTCACACTAACAATTTTGGGGTCTAAAAAAGAGGAATTTTGAAACCAACATGCATGGCATGAATTTGTGAAAAACATGAATTTGTTGAAAGCATGAATTCTGAACCAAACATGCATGGCCTTAATTTTGAAACAAGCATTCATGATTAAAGTTAGTATAATCATTAGGTACACCATATCACCAAAATTCAATGGAATATTTGGCTCCAAATATTTTTTTAGTGTGCAAATTGCATTGTAGATATTGCCTACATGCTTGAATATTTGGCTTCAAATCCTTTATCATTGCATTTATTTCCAATTTTAAATACTAAAATTCACTTACATTTGCATGTTTTTTGTACATGTTGCATTTTGGATATTATGTGGATGCTTTTAATGTGTTTTTTTTGCAACAAAAAAGGAGAATGATTTTTCCTTTAAATGTTTTTTTAAATGCTCTTTCTTGCCTCTTGCTTTGCTTCATTCTCAATAATCCAAATTATTATTCATCACCACATTTAGTATTTCTAAAGAGCCACATCATTAGGCATCCATATAGTTATATAATACACATGATATAAATTTACACCATGCTCTCAGACATTGAACATAATTAACAAAAACAACATAATGACTCAATTCAAATTGTTTTTTTACAAGAAATTTGGACTATTTTAAAATAATTTCATTTACATTCTTCACAATGGAGTCTATAGACTCTTGTAATGCTTCCTCTCAAGGCTATGATGCTTTGGGGTTAGAATGGCTCTCTAATTCCTCTACAAGCTATCATTCCTTTAGTAGGGACTCAATCTCTTCTTTCCCTCCAAGTTGGGATGCTTTTGGTGTAGACTGTATCTCCAAATCTAATGGAAGTTGTGATGCTTTTGGAGACCCAATCGTAGTAGCGTTGCTTTGGGTGTAAATTGAATCTCGCCTACTTCAATTTCATGTTGTATCCCAATTATTGTGGCAATTAGATCTTGAATGGTCTCAGCCATAAATGCCCTGGATCAATCTCTATATATGCTTCCATTAAAAGATGCGAGTTCCGTTCAAAAATTTCATTGAGGATGAACATGCAGTTGTAGCCCACTCTCCATCCACAAGTGTGTGCATCCTTTTGCAACACCGCCAAGCGTCTTTTGAAATCTTTTTTGTCTACTAAGTTACCTTGGTGCTGCTTGATTTTCTCAACAGTAGATACTAGCTTACGTGCTGACCTACCCATCATAATATATATAAGAAATGAGTGTGTGTATTGCATAAGATACATAACGTGGAAGTGATACATATTAAGAGAACACTTACATTAACACCGAGCCATGAAAGCCCGCAATTGAATTGACAAACCAAAATTCTTCTTCTTCAAGGTCCCAAACCATCAAACTCCAATGTGAGCTACATAATTAATTAAGAATAATTATTATTTGATAGAATCTCATCAATGAAAGAGTAAACATAAATTTGGAATTTTACTTACGCCTCATGAAATTGCATAAAGATGACTTGCATTCCATCCAAATGTAGAGGTTCGAACCAGGCACAAACATTGTCTATGGTCTTTGTCTTTTATCGCTAAGTATAGAAGAAAGAAGAGAATCCAACATATATACATGATTTTGTGCAGATCTAGGAAGCTGTGATATAATCATACTAACTTACAAATAAAAAAATTTTAGTTTATTAGATTCAATCAAAATACTAAAGTATCAAGCTAAGAAAAAGTTGTATCAAACCTGAGGATGGCCATCAGTACTTTGTCATTGATCGCTTTGTTAGGATTTGAGAGGATTGAAATCTCCTCTATACCAAATGTCATGTATTGAGGTTGCTGTCAAATGATAACCCTAACATTAAATGAGCTTCCAAATTCCTTCAGTGCAACTACATTTGTAGAATTGATCTCTATAATAGCCAACATCCTCTCTTCATGCATCTTCAACTCATCTATGCTTGCAACCGACCAAAAAGTGGCCAACTTACTACATCTAAATCAACTGTCCAAAACTTGGAGAAATAGTACTATTGCCTTAACTTCAAAACAATTTGGCATCACATCCTTTAATGATATGAATGTATGTTAGTAAAGCATTAGAGTTAGTACAATTCTTTGAAGCTTATAAACATTGTGCTATTTTCACTGCAACACTAATTTAAAACAAAACTTGATGCTAAATATTTTGAGTAATAGGAAAAAATAAAAGTAGCACCACTTATAGAGAAACTAGATATGTAATTGAATTTTTCGAATTGGGTCATTTCTTGCTTGTTCTCTTACTACCATGTTGTCTTTTCCAATCTTCCAAAGGCTGAAAGCTAAATTCTTGCAATTCTGCTTGTAATATATCGACCTGAGAATCCAAGTTGTTGAGCCCTTAAGATTGCCTCCAGATCACTCATTGAATCCATATTGCACATTGATTGTAATATGTCAAGTTGTTCCGTAGACAATTTCCTTAGTGGTGCTAGTTTTCCCATTAACTGCTTCATTTGTTTTTGTTCATCATGCTTCAAAATATTTGATGGTTTCTTCTCCTTGTATGAGGAAGAGTAACTTTCTTCCCAAAATATTTTCGTAGGAGGAATACAACTCCATAAGTTCTGAAAATTCTTGATAACACTCTCAAAGTATCCATACAAGGGATGGCCTAGTATCATAGGAGACTGACCAAAGGGATCTGCTATGATCATTGATCGAACATCTAAAACATGTCTTAATTCAAGGAGATAAGGCAATAATTTTTCTATGAGTTCAACATTGCCTTAACTATGAAGGGTAAATGGCTCTGGAAACAAACAAGTTTCAATAAGATTTACACAACCCTTGTATGGACTATCATCGATCAAGATAGTGTTTGTTTGATCATATTGTCCTTTTCACGATTCCCACATGCTATAAAGTGGCTTGAAAAATGCTTCTACATTCTTCTTGTCTAGTCTAAACAATGGAGGATTTTGCCTTTTCTAACATTCCTCTTGTCCCCATACCATGAAGAAAGGCAACTTTTTATTTGCTACCCATTCTAGTAGTTCCAAGACCATCTGCCCACATTAAAGTGTTCTAGAAGAAGGTGGAGAAACTCTATGCATCCATTCCATAGCAATATCTTCTCTCTCCCAATGTTATAACATCTATTATCAGAGAAGCTCTTATCAACCTTGCATATCATTGATCCATTTAAGTCTAGAATGATGGCTCGTTTATGAATTCTATGAGTCTCCTTTGTATGCGATCAATCTTGCATGAATTCTTGCATTGAATAAGTTGTTTTGGAGGTCCATTCTATATTTTCTCTTTAATCCTCTTTAGAAATGCCCATCTCAATGCCCTCTTGTACTAGTAGAGTATTTGCATCATCCACATCATGGTTAAATGAATCATGTGAGAAATCTCTACATATATGCATAGATTCCCTTTCACTTAATGTGCAATGTCCTACCCTATGGGATTCTTCTAATGTGGAATAAGCCACAATCCTCTTGGGATTGTTAATATCTAATTTTTCATGCACAAGGACATTGTATAAGGATCTTGTATATCTTTATCTTCTTGAACATTTTTCTCGACAGTAGTTATTAATTGAGAAGCGCCTATCAAGTACCCATATGAAAAACAATATAAGTTGTGTCATATATATCTTAAACAAACTTTCAAATAAATTTTGTCAATTAAAATAAAGCAATCTAGGGGTGTAAGGATTATGTGTCTTCGTTAGTGCTCTTCATATAATTGAAAATTGCATTTACATATATTTTGGACACATAAGAAAAGTTTAACATTCGATATAAAAAGACTATGCTAACAATAACAACTAATATCAAACTAATAAAGAGAAAATACAAATCATAAGATGTACCAAAAATAAATATCAAATATTTTATATATCATCACTGTCTTGTATCATTACCTCTATGCTCTTCATTATCTGAACTCCTTGGAGATGTTGGATGAGGTTTCTTTGCTTCATTGTATATTTGTTTTAGAAGCTCAACACTTGTTATTGGAGTTGCCTTGATGGATGCCTTGCATTTAGGAGTGTCTATTCCCATCCACACCCTCAGAGACTCATCAACCTCAATAAGCTGTGCACACATTGCCTCCAAATCTCCCACTTCACCTTCTAATTTTGTGAGGGCTAGACATTTTCTCTTCTTCAAGAGAGTTGCTCGAGTGACAACCCTGTTTGGTAGTCCAACACCTTTCAACATACACCTCCCCATCTCCACGGTGGTCCGCATTCAATGTTCAATAACCGAATTTTGCTGAGGCATATGTGGTGTCATCATTTGTCACCTGATCCCTTTGCTCTTGCAAAAATCTCCAAACTCTATAGAAACAAACTCACCACCACCATCTGATCTGATTTTCTTCACTTTTCTCCATGTTTCATTTTCAACAAGCTGTAGCCATTCTTTAAATTTACCAAAAGCTTGAGCCTTTTTGCAAAGAAAGTACACCCACATCTTCCTACTATAGTCTTCTTGTGCCCACTCCAGCAGTGGTTGCAAGAGAACTTAGCTCATATAGGTTGTTCCTCCTTACTCCTGTGCCAACAAGATTGCTAGCACTGTCCAGAATTTTTGCTCTTGTCTTGTTGAACCTCACCTCATGGTCAAGGTCAGTTATGGAAGCAACTGATAGCAAATTTCTCTTGATTTATGGAACATACAGCACATTAAATAGTTTCTTAACATCTCCATTTATAGAAACCATACCTGTACCCTCAATAGGGCATTTTGTGTTATTTCCAACCGTCACAGTGATGGGTTCCTGTAGAGGCTACATGGAACAATATAGACCCTTCTTGCACGTCATGTGACGGGAGGCACCACTATCCAACACCCATGAATCAGTGGTTGATGCTTCTTGAACTGAGGAACACTCTTCCTCAATGGCTAGAAATAGATCCAACTCTGCTTCCACTGTGTTAGCTCTCTCTTTCCCCTTATCTGTCTTCTTCAAGGTACCATTCTTTTCATCTACTTTCTTGACTCGGCGATCTATAATCACATGGCCCTTCTTTTTGTAGTAGAAGCATTATCCATGAAACTTCTTCTTGCCGCCATTCTTCTTTTTGTCACCACTAGTAGAGGACTCACCTTTGGTGGAGGAACATTAAAGGGGTGTGATGGAATGTAATGTTGAGTACTTCTTCAATTCCCCAGAATCACCATCTTGACGGAAGGCCTACTTCATGATGTTGATCTTGAGGGAGGGTGTTGAGAGACCACGCTCAACATCATGTAATTACATGTGTATAGCACTAACACATGTAGAGTGCTATAAAAGAAAGGGTTAGATGCCCTAACCCTATCCCTAAATGGGTTTGTGTATATTCCACATTTTCAACTAAATCTAGTGTACATCTAGGTGTGCCCTTTAGTTGTGCCCTCTCTCCTCATGTCCACTCTTCTCCTGTCCCCTCTTCATATTTTGTCAGGAAGGTGGGATATGTTTGCATGGTTATAGTGATGCAAATTGGGCTTGCAACATTTATGATGGAAGGTCAACTACTAGATATGCATTCTCTCTTGGGAGTAGTGTGGAGAAATAAGAAACAACCCATGGTTGCTTTGTCTAGCATGGTGGATGGATAAAAATGATAGATCTTACCGTGCCTTAACCACCCTCATCCACTATTAAAAACTACTGAAAAAAACAACACAAAGGAAGATAACATCCACTCAAAATCTTCATCCCTACACACATCTACGCTCAATACATCCTCTGGCCATATATCAACAGGAAGCCATACAACCTCTGCCCACTCCTCATCACTCACATGCATCCTCGGGGGGGTCACTCATCATATGTAACCCTATCACGTGAGTTCAACAAAAGGATATTTTTTATTTCTAAAATTTACAGAAATAAATATACATAAGGGACTATTTAAAATAGTTTTGGAAAAAATTTACAGATTTGTATAGAAAAGGGGTACATTTTATTAATGAAAATTTTACACAGATAAGGGATTTTAGAAATATGCCTTGAATGCACGTGGTGAAGAGGGTTTATACATAGTGACCCCCCCGAGCATGCATCACTAGAGTCCAATAATTTCCATGAACCACTGAAAGCAAAATCTCAACATAGAATCCCTCAAATAAAAGGCCATGTATCCCCGGCCCAAGCTCAAGTGATATAATCATTTTCCACTTTGATTGCAATAGTAGAAATATTCTTTTGGCTGCATTCCAATGAGACTGCTGTTTTGGATTTGCCACCATAAACTATGCTAGTGAACTTACTGCATAACAAATATCTGGCCGTGTGATAGTCAGATATATAAGAGATCAAATGAGCTGCCTGTAGTACCTGTCATTGACTGTAGGCTTTTCCGAATCTTTAGTAAGTTTCAAACTCTATTCCATGGGAGTGGCTGCAATCTTCCAATTTGCCATATGGAACTTCTTTAGGAGATTATCAACATATTTGAGCTTACTCATAAATGTGCTATCTGAATCTCTCCAGGACTTAATACCAAGACAATAGTGCATAAGTCCAAGATCTTTCATGCAAACTCTGCAGATAATTCTTGTTTTATCTTTTTGATGAAGCTATCCTTGCTTTCGATCACAATCAGATCATCTACATACAAAAGTGCAATAGTAATGTCTTCCCCTTGAACTTTGTATTAGAGAGTATGATTTGAATTGGATTTCATGTATTCCAAATTAGCAAAATACTTGTCAATTCTGCTATACCAACTTCTGGGTGCTTGCTTTAAGCCATATAGACTTTTCTTGAGATGGCAAACCTTATTCTCCTTTCCTGGTTCAACATAACCTGTTGTTTGTTGCATGTATACTTCTTCGTCTAGATACCATTGAGAAATGCATTCTTGACATCGAGCTGGTATACATTCCATCTGCTGAGTATCACTAGTGATATCAAGAATAGTATGGAATCCATCTTTGCTACTGGAGCATAAGTCTCATCATAATCTTGACCATATTGATGTGCAAATCCTTTTGCAACTAGTCTAGCTTTGTATCTTTGAATACTGCCATCTGGATTGTACTTCATTTTGTATGGCCATTTATTTGCTATGGCCTTCTTTCCTAGTGGAAGGTCACATAATTCCCAAGTATTATTCTTATACAAAGCATCCATTTCTTCATTCATAGTAGTTTGCCATTCTGGCTTGTCTACTGCGTCTTTGAAGTACACTAGCTCTTCTGTAGCCATGATGGTAGTCATAAGAGCATAGTTGGTGGTTTCAACCTGAATTGATTTGCCTTTTTAAGCATATGTCAATTTGGCTGGTGGTCTGCTTTCCCTAGCAGACCATTTGAGATGTTGTGGCTCTCCTTGTGGTGTTTCTGGCAATTCTTGTTTGAGGTTTTCTATTCTGATTCCTCATCAAAGATTACATCTCTGGAGATAATGACCTTGCGGTTGATGGGATCATACAACTTGTATGCTTTGCTTTCTTCATTGTAACCAACCATGATGCATTTGAATGACTTCGCATCCACTTTTCTGTGATGATCATCATGTATGTGGGCATATGCTATGCAACCAAATATGCAGAGATGTCTAGTGTGTAGCTTGTGTCTAGTGAATGCTTCATAAGGTGTCATACCCTGTATCGGTTTGGTTGGAAGTCGATTAAGCAAATAGTTTGTAGTGGCTATTGCTTCTACCCCATACTGATTCGGAAGATGCTTCTCACTAAGCATTGCTCTAGCACTGTTTGCTAATGTACCATTCTTCCTTTCAGCTCTTGCATTCTGATGAGGAGTATCTACACAAGTGAATTGTCTTTGAATGTCGTGAGTTTCGCAAAATTTCATGAATGCTAAAGACATGTATTCACCTCCTGTATCTGATCTCATGACTTTGATCTTTCTCCCTGTCCCATTTTCTACCATGGCTTTGAATTCTTTAAATGTGGAAAACACTTTAGATTTCTCTTTTAGAAAGTAGACCCAACAATATTTGTTGTAGTCATCAATGAAAGTCAAGTAGTAAAGTGAACCATTGATGTTGCGGGTCGAGGCATAACCCTATACATCTGTATCAAATAAAGAATACCTCATGCTCGAGAGGTACTTCTGCCAAAATTGGTACTCTTTTGTTTGCCGAAGTAGCATGCTTTGCAAACTTTTCCCAGAAACTGTAGCTTTGGAATCCCAAGTGTCATATTCTGATTCTTGAGATCTAGCAAGCTCTTGAAATTGACATAACCATATCTCTTGTGCCATTTTGCAGATAGTGGCATATGTTGCAGTTGAAATGACATGGCATGCAAATCTCATACTATAGCTAACATTCGTCCTTCCTTGACACCTTTACCTACTAGCTGAAATCTTCTAGATTTTTATCTGATAGTGCATTCATCTTTGAAAATGACTTGGTAGTTGCGTTCTATCATTTTACCTCTACTGACAAGAGGTTCTTACTGAGCTTTAGAACGTAGAGGACATCTTTCACCAATCCTTTTGTACTAGTGAAATTGTTCATAGGGATAATGCCTATCCCTTGAACTGGATTTGGTGTATTATCTACCGTGTAGATGACATTATTTTGACCCTCTAATGGTTTCATTTTTGTGAACCATTCTTGATGATTTGTCATATGAGATGATGCACCGCTATTAATGTACCAAGGATCTTGATCTGCTTGGTCGAGTTAATAGCTAAAATCCTCTTTTGAATTGCAATTAGTGTCTAGATACATTGTATTGGTATTCTGTATTTCCTCGTTTGCAAGAAACATATTCCCATGTTCATTTGCAAAATGACTGTGACTAGAATGTCCATCACAATGATTTCCTCTTCCGCGGAAATTCCCCCTATTGCTATTGGATTATTGCTATTGGATTGAACACCTTGGTTGTATTGCTTCTTGCGGAAATCTCTTTCATAATCTCCAAACTTATGACAGTAGTTGCACTGGATGTTTGATACATTGGTGGATGCATTTCCTCATCCTTGGAATCTTCCTCGGTTGGAATGTTTTCCTCTTCGTCGCTGATTCTGATGTTGCTAAGGATGATGTTGATGCTGATGCTAACTTTGCTGATGATTTTGTTGCTGATGATGACCACTTTGCTGGAATGATCTACCTCTGCCTTTGCCTCTTCTTCTATCTGAAGCTGTGAATGCTTGATCATTAGAATGACCTTTGTGTGCATGAATGTCACTCTATATCTATGTCAGTGTCAAGTAGATTGGTAGCAGTGCCATGCTGATAGGTTGTCAACCAATGATAACATATATGAGACACTTGTTGGGATTGGATGATGGCAGTGTGAGAAAGATCCAAGAGGACATAGAGTCGGGCGACATTGTACTCATCAAGTCCAAGCAAGACAACAAGGATGTTACCGACATGGCTCAAAAGACATTGGCAATGAAGCAAGATAAAGCACTTAGAGAGGAGCTTATGAAAGTAATCACCTCATGACATCCAAATCCCACCTTTGGAACATGGGATAACTTTGCAAGGTATTTTGGTATTACTTCCGTTGCTTTTCAAAGATTTTATGGAATTTGTGAGACATGGCTAAAGGAAAAGCTATAGGTTGGCAAATCAGCACCTGAATTCCCACTAGGTGCAATTAGCTATGTTGAATGGTTAATAGAAGCAAGAAATGATGATAGTGTCAAATCAAAAAAGTGTTTTCCATGGACGGTCTCTCTTGTCAATATGGAAATGGAAGGTGACGAGTTTTTGTCATGACACTTTTCAGATGGACTTGCTATCAGCTTGTGTGTGCTTGACACTACACAAGCTTTGTGAAAAACATTGATTGGAATAAAGCTACATTTGGGAAGTTAATTAAAGGTGTAATGCAGTCCACACTATCTCCATCACAGTTTGTTCTTTTGTCATTTTTGAATATGACAGAGATGGCCAATCTTAAGAATGCCATTGATGAGTGCTCAATTTGGAGTCGAAGATTAAGGGAGAGCATAGTTAAAATTTCATGATTTTGTGAATGATAATGTAGTTGCTTTCTCCTATTTCTCTAGTTTTTCATGGAGGAAGGCTACAATTTATCAAAATACTCCCAAGTTGGGAATTGGGATTTTCTTAAATTATCTAATACGGTCTTATACTCAGACTATGTGTTATATAGTTGCTACTGTGGTTTGAATAGCACAAACAATGAGCTATATAGCATGCAAAGTTCCATAGCTTTGTCTATGTGCTACATAGCATATTCTCTAGGGTGTATAGCACACACAATGTGCTATATAGCAGGCCACGACTATATATACTATTAAAACTATGTGCTATATTGTTGTTTCTATGGTTTAAATAGCTCACTATTTGAGCTATATGGCATGAAAAATTCCATAGCTTTGTCTGTGTGCTGCATAGCATATTTTATGGGTTGTATGGCACACTGAATTTGCTATAAAGAATACCTGGTATGCCATGACTATGTATACTCAAACTATGTGCTATATAGTTGCTATTGTGGTTTGAATAGCACAAACAATGAGCTATATAGCATGCAAAGTTCAACATCTTTGTCTATGTGCTACATAACATATTCTATGGGGTGTATAGCACAAGAAAAATGTGCTACATAACATATCCTATGGGGTGTATAGCACAACAAATGTGCTATATAGTATACCTGGTGTGCCACGACTATGTATACTATTAAAATTGTGTGCTATATAGCTGATTATGTGGTTCCAATAGCTCATTATTTGAGCTATATGGGATGAAAAGCTCCACATATTTGTCTGTGTACTACATAGCATATTCTATGGCCTGTATAGCACACACAATTTGCTATATATCATACCTAGTGTGCCACAACTATGTATACTCAAAACTATGTGCTATATAGTTGCTACTTTGGTTTGAATAGCACAAATGGTAAGCTATATAGCATTCAAAGTTCCACATCTTTGTCTATGTACTACATAGCATATTCTGTGGGCTGTATAAAACACACAATGTGCTATATAGTATACTTGGTGTGCCATGACTATGTATACTCAAACTATGTGCTATATAGCTGATTTTGTGGTTTGAATAGAAGAAACAGTGAGCTATATAGCATGCAAAGTTCCACATCTTTGTCTATGTGCTACATAGCACGTGCTGTTGGTTGTTGTATAGCAGACAATGTGCTATATAGTATACCTCGTGTGCCACGACTATGTATACTCAAACTATCTACTATATAGATACATAGCACATTTTGTGGGGTGTATATGTATAGCACACACAATGTGTTATATATCATTCATGGTGTGCCAAGACTATATCTACTGAAATTGTGAGAAATATAGCTGATCCCATGCTTGGAATAGCACAAATAGTGAGCTATATAGCATGCATAGTTCCACATCTATGTATGTGTGCTACATAGCATATTTTGTTGGTTGTATAGCACACACAATGTGCTATATAGCATTCATGGTGTGCCATGACTATATATACTCAAACTGTGTGCTATATAGTCGATTCCATGCTTGGACTAGCACAAACAGTGAGCTTTATAGAATGCATAGTTCCACATCTATGTCTATGTGCTACATAGCATATTCTAATGGTTGTACATCACACACAATGTGCTATATAGCATTCATGGTGTGCCATGACTATATATACTGAAACTGTGTACTGTATAGTTGATTTTGTGCTTGGAATAGCACAAACAGTGAGTTGCATAGCATGCATAGTAAGTCCACATTTTTGTATGTGTGCTACATAGCACATTCCATTACCCACTGTCCTAAAGTCTTTGTCTCCTCTTCACCATGTTGGGCATCTTCATCTTTGTCTCCTCATTTTCCCTATTGTCTAGAGTCCCAATCCTCATCGCACATGAAAAAAAACCCCCAATCTAGCCACAGTGGAAAATTGCATGTGTTGTGTGCTAGCCTTTTATGAAATTGTAGATCTGTCCAAGTACACTTCGGCAGCTAGTGGAACAAGATGAAGAGGAAGAGAGGATTACAAAGAATATTACTATCTCCTAAGTGTACAGGAGATCTATAATTTAAGGGAAGCCCATGTTGTGTGCTAGCCTTTGATGAAATTATAGATCTTTCCAAGTATACTTTGGCAGCTAGTGGAACAAGATGAAGAGGAAGAGAGGATTACAAACAATATTACTATCTCCTAAGTATGGGAGATATATACAATTTCATGGAAGGCTATACCCTTCTTTTCATGTGCTAAAGATGTGGACTATCATATCCTACTTAATGCTAGTTAGGACCTAAAGTATGATGCTAGCGACTTGCTTTTGAAGTCCTTGAAAACAAATCGTTGAATCAAAGTACTACCCTCTCCAAGTTAATTATATGTACATCATATAAAGTCACAACTAGGAAAGGCTATTCTATTAGCTTTACTTAGAAATTGAAAGTGGGAACAATGAAAGATGAAGCCTTGTGAGGTAGGACTTGTGGGCTGAATAGCACAAATAGTGTGCTATATAGCATAGATGGTGTGCCATATCTATGTATATTAAAATTGTCTTCTATATAGGTTATAGTAGCACAAATAGTGAGTTATATAGTATACCTAGCTCCACATCCAAACTGTGTGCTAGGTAGTCAATTTTGTGGGGTGTATAGCCTTGTGTTATTGTATAACACAAATAATGTTGTATAGTGCATACATGTGCCCCATCTTTGTGTACTGAAATTGTCTGCTATGTTGTTGTAGTGTGCCACATAACATACACAGTTTGCTCTTTTCTTTTCCATGTAGATAGACTTCTATAGGGCATTTAAAGTTGCATATCCTAGTATTTGTATAGGGCTAAGGTCCTTTGAGAAGCTAAAACCTTACTTTGTATGCAAGCTTAAGGATAGAAACACATGTTGCTAGGTATAGCACATTCAAATGATATACTTGAAGGAAGCTCTTAACCGTGTTCATATGACTACATTTGGTTTACATGGAGTGTCATGTTCTTGTCTTTGCAGTATATGCCTTTCATAAGCAGGAGTAGAAAATTTTGATACAAAGGAGCATGCCTTTATGGGGTCACATAATTGTGAGAATCTTATGTTGGTGCTAAAGGCAAGACTCAGCATTCCATAATTATGAGTGCCTCATGGGAGAATGTGAAAGGTGTGGTGTACAAAACTTGAAATTTGCCCAAATGAAGTAGCACATGAGCAAAAAAACATGATGGTTTAGGTGTTTGAGGATGTCGATACTGTATTGAACAAGAAAGGGAAAAAAAAAAGTGCAAAGTTTTATTAGTCAAGGAGATGCCAGTCAATGTCATGTTCTCCACGTTAAAGAAACACACAACCACTGTCATCAGACATAACTTCATATACAAATGGCAGGCGGACCAGTTTAAGGAGTGTTCGAAGAACACATAGTTTATGAAACCTGGCCTAACGTATATTGTTCATTGCAATCACAAATTATACAAAAATATGAAGCTGACACGAGACGGGACTAAAGGAAAAGAAAACTAGCAACACAAACTAATGACCTTTCAATGGATGTTGAAGCAAAGAAGAAAGAAACTGTAGGCGAAATAGTCAATATAATTTGTAGTTGTCACTTGCTTTTGGTAGGAGAGTTAGGTCAAAAATCATTCAATAGGTGATGAATGACGAACGCATTCTTAAATGTCTTGCTGACCAACATGTCGATAATTTCACAGTTCTATCAGCATTAAAGAGATCCTGACAAGAACTGAAGAATCCCAAATCAGACACAGAACCGTTTGTGAGGCGAAGCATACAAACCATGGTAGTGGCATCATTAAATTCCAAGAGCTTCAAGAGTGCTGAACATACACCCTAGGAATTGATGCTCACCATTAATAGGTTTTCAAATGATGATGATGAAAGAAAGTTGTGATTTGATCTTTGCAAATGAAAATCCTATAATGATGTGTTGAGCTTTGAAGTAAGGGAACTCATCTCGTCAAATTTTGGGCAAAAAAAAACAAGGGTGACACCAAACAAGAAGGACATTTGTCGTCATCGAATTGCAAAAAAAGAAAATGAGAAGCACCCAATACATTTCCTTGATGATTCCCAAGTAAGATCAATTTCTATACATATTGTTTGTTGTGAGTTGTGGCTGTGTGCTCTATAGTAGCTTCTAATATGCTTCTTGGGAAGAAATATGCTATTTGAACTACTAATCTTGCCAAATGGCCGTGAAATTGTGAAGCACATGTTTTGAGATGGCTTGAATCAAGTGCTCTACAAGCTCCCTCAACTGAGTGCTCTTATACGATAGTAGCCATCCCTTTTTCTCCAATCCTTCAACATTAACATGTCCAAATCAAATCCATTTTAGAGAATTATGGTTATCTTCCCTCATTTCATTTTGATAGGCATCATGTTGCCTCTACTTCATATTACAATGCATACATGTGTCGCATATGCAACTTTCAATGTGGTGCCACTCAAAGTCTCCCTTTGGACAGACAAGTAGCTCCCACAAAGACCCTAGGCTACCAAACTTGGTCTCTCTCGCAAAACATGATGAGGATCAGGGGACCTATAGACTGGACATTCATCTATGAGATGTGGGCATCTATCTCTGTAGAGCAATGCTCAAACATGGCCGAATCTCAAGTCATTGAAAGTTTATCGGTCCAGTCAAAGTATATGTGTGTTTTATAACCACACACATTCTGTCTTGAGTTCCTAACATATCAAGGCTTACAATGCTCAACGCTCCTTTTCCAAATTGAAAGGTTAGGGCTATGACCTATAAACTTCAGTTACAACTCCGTCTACTCACCCAACATGCGGAGATAAAATTTTATTGAAACAAACACTATGTTTTCTGCACTAGTATGAGGAAAACAAATAGAGGTATGTGTGAAAAAATAGTCTAATCAAGCTAACTAAACTAATCAAGCTACTAAAAAGCAATACGATTTCATTGCTACAAAACAAGTTGACTTAGGACAAACACATAACTAGTGTCTAGTGGCCTCTCGGTGTCCCGACCCATTGGGTTTATTTAGTCATGGCGTCATAGTGTCTGATGGCCATGGTGTCAATGGCAACATGCAACTCGCCATAGCTTGCAAGAGAAGCAGACAAAGGCTACGAGACAGGAAAGTTGAAAAGCCAGGTCAAGGCATAAGAAACAGAGTTTGGGTCAAGGAATGTGCTGGCACAGTATCAAAATGGCAATGGAAGACACTTTTGCAATATCTGCAAAGGGAGAAACAATGAGAAGAAAGAAGTCTCCTTTCAGAGCAGCAGCCAACTATTTCTAGACTAGCATGGCTTGGACTTAACTAACCCGGTGCTGGTTTAAGACAAACGGTTCATAACAAACAACAAGCAGTTATTACTCACAAAAATTGCGATTGAAATTGTGAAATTAAAACTAATTAAAAAATGATAAGCAGTATATTGTTATTTTCTAATTGTGAAATTCAGAAATGAAAAGCATTATACTTGTTATTGTCTAATATGTGAGTTCAAACCGTCCAACTAAACCAGCCCGGTGATTGAAATTGTGATAGTGTCCTAAATCATCCCGGTGGTTGAAATTGTGACTGTCCTAAATGTGTCCCAAACCAGCCCGGTGGTTGACTGTCCTAAATGTGTCCTAAACCAGCCCAGTGATTGACTATCCTAGCCCGGTGATTGAAATCGACTATATATCCTAAACCAGCCCAATAGTTAAAATTGTGACCTGTCCTAAACCAGCACGATGGTTAAAAATTATTTTGCCTCATTATATACTTTAATTAGACTGTCTTTTGTCTTCTTTTAGTAGTGCAAAAAGGGGGCTCACTTTTCTATTTTCCCCACATGTTGGGTCAGCAGACAGAGTTTTATCTCAAGTTTATGGATTAGAATCAAGATATTTCAATTGGGCAGAGGAGCTTTGAGCATTGTAATCCCTGGTACGTTTGTTGCAAAACACACATAGACTTTGACTTGGCCCGACAAGCTATGAATGACTTGAGATCTAGTCGTATTCGAGCATTGCTCCATGGGGATCGATGCCCATGCCTCCCGATGAATGCGCAGTCTGTACACCACGTGGATCCTCATCATGTGTTGCAAGGGAGGGCAAGTTTTATAGCCTAAGGTCTCTGAGGGAGCAAGTGGTTTGTCCAAAGGGAGACCGTGAGTGGCACCACATTGAATATCCCTAACAATCACCATGCTGGTTTTATTAAATTGTTTTTGTAAATCCAAAACGATAAATCCCATGCTTGTTTTAGTATATCCCAACAACCACCATCCTCGTTTTATTAAATTATTTTTGTAAATCCCATGCATTTTTAATATATCCCTGGGAACAGCCACTGCAATAGTTTCCCATAACAAATCCACACATCCACAAATTCATTCATCTTGTACTAATAGAAGCAAACCGCCACCTGGTGGCTGTTAATATCCTAGTGCAACCAACCACCATGCCAGCGATCACTTATCATGTAGTACTACCATGCTATCCCTACACTACTGTCGTGCTATCCTAAAATTTGTTGCACATTGCTATACTAAAACAGTCCCCTTTCAATTGGTTATCTTTAAGTACTAACATGGAAGCAGATCGACACAAAATCAGGTATTACGAGCACCATGAGAAATTCCACAACTCCAAAAAATGTATGCAAGATTTTTACTTTTTCAAAATACAATGACATTTTGCGGCTCAAGGAAATTCCAAACTCCCATCTACCTCTCTATAACAAGCATCTCCAAGCTCTTTAGGCCAATCTAATGTACTATCGCAGACCTCTTCACAAACTCGGATCACACACTGCTTGCTTGACTTTGCTGACGTTTATGCCCATAGTAACTCCTCCTTTCACTTGGGGTCCTCTTCATCTTGGTCTTTGCGCTCTATATACTTCACGCCTCCATCATGTCCTGCCAAAAGAAACCTACATCATGAGCTTGGCAAGTACCTTAAAGAAGTAGGAAAAACAATAGTTAGGGAAATTTATATTCACCGTCTTTGCTAAATCCAAGTAATACACCCACCACCGAAGCATGTCCGCCTTGTAGCTATTTTTCTCCTTCTCCGGGTCTATTTCTGCGAGGAACTCATCCAACATCATTTTCAAATAGAAGAAAAGCATTCCAAAGTCTTTTGTGTATGCCATAGATTCACAGAAGGTGGATCGGTGTACAGAGTTTTGGGACTAGATTTCATAATGGGCTCTTAGTTGTGTCTACACTACACTTAAATAGGGAGAGAGTTCATTGAGCTCGACCTTCTCATTCTTCAGTCTCATGTTAGTTGTCTAATCGAAATCTTTTGTCTCACATTAGTTGTCTAATCGAAATCTTTCGTCTCACATTAGTTGTCAAATCGAGATCTTTCGTCTCACATTATGGTCCTTGGCATGTCAAAGGACACTAGAGAAAACATTGCCCAAGTAAACTCTGGAGAAGATTAACAATTCAATAGATTACACACAGATTACTTAGATTACATCTCAAAGAATCCTTTCCTTCAGATTACATCTCAAGGACTCCTTTCCTTCATGGAGCTGGTTCCACATTGCTTTGAGTAGGTCACCTTTTTGAGCTCCCTGATTATAGGCTCACAGCCCTCCTTGCTCCTTTCCTTCCCTCCCTTCATGCAGTTTCCTCTTTCCTTGATTTGAGCTTCCTAGTTGTAGGCTTGGCCTTCTTCCTCCTTTCTTGAAGGGGACTGGTTCCTCCATTCAGGCTCCTTTTCCTTGCAGTCCTGTCCTTCAATTTGAGCTCCTTGTCTTTTGCATTTTTTGCCCAAATGGCAAATTGAGCTACAGCATCTACTTTCTCGTCATAGATAGTTGTTGTAGCAGGTAGGCACATTTGATCTATCCATGACCTGGATGGCAATGGCAAATGACATTCTCTACATAGTGATCTTGCATGCACAAACACCCCAAAGCAAAAAATGTACACAATGGTGGTAGCACGTAGGCCATCGAATCATGTAGTCATCTATGATGGGGGTATCGTAGACCATGCATTTCGAACCCTACTGCATAGCGAGATAGCATCCAATTTAACTATTGTGACCATCAATACCATAGTATTGCTCTCTACATGATAAAGTTGCTTCTTGATTCCTTCCTCCCTCATCCTAAGGACGTGGATGTTCCCCTTCATCTCCTCCACTCTTTGCTCACTCTGTGCAACATCTTCTCTGAATCCCTTAGCATCTATTGAAGTTGCTTAAATTGCTCAAAAACATCATTATGGGCCGTTTCCAAGACTTCCACTCTAGTTTGAAAATCTCTTAGGATGATGGACTACTTTTCAAAATTGTTGAAAGCCACGGTGGCAAGATTTTGTGCACAGCCCTATCGTAATCTTATTGCAAGGTCTTGTAGCTTACTCTTTGAACTTCCAATAGTGTTTCAAAAAAATAACCCTCACCGTGGGGTTGCTACAACTTGCTCCACCGTGGCTACCAACTTGCTCCATTCTGGCTACCCTATGCATCCTTTCTGGCCTAGAGATCTGCCTTGTTGTCTTCTCCACCTCAACTACCCTTTGCCCCATCCTTCCTGGCCTTGAAGCTCTCTCGCAGTTCCTACATCACCTTTTGGTTTCTGCATTCTCCCTTTTCAGCTCCTCCATGATCTTGTATTTTTCAATGTTCAATGCATTCTGCATGTTGCAGAGCCGTTTGTAAAGATCCTCCTTTTTGGCTCTCTAATCTTCAAGCTCCTTTCGTATCATTACTAGCTCCTTGTTAGCGATGTCCCCATCACTTCTCACTTCTTCAAGCCTATCTCAAAGCTCCTTCATGTGCCACCATGATTTTCCCCTCCGATAATACATGTCAGCAAAATTGGATATGGATATACCAATTACCCTGAAACAGGTGCAATGTGGACCAAATTGCTCTCGGGGGGGGGGGGGTCACTCATCTTATGTAACCCTATCACATGAGTTCAACATAAGGATATTTTTAATTTCTAAAATTTATAGAATTTGACTTACATAAGGGATTTTTAAAAATGATTTTAGAAAAAAAATAAAGATTTGTATAGAAAAAGGGTACATTTTATTAATTAAAAATCTACATATAAAGAATTTTACAAATAAGCCTTGAACGCATGTGATATAGAGAGTTTATACACAGTGACCCCCCGGAGAAATTGCTTCAAAATACAAATAGGCCAAAGGGCATGCTACCAAGTTTGATGCTATATATTATGAAATGCAAGGACCTTTGGCATGCTTATGATCCATATAACAAGCAAATGCATGGAAAAAGAACTAATACAGAATTGTAAATAGCATTGGATTTATTAAAAGATCTTTGCACATGCTTAAATTGTACATTTTCAAATTCTTCCATTCTAGGGTGAATCTAGATACCAATACCATGTAGTAGTCCCACTAGTTTGGGTTCCAAATTTTCAATCCCTTTTAGTTTTCAACAAATCAAGAAAAAGTTATGGAGCATGCCCTCAAATGGGTATGCATAATTTTAGCACGATGTTGGAGGACCTTGAAACCATACCTAAGCTTTTTAATTAGGTGTCCTTGGGTTGAGGAGAAGATCACGTACTATACTTTTGAATGATTACTTGGTTGCATGTATGTGCAGCACAAAATTTTGATGTTTTTTAATAAATTGTTATATCCTATCTTCTTTAGGATGCATGCTTCACATACAACATAGCACTTGTAATGATGTGATGGTCTCATTCCAAATATTTATTCCATATGTTTTTGGTATCATGTTCAAGATTGGAATGTGTACTACAAGTTGAAGATAAAGTTGTCGAATCCCATTGAGAGTTATGGGTCAGGCAAGATACCTATATACGAAAAATGTCCTAAACCTCACAAAAAATGGCTACACCCAAGCAAACATTGTCCCATCGGACCATGTGTGTTCCTTATTTTAAATAAAGAAAATGAACAAAGAAACAAGAAACAATTTATGTTATTAGACAAGCTAGCTTGTGACTCGGGGGGGGGGGGGGGCAAGGTTATCTATATATTAACCATATATATCACGTGCATTCATGGCCTATTCATAAAATCCCTTATTTGTAAATATACCATGAATAAAATAGACCCTTTTTCTATTCAATCTATGAATACCCCCTTTATAAGATACCCTTTTATATGTGGAAATTTTCTAAAAATGGGATTTAAAGAACTCCTTATGTTAAACCAACATGCTATGCTTACATATTCACAGGTGACCCCAAGGCCTATGAATAGAAAAAAGGACTCCCCTAAAAGCTTTGTGATAGGAATAAAAACTTATGTAGTTTCTAGCTTCCAAGAGATCCTGAGGAGCATGGAGAGCCATGGGGGTAGATCCACGAGGAGCACGGAATTTTTTTTAATAAAAGAAGCAGGGAGGAGAAGAAGTTGAGGAACATGATGCAACTCAACTGGATTTTGGGAAAATCTTCAAGTGACACGGTGATAGGGCAGAACACAGGTGACACACACGCATATGCACAAGAAGTAAATTTAGTAAAAAAATTGCATGCAATAGTGAGACTTGTCAAAATTTGTGGCTTTTATTGTCACTACACTCTTTGAATTGATTGTGGATAGTAGCATGCTCATCTATTGCTCGAAAAGTTCTTCCAAGTACCTATTGTTGGTGATGGTTTCTAGGAAAATCTAAGGGGGCAAGATGAGGTCTAGACTAAAGGCTCTATGACAGTAAATAATTTGAACCTGTGGACTTTCTCATGGTGGACTTGTGCTTGTAATACATTCTCATGGTGGGCTTGTACACTAAACACTAGAGGCATACATTTTTTGGACGTGGAATTTCTCTGGTGCTCGTAATACCTGATTTTGTGTCGACCTGCTTCCATGTTAGTACTTAAAGATAACCAGTTTAAAGGGGACTATTTTAGAATAGCACTGTGCAACAAATTTTAGGATAGTACGATAGCAGTGTAGGGATAGCATGGTAGTACTACATGATAAGTGACCGCCGGCATGGTTGGTTGCACTAGGATATTAACATCCACTAGCATGGTGGTTTGCTTCTACTAGTACAAGATGAATGGATTTTTCGATGTGTGGATTTGTTATGGGAAACCAGTGTGGTGGTTGTTCCTAGGGATATATTAAAAACAAGCATGGGATTTACAAAAATAATTTAATAAAACGAGGATGGTGGTTGTTGGGATATACTAAAAACAAGCATGGGATTTATCGTTTTGGATTTACAAAAACAATTTAATAAAACCAGCACGGTGATTGTTAGGGATATTCAATGTGGTGCCACTCACAGTCTCCCTTTGGAAACCACTTGCTCTTTCAGAGACCTTAGGCTACAAAACCTGCCCTCCCTTGCAACACATGATGAGGATCCAAACGGTGTACAGACTGTGCATTCATTGGGAGGCATGGGCATCGATCCCCATGGAGCAATGCTCCAATATGACTTGATCTCAAGTCATTCATAGCTTGCTGGGCCAGGTCAAAGTCTGTGTTTTTTGCAACAAATGTACCAGGGCTTACAATGCTCAAATCTCCTCTGCCTTATTGAAATATCTTGATTTTGATCCATAAACTTGAGATACAACTCCGTCTGCTGATCCAACATGCGGGAACAATAGAAAAGTGAGCCCCCTTTTTGCACTACTAAAAGAAGACAAAATACAGAGTCTAATTAAAGTATATAATGAGGGAAAATAATTTTCAACCATCGTGCTGGTTTAGGACACTCACAGTTTTAACTATTGGGCTGGTTTAGGATAGTCACAATTTCAATCACCAGGCTAGTTTAGGATAGTCAACCATCAGGCTGGTTTAGGACACGTTTAGGACAGTCGACCACTGGGCTGGTTTGGGACACATTTAGGACAGTCACAATTTCAACCACCGGGATGGTTTAGGACACTATCACAATTTCAATCACCGGGTTGGTTTAGCCGGACAGTCTAAACTCACATATTAGACAATAACAAGTGTAATGCTTTTCATTTCTGAATTTCACAATCAGAAAATAACAATATATTGCTTATCATTTTTGAATTTCACAATTTCAATCGCAATTTTTGTGAGTAATAATTGCTTGTTGTTTGTTATGAACCCTTTGTCTTAAACCAGCATCGGGCTAGTTTACGACAATCACATTAAGTCCAAGCCATGCCAGTCTAGAAATAGTGGTATATAACCCAAATAGCCGGAAATTAAATTTAACGAATGTAAGTACTACGAAACACAATAATTTCATTCACCGGGCAAGTCAATAACTAATGTCTGTTCAACCACATTAGTTCAAGACAATCACAAAACTAGTGATTGAGCTAAATCAACCATGGTTGCATGATGTTCCAACCACTAGGCTAGTTTAGTAAAATAACTATATATTGCTATTCTATTGTGAAATATATTGCTGTTAATTTTTTCTCAACCACACCATCGAGCTGGACAACAACTAATGTCTGTTCAACCACGTTGGTTCAAGACAATCATATAACTGGCAATTGAGCTGAACCAGCCTACGATGGCATGATGTTCCAACCACCGGGCTAGTTTAGGACAATCACATCTAGTCTAAGCTTGGTTTAAGAAATGAAACCATGTAGACTATCCCAAAGCTCAATCACAAGGCACCATTAACCTACGTTGTATCTAGCATGTGTATGATGTTCTCCTCAAACACCTTGCGTCCTGTCCGTATTGTCCATATGTCCTTCCTATTTGGAGAAACTCTCGTATTTTGGTGCCAAAACATCGTCACTATAGGCAATGACTTTGCACTTAGGTTGTCCTTTTCTTACATTCTGTTGAAGCCCACAAACCTCTCGGATTGGGATGATCGTGCATTGCCTCTACTCTACGTTCAACCGCCGCTAGAGCCACATTTGTCCTTTTGAGGGATGTAGCAAGCTAAGGGTGTCCACTTCCAGATGACTTGCGGGGGAGTGTGGCACCCCCTCGAGTGAAAATACAAAGGTTTTGCTTCAGTGTGAAATACCTCGATCGAGGTATCATCTCCAATGAAATTGGCACACGAGGACAGCCGAACCAAGCAAATACCTCGATCGAGGTCTTCTATTTTAATCCACCGAACTGAGCCTATACCTCAATCGCGGTATCATGGCAAGACACCTATACCTCAATCAAGATATCGTGGCAAGTCTACATACCTCGATCGAGGTATCGTGGATAGATGACATGGGTCATGTCGAATCCCATGATCGAGGTATGTGGCATCCAACATGGCAGCTGACATACCTCGATTGAGGTACCGTGGCAAGTCCACATACCTCGATCGTGGTATGCTCGATCGATGACATGGCCGCATGTTAAATACCACGATCGAGGTATGTGGCATCTGACATGTACTATGCTGGTAGCTAACATACCTCGATCGAGGTATCGTGGCATGCCAAATACCTCGATTGAGGTATGCTAGACCGATCGAGGTATGTCGCATGTCAAATACCACGATCGAGGTATGTCGCATGTGATATACCACGATCCAGGTATGTGGCATCGCAAGTGGTATGCTGGCCCGATGATGTATGTGGCATGTCAAATACCATGATCGAGCACGTGGCATCAGCATACCTCGATTGTGGTATTGAAACCCTAAATTTTTGTATATAAAGAGAGGGACCCCCTCATTCTTCGAACCTCGATCGAGCTCCTCCTCATCAAAATCGACGGAATTGCTGGAGCAACGGAGAAGGACCGACGGAGATCGACAGAGAATGATGGAGCGACGGAGATCGACAGAGCAGGAGATTCCAGGTAAGGTTTTTTAAGTGTAGCTTTTTTTTTTTGCGAAAATTTATTTAAATTTTAGTTTATAGAAATATCTAATTTGATTATAAAATATTTCAAATTTTAAAATGTATTTTGAAGTTTTTATTAAATTATTTTTTTAATTACTTAAGTGTTTTTTAAATGTTAAAACGTATATATTTTGTTTTTAAAAATCATCTATTAAAAAAGGAGAGATTAAATTAGTTTTTATGTTATTTTTTACATTAGTGAATATTTTAATTAAATATAAAAATGTTTAAATTTTGTTTTTAGAAATCATCTATAAAAAAAAAGAAAACAAAAGTTTAAAGTAGTTTTTATCTTACTTTTGCAGTTAGTGAAATTTTAAATTAAATGTCAAAACGTATATATTTTGTATTTTTAAATCATCTTTTAAAAAAAAAGAGATTAAAGTAGTTTTTATGTTATTTTTTAAATTAGTTAATTTTTTATTTAAATATAAAAACGGTTCAATTTTGTTTTTAAAAAGAAACTTTAGAAAAAAAGATAACAAGAGTTGAAAGTAGTTTTTATATTGTTTTTTTTAATAGTAAAGTTTTTATTTAAAATGTGAAAACATATATATTTTGTTTTCTAAAATCATATATTTCAAAAAAAGAGATTAAAGTAGTTTTTATGTTATTTTTCAAATTAGTGAATTTTTTATTTAAATAAAAAAATGTTTAAATTTTATTTTTTAAAATCATCTTTAAAAAAAAAGAAAATAAGAGTTTAAAGTAGCTTTTATATTATTTAAGTTATTGAAGTTTTTATTTAAATGTCAAAACGTATATATTTTATTTTTTAAAATCATCTATTAAAAAAAAAGAGATTAAAGTAGTTTTTATGTTTTTTTTAAATTAGTGAAGTTTTTAATTAAATATAAAAACGTTTAAATTTTGTTTTTAGAAATCATCTATTAAAAAAAGAAAATAAGAGTTTAAAGTAGCTTTTATATTATTTTTCAAGTTAGTAAAGTTTTTATTTAAATGTCAAAACGTATATATTTTGTTTTTTAAAATCATCTATTTCGTTTATTTTAAAAAAGAGATTAAAGTAGTTTTTATATTATTTTTCAAATTAGGGAAGTGTAGCATCTTTAGCACAAAGTTTGAAATTTCTTTGAAAATGAAATAAGACCAAGGACGTACATTTAAATCCCTTTTTCAATAACACCGTTAAATAACTATTGTGTGTGCATCTTCCATTGAAGAGTGGAGCAACTTAGAGCATGTAGGGAGTGCATGTGTTGCATTTGCAACATAGCACTATTGTAGGCATAGCCACACATTTGGCCCATCTACCGTTAGGTCCATAGGATGATCCCAACGACATCCTACCTCATCAAGGAGTACGTGACTAAGTGTAATCAATCAAACAAATAGGATGATTTGAACAACACATTCGCCTACACATCATTTTCAATTCATATGGTGCGAGAGATTAATGCAAGGAGAGGGTAGATCATGTGGCTAGCAATCCCTTTAGGTGGCACGTGAAACTATAAAAATAGGGAACTAGGGAAGGTTGTAGATCTATGTATGGATATAGTTACATAGACAAATACAAAGACTTATGTGATTCCATGAAACCTTGTCATGAGCTTTTGCAAAAATTCAATCAAAATTGGCTAGCTAAAAGTTTTCATTACCCAAATAGATTATTAAGTCTCATTGAATAGAATATTAATTTTCATTACCCAAATAGAATATTAATTTCCATGTGTTTTTTTGTGCATGCGCCAGCCAGTGCACAGATTCTAGCACCAATGTTCATATGCAGATAGCGATTTTGAGAGCTGAGATGAGGGCACTGTAGGATGCTGGGGCACCCCCTCACTTGGTTGCGAGTCTCGATTTAGTCCTTGATGCTCTAGGTCGATTAGACATAGTTGAGGATGTTTTGGATACCTTTCAGGCACAGGCTGAGGCAGAGATCGGAGGCAGAGATCAGTGGTCATGGCTTGGATTGGAGAGCCATTCGAGAGTTGTTTGAGCATGAGTCACCTCACAGGCAGGCCTTAGAGGATATGTTTTGGGATGGTCACACTGAGGTGATGCGACCACGATCAGGGCAGCTCTTTTATATTTTACATTGTAGGCACCCCGTCATAGCAGCACACATTTATTTGAGATATCTCGTTGTGAATGGTGGTTGATTGCCTCACAACCATCAGATAGCCAAGTCATTTGCCATGTAGCTATACGCCAAGTTTGTGCTTGGTCATCGGGAAGACTACCTTCGTACCCGTTTAGGATCAAGAGTGGGACATGGTAGGATGGGGCATTAGGAGCGTCAGACTACAGGTGTTTAGCATCGACATGAGGCACTAGAGCTGCACACTATCCCTGCACTAGCATTGCGAGCTGTTGGAGGATGGATTAGGGGGGATGTTCATTCAGTGGCCTCATCCTTGCACGACATGGTCTCTGCCCTATCGAGATCACTTTCAATTCCACCTCCCACATCTATGGAGCCTCCCACATCTACACCACCTCAGCATGAGTTGGATACTCGAGACGCATGGATTGTAGAGTTGGAGGCATTGTTGGCTGAGTCTAGGGTCGAGATTAGTTATTCTGATTATTTTAGTTTATTTTTTTGTTGCGTGTTTTGAACTGAAGTTTTTTGGTTCATTCTCGCCATGTACGATTGGCAGGCACATCTATTGTGATAGGATATGGAGTCTCATGTACAATAGTTGGAGGCAGATTTGGAGGAGCAGAGGATTCGAACACGCATAGCCTACCATCGTGCAGAGCACTATATTTTGTAGTTGAGACATATTAGTCGTGATCCATCTCACCATAGGTTCCACCCCAACGTGGCCCTGTACCCCACTCCTCCTGTAGATGTGCCGACTAGGACACCCATAGATGCACCAGTCATAGCCAGGCTTCCTACCACCACTTGCGTCCTTTGCCATGAGGATTTTGACACCGTAGGGTGGTTTGGACTAGGGTGCAGCCACATCGCACATCTCCATTGCATGACCCGCCACATGGTGGCACGATCAATGTGCCCTGTATGTTTGCTGACATTGATGTGGCCACATATAGAGGACTAGGCATGGATGATCTGTATCCTAGTCATCGTCAGGCTATTGATCCATTTGCCCACGTGGTCTTGACAGAGCACTATAGGGAGGAGGCGCAGAGAGCTTTGCTATAGCAGGAGGGTGCTAATACTTCAGTGGTTGCAGCGTGTGTTCCTCGACGCTTCTCATATGGTGATTTCATGCGAGGTGACGAGGCACGAGCAGAGGAGGCACGTCATATTGAGGGAGAGGCAGAGCTCCATATATCATTGCAACAATGGGTGGAGTAGCAGCTTGGGCGAGGCCAAGATCAGCATCTTTTATATGTAGAGATGATTACTCGAGCTAGATTTGAGGCACGAGTATTCGCAGATGCACGACTTTGGGAGCTGAGGTGCGCATACATCTAAGAGGAGGTGAGGGAGGCAGAGATGGCATCAGTGGCTCATGGAGCATGCCGTCCTCTTCATCAGGATGAGGCTGGCCCATCTAATCTAGGAGATGAGGTTGGCCCATCTGATCTGGCTTTGCCTGAGGGCACACACCAAACGGTTGGGCAGTGGGTCATATAGGAGCCACGTCAGAGGACAACTAGAGGATCATATGTGGAGTTATCAGATTCTGATTCAGGATGATTGTTTAGGCTTCACACATATCTTGTTTAGGGATGCACTTCTACATGATGATGATGATGATGTACACATTCATTTTGGTACTTTCATGATGTTGTTCTTACTTTTATGATGTATGAGCATTTTGGTACTTTCATGATGTTGTTCTTACTTTGTTTATCTCAGTTTATAGTTTGTTCAAATCTAACATAAACATTTAAAATTAGGAGTATCATTTTGAATTTCAGATATCTCAATTCACACATCTAATACATAAGGTATTTTAAAAATAATGCCATGTGAAGTAATTGTAAACATTAAGCATTGAAAAGGTGTTCAAGTATAAGGTCTCTCTCTCTCTCTCTCTCTCTCTCTCTCTCTCTCTTTCTGTTTCTCTCTCTCTCTCTCTCTCTCTCTCTCTCTCTCTCTCTCTCTTGTGCTATGAACTTTATAATTTTGAATATCATATTGAATTTCATATATATCAATGCTTGCAATTATTACACTAATATTGTCACTAATTTTTGTAAATTGTAGATTAAGAAAAAAATGTCGATGTTGAGCATGGAATGGTGCTCATTGGTAGTAACATGTGTCAAACATTAATACATGATTATGTACGATTGGTCCAAAATCATATAATACATATATAAATTTTCATAGGTAGTCACTAGTAGTGGGTGCATACAAAAATGTACGCATTATACCTTCTACCTGGCACGTACCAAATCAGTTGGAGACCAAATCTTGCATGGATGTGTGTCTAGGGTAGCCTAAGAGCTGTGCAAAGTTTCATGCACAACAAATAAGTCCACTAGCATATTTGGTTAGTATGTTCGCCATTTTTCATACGTAGTCACTAGTAGGGAGTGCATGCAAAAATGTATGCATTATACCTTCCATGCGGCACATACGAAATCGATTGGCAACCAGTTCTTGCATGGATGTATGTCTAGGGTAGCCTAAGAGCCGTGCAAAGTTTCATCCCCAATAGATAAGTCCACATGGGTATTTGGTTAGTACGTGTGCCATTTTTAATCTGTAGTCATCACTAGTAGTGAGTGCATGTAAAAATGTACGCATTATACCTTCCACGTGGCACATACCAAATTAGTTGGAGACCAAATATTTCATGGATGTAGGTCTAGGGTAGTCTAAGAGCCGTGCAAAGTTTCATCCCCAACAGATAAGTCCACATGCATATTTGGTTAGTACGTGCGCCATTTTTCATATGTAATCACTAGTAGGGATTGTAAAAATGTACACATTATACCTTCCACGTGGCACATACCAAATCAGTTGGAGACCAAATCTTGCATGGATGTAGGTCTAGGGTAGCCTAAGAGCCATCAAAAGTTTCATCCCTAATAGATAAGTCCACATGCATATTTGGTTAGTACGTGCACCATTTTTCATACATAGTCACTAGTAGGGATTGTAAAAATGTATGCATTATATCTTCCACGTGGCACATACCAAATCAGTTGGAGACCAAATCTTGCATGGATGTAGATGTAGGGTAGCCTAAGAGCCGTGCAAAGTTTCATCCCCAACAAATAAGTTCACATGCATATTTGGTTAGTACGTGCGCCATTTTCCATATGTAGTCATAGGGACGAGCATTTTCTGAGCGAAATCTTCCGAGCGTCCGAGCGAAGGAAAAAAAAAGCTTCCAACTATGCAAAAATATGACTAAAATGGATCAAAAGAAAACATAGTTTCACTTAGAAATATGAAAAGTATTATAGGAATGCCTATATTATACACGAATATTTATGTGAATCTTTGGGAATGGTGAGAACATAATGGGATGGCTTTTGAAGAAACCCACATGTAGAGTACACTTCTCTATGAAAATTCCCTTATGATCCTGCTTATAACTTTTTACTTAATAGTGACATTGAAAAACCTCTTTCAACCTATCTTCATGAAAGGGTTTCTCCAAAGAAAACTCATTGAAGCAAGCCATCAAGGTAGTTTCGCCAGTGAAGCCCTTTTGAACAAGGTCTTTCAAGGTAGTTTCACTGGCGAAACTACCTTAGACAGCACTTTTAAAAGTGACATAACTTTCATATCCAATGTCCAAATATAGTCATTTAGCCACGCAAATTGATTGAAAAACCCCATTTGAGCACATCTATGGGGTTATATTTTGGAAAACCTTGCATTAAATATTACATGTATTTTATGAGAGTGATATATAAGCCCAAGTTAATACTTATTTACAGTAATTTAAACTTCTATAGAAACATGTCCATAAAGATCTTGTTATTAATACTATAAAAACACTTGAAAGATATTGCCATATGATATAAATGTGTTTAATAAGTAATTATTTATGTATAATATTATTATATTGAGAGTGATTATGAGGGACGTTTCTTAAAAGAATTATTTTTCAATACTTTTTTAAGGTAATAACAAGGGTACAAAGGGATGTCTATGAATAAGAAGATTTATGTTATGTAAAAATGAATGAGTGACTAGTCTGTATAATTTTATGATAAAGGGATCTAGTTTTAATGAAAATAAAACTGTAAAAACCATGTTTCCTAAAGAAATACTATTTTTAAAATCTCTTGAAAAACACGCTCGTATAAACTTGCTCATAGCTTTTTGCTCGTAAAATTAACGAACCCATCATGGGGATGCTAGTAGGGAGTGCTTGCAAAAATGTACGCATTATACCTTCCACGTGGCACATACCAAATCAGTTAGAGATCAAATCTTGCATTGATGTAGGTCTAGGGTAGCCTAATAGTAGTACAAAGTTTCATCCCCAATAGATAAGTCCACATGCGTATTTGGTTAGTACATGTGCCATTTTCCATATGTAGTCACTAGTAGGGAGTGCTTACAAAAATGTACGCATTATACCTTCCATGTGGCACATACCAAATCATTTGGAGACTAAATCTTGCATGGATATAGGTCTAAGGTAACCTAAGAGCTGGTAGAGTTTCATCCCCAACAGATAAGTCCACATGCGTATTTGGTTAGTACGTGTGCCATTTTCCATACGTAGTCACTAGTAGGGATTGTAAAAATGTACGCATTATACCTTCCATGTGGCACATACCAAATAAGTTGGAGACCAAATCTTGCATGGATATAGGTCTAAGGTAGCCTAAGAGCGGTGCAAAGTCTCATTAGTCCACATGCATATTTGGTTAGTACGTGCACCATTTTTCATACGTAGTCACTAGTAGGAATTGTAAAAATGTACGCATTCTACCTTCCACGTGGCACATACCAAATCAGTTGGAGACCAAATCTTACATGGATGTAGGTCTAGGGTAGCCTAAGAGCCGTGCAAAGTTTCATCCCCAACAAATAAGTCCACATGCATATTTGGTTAGTACGTGCACCATTTGCCATATGTAGTCACTAGTAGGGAGTGCTTGCAAAAATGTACGCATTATACCTTCCACGTGGCACATACCACGTGGCACATACCAAATCAGTTGGAGACCAAATATTGCATGGATGTAGGTCTAGCATAGCCTAAGAGCCGTGCGAAGTTTCATCCCCAACAAATAAGTCCACATGCATATTTGGTTAGTACATGCATCACTAGTAGGGAGTGCTTGCAAAAATGTACGCATTATGCCTTCCACGTGGCACATACCAAATCATTTGGAGACCAAATCTTGCATGGATGTAGGTCTAGGGTAGCCTAAGGGCTATGCAGAGTTTCATCCCCAATAGATAAGTCCACATGCGTATTTGGTTAGTACATGCACGAATTTTCTTAGTCACATTTTTAAAACGTCCTAAAGCACAAAACACAATTACAACATAACTCCTAATAAACAATTTTTTGTTTTACAGAAACAACAAATCCCATTGAGAAGACAACGGACATCATGTATAAAATAGAATCTGATACAATGATGTGTATAAACGTGTATAAAACTATCATAGTGAAATACAAAATATGAGTCCATGAAAATTACAATGGTTACGGTCACACAGTGAGCCTATACATATCGAATACAAATATATGTAATCAACTAGTGATACCCAATAAAAATCTATCTGTTCAACTGATGATCCCAAAACTATGATATGTAATGTGCCACTCCTCAGGATCGGCTCTCATGCCAATAGTTGCAAGTATGCTCTCATGATCCTCCACTGCAAGGCGCCATCGTGGAGTGGACATCACCTTGCGAGTGCGAACACGACTCAAAGTAATCTTGATCGCAACAACAAGATGAGAATACATGTATGCCTCCTAATCCGGCTTGTACTCCTGGAACTCAATATAACGACCACGCCTCTGTATCTGCTGAAAATAGTGGCCACCTACGATCATGCTATGAGCATCGAAGTGCATCCCATGCCCATCCACTGTATCCTCATTCAACACACTCTTCGCCATAGAGCATTGCAACAAGTAATAATCCACACCCTCCTCATTGCCCTCCGAAGCAATGGACCGCGAAGATATCACCAATACGCAACATATCTGTAAGCTAGTCATAATCTCTAGAGGGACTAAATCCTACATCCTGATCATCATGTACCTCCTCCCAAGGCTGGAAGGGAGAAAGCACTCACTGTGCCCATGGATCGTCCCATGGTATCGTGGAGTACCCTCCCCAATCATCATCAATGCATGCGGAGCAAAAACATGCAAACCGTCGAGAAAAGATCGTGGGGTGAGACTCACCTATGCTCCTGATGGAATGGAAATCAAGAGTGCTAGACACTATAAACGACAATCAAAAGGCCTAGACCGATCAAGACTCCCAATGTCCATGCACCAAATATACCGACTCACCACCCTATCATCATGGGATTGAAACGAGGAGATAGCACTAGTGGATAAGTGTTGGCTTCACCACCGCACCACATCATGTGCATCCTTGAAGGGATCAGCACTGTGATGCAACTAGTATCGACACAAAGCACGCTTCACACAAGCACATGCACCATCATGCTCTCCCTTACTGTGCCCTATCTCAAAGTAGCTCCATGTGATCGGAATGCCTGTCTCACGGTGCCATCTGTAGAACCAATAAAACTATCTAGCGAAATTTGAATTGACCACCACAGCCGCCATGATCCCTCAAGAAACTATCATGCAAAGTGAAGCAATGCTGCACAAAATGGGCATCATGCGAACGATCATCACTAATGTAGAAGTGATACTCTCGCACAATGACTCGAGAGTCCATGGTACTATCAATGCCATCCACATGAGCCTGTGCATGACAATAAACACCTATTTCATTAATTTTGGACTTTTTCTGTTGTTTTTGGACGAAGCCCAAAAATCCTTCCCAAATGAAAATTGTACTTTCTAAAAATATTCTTCCCAAATCAAAAGTTCACTTTGTGACACTATCATATTCACATAAAAATATTGTTTTTTCAATCTATACTTTTGCACCAACATGTAAGAATTTGAAATAATCCTATATTAGAAATTCTAGCTATAGCTAAGTTATTTGTTAATTTAATTATTTTAATATTTTTCCTTGACGTGATAAATTTATAAATCCATGAAAGGAGACTTAAATATTTCATGAAAATAACATTGTCACTCGCAATATGCACAAAATTTTTAAAACTTTTAATAAATAGAAAAAAGACATGATGCCATAAGACCCAAGTTTTGTATTGAACCAAAGAATTATAATAGCAATTATAGCTATCATTATATGATTACATTGAGAGACGTTGCTCTCAGCTAGAGTCTTTATATCCAAAATGATATAGATTAAACATATGTTTACAATTTATATTGTTGCTCTTAAAGAGCCTCAATTCGTGCCATCTGCATAATTTGACTCCCCATTGTCTTATTGCTCAATGTCATGACAGTCCCTTGCTAGGTGCCATTTGCATTAACTCCCACTTGTCTTGCCAAGCCTTGCCCCTTGGGTGCATTGACTCGCCATTGTCTTATTGCTCAATGTGATATTCCCTTGCCAGGTGCCATCTGCATTAACTCCCTATTGTCTTGCCAAGCCTTGACCCTTGGGTGACATCCAGTGCATATTTTGACTCTCATTTGACATAGGAGGTGATGACTCTGATTATAATTATCTTGAATTGGCTTCTTGCCTAGTACCCAAATAAAATCCTTCAATGGACTTCAATACAAAGCTTTAATCATGGACATTCTTCATTTGTGTTGTCTCCTTCTACTTCCTCCATGGCGAGCATCCTTAAAAATTCATGTATATGCAAAATACTTTGCTGTGGTATTTTTATTTTTCCTTCTACCTCATATCCCATGCGCTTCTTTGATTTCTTTGCCCTTGAATGCCAAGACACTATGATTGTCTCCGTTGAAACTTGAGAGACCGCTTCATCATTTGGGACCCACTCCTTCATTACACAATTAGTATACAATGTGTTGTTATCCATATTCTCCTTCTTGCCCTTTGGCTCATACCATACTGCTGTAAATGTTGTAGCTCTCCCTTGGTCATCTCTTTGCACATCAACTACTTTTGCAACCCAAAACTTCACATTCTCATATTCATCATCTGATGACCGAACCACAACAAAACAATCGACCTCTATATCTACTTGTGGCATAAACTCTCTCTTCTTCGGTCCACAATATGGACGTGGGAGTAATGATACAAATTCATTTTCAAAGACTGGAGATGGGCGCAAATCGTTATGAACATTTGGCCAAAACATATTGCATTCTTCCTTGACATCCTTTGAGCCTCGCATTCTCTCAAGGTCCTTTATTAAATTTCGTGTCTTGTTAATTATAGTGGTAGTGTGTTCTCTCCAAGTAGGCTTCGAATCAAGATATCTCCGGAGCATTTCCTCTTTGTATGTAATAAATGCTTTTAATCCTTCTATTTCACAGTTAGACCTCTCATTGAATTCTTGTATAGGAGCCCATGTTGGATACCTTTCCTTGCTGGGAATTGAAGTTAGGAGACTATAAGGTTCTTCAGGTTCCCATTTTGTATCATGAGAATACTGTTGCAATGCTTTTTAAAAAAAATGAAAGTAGTGTGGATTGGTATGACCTGTCAATGCATCACCACCTGTTTGTATGAAAGGTAGAATGAAGCTCTTCCAATCATACATTCTTTTGAGCCTCTCACATACTGTACTTTCCCTACGACCACCAACTTTCCTGCCACATCTTCTTACCAAGTCATCTATTGTCTCCACATCCTTGCATTTAAGCTCCCATGAGAGTGTGCTAAAAACTTGATTAATATCCTCATGTGTATGCCCAACATACAAAAATCCACATTCGACCTCATTGAAGATTCGATGAGCAACTAGCATGGAGCAGAATGCAAACATGAGTACATTCTTATTTTCTCGCCAGCAATTATCAGCTTGCATTCTCAAAGTCGGTGGTAGGCGAATTGCCTCCATAATAGATGTTATAACTTGATTGCTATCATGTAGATGCAAGGAATCAATCCATATATCTACAAAGAACTTAATTCCATGCACTAACACTCCACATAGATGTGTCTTTAGAAAGTGCTTTCCTTGTAATTTAGGTGGAGTGGCAACAAAACGAGGCAATGTTGTATTCTGATCCGTGCCATCTACAATAAGGCACATGTAGTCATCAGGATGTGAAATAGCTTGCTCCTTCCAAAATGCATATTTTTGTCTAGAATGTCGAATAAGGTCATGATGAGATTTTCGGTTTTTTTTGTATAATTCCCTTTGATTTGGACATGTTGCACTCTCAATCGCTTGCTTTAAATCATCACAGACATTGCACTTTGACATTTTTTGCCTCCTTGGGATTTTAACATATCCAAAGTTCTTCTTCCAAAGAGTATACAAAGTATGAGAAGAAGCTACGGCATCCCCTCTTTGCCTTTGCTTTTCTGCCATAGAGTCAAATACTTCAAGCTTTGTCAAGCCCATTGGAAGGTGCATTTCAGTGATCGCATCACCGTTAGGGAGTTTGGTAGATATATGGGGTTGAGGTAAAGCATTTTCATGTATGAAGTCTTGCAAAATTGTTGCTGCCCTGACAGTTGAGATTCTTGATTTGGACCTTCCTCTATTACCGTGAATGCTAAATTTGTTGCCACCCTTTGCCTTGGTGACTAAATCCCAATATGTACCATGGGATAATCCAGTAATATTGTGATATGCCTTATTGCAAATCTTTTTTCCATTTACAAGAGGTTTTACCTTTTGTCTTGAACTTAGCCTTTTATTGCCATTCTGAAGAAAGCAAGAGAGACTTGTGAGAAGGTATTCATTTCTTTTGCTTCCTCTTCTTTGCCACACATGTCCTCTACATTCCGTGATGTCTGCAAGATCAATGAAGCGCATACATCTTCGCTTGCAACATAGATATCTCAATGCATTTAACATGTTCTCCTCCTTCATTACTCTCTTCCTCTTTGGTTGCTTTTGTGGATCTGTGTGGATTCGCTTTCTCTTCATGCATATGTATGACCATTTTCGTTCCTCGTGCACGTTGTTATCTGTATTTATGCACTTCTTCTCCTCACATTTGTTTGTAACCAAGCATCCATGATTGGTCGTTGCATCCTTGGCCATATCACAATCAAAGTTAAATATTGAATAATCCTCTGTTGATCTCATCCTCATTTTTAACATACTCTTAGGACCATTCAATGAATTCAATATTCTACGAGAGTATTGAGAACCTTGAAACTCTTCCACTTCTGAGAGAACATCACTCATTGGGACATCTTGCATTTCTTTCACAAATCCACAAGCTTGATTGACACCAGGTTTGTTAATATGCAGGAACTCATCCACACTTGATAAGACATCGCTATTGAAACCTTTTCCCTTCTCACTGTGCAAGAATTCACCCACCCTAGATAAGGCTTCGCTTCTAAAATCATTTTGTTTCTCGGAGCCAATGAACTCATCCACTCTAGATAAGATGTCACTTCTATAATTGAGTACATTGAAATCATCCACATTTGAAGTGATAGAGCCTGGCACATGGGCATGCTTTTTAGGTCCTTTGATATTGTAGTATACCTTGTCTTTATCATTGACAACCATGTGCCTCTTTCTCATGTTTAAAAATTGCATGCTCCATCTCATATTCTTGCCTACCTCATAGTAGGGATCACATAAGGATGTTATGTTATCAACCATACCATCATCAGTGACTTTTAGAATCCTCATCTGTGCAAATGACCATTGCTCCACTTGTTCAAATCCCAGTACTTCACCTTCTGCTACAGTCTTATTTGCAAATGATCTCATTTGTAAAATGTCCCCTATAGTAAAATCCAAGGTGGTGCACTTTGTATTCTTGATAATGTCAGTTGCATAAGTCTCATCTTTGTCCCATGCTATAAATGATTTGTTGGATGTATTGTAGGGCATAACATCTCCAAGTGTTTCCATATCTCTACATTTATACTTTAGCTCAACATGTGCGCTAAGAATCTTTGATACAGTAACTGCCACCTTATCTTCGCCAAGTCTTCGAAAGTGGCAAACTGAATTGGGATCACTATCATGGATTGTAGCAAATGCAACTACTTCTCTTTTGCTACATAAAATCACATCCATCCCTGGAACAAAATCTATAGCCATCTCCTTTGTGAGAGTCCTTTGCAAGCAAGCTACAGTAGCAACAATTACATAAATATTGCCTTAGTGTCATGCACATCCATAAAAAAACACGCTGCTAGGTATGTTATCTGATCAAGCACTTATGGGATGGGCGTGCCACTTTGCATGTAAGTCAATTCCACCTAGTTGAAGGTGTGTGCAAAGTATTGTGCCCATCGGATATGCTTTGCATTGTCGATCAAGCATAAAACACCGTTTTTGCCTTAGTGTCATGCACAACCATAAAAAAATACGGTCCTAGGTGTGTTATTCAAACAAATACTTATCGGATGGGGGCTCCACTTTGCACACAAGTTGGTTTCAACTAGGTTGAGATGCGTGCAAAGTATTGTCACCATCGGATATGCTTTGCATGGTCGATCACACATTATACAACGTTTTTCCAGTAGTGCTATGCAAATCCGCAAAAAAACACGCCCTTAGGTATGTTATCTGACCAAGTACTTATGGGATGGGTGTGCCTCTTTTGGAACATTTGAATACCACCTAGGTTAAGGCGTAGGAAAAGTATTGTGCCCATCGGATATGCTTTTCATGGTCGATCGAGCATTAAATACCATTTTTGCCTTAGTGTCATGCACATCCGTAAAAAAACATGCTGTTAGGTGTGTTATCCGATCAAGTACTTATGCGATGGGAATGCCACTTTGCATGTAAGGCAATTTCACCTAGTTGAAGGTGTGTGCAAAGTATTGTGCCCATCAGATATGCTTGCATTGTCGATCAAGCATAAAACACCGTTTTTGCCTTTGTGTCATACACAACCATATAAAAACATGGTCCTAGGTGTGTTATTCAATCAAGTACTTATCGGATGGGGGCTCCACTTTGCACGCAAGTCCGTTTCAACTAGGTTGAGGTGCGTGCAAAGTATTGTCACCATCGGATATGCTTTGCATGGCCGATCACACATTATACACCGTTTTTCCCCTAGTGATATGCACATTCGCAAAAAAACATGCCCTTAGAGGTGTTATCTGACCAAGTACTTATCGAATGGGTGTGCCTCTTTGAGAACATTTCAATACCATCTAGGTTGAGGCATAGGAAAGGTGTTGTGCCCATCGGATATCCTTTGCACCGTAAAAAAACACACTGCTAGGTATGTTATCTGATCAAGTACTTATGGGATGGGAATGCCACTTTGAATTTAAGTTGAATTCCACCTAGTTGAAGGTGTGTGCAAAGTATTGTGCCCATCGGATATGGTTTGCATTGTCCATCAATCATAAAACACCATTTTTGCCTTAGTGTCATGCACAACCATAAAAAAACACGGTCCTAGGTGTGTTATTCAAACAAGTACTTATCGGATGGGGGATCCACTTTGCACGCAAGTTCATTTCAACTAGGTTGAGATGCGTGCAAAGTATTGTCACCATCCGATATGCTTTGCATGGTCGATCACGCATTATACAATGTTTTTCCCGTAGTGATATGCACATCCGCAAAAAAACACGCCCAACTTATCGGATGGGTGTGCCTCTTTGAGAACATTTCAATACCACCTAGATTAAGGTGTAGGAAAAGTATTGTGCCCATCGGATATGCTTTTCATGGTCGATTGAGCATTAAATACCATTTTTGCCTTGGTGTCATGCACATCCGTAAAAAAACACGCTGCTAGGTGTGTTATCCGATCAAGTACTTATGCGATGGGAATGCCACTTTGCATGTAAGTCAATTCTACCTACTTGAAGGTTTGTGCAAAGTATTGTGCCCATCGGATATGCTTTGCATTGTCGATCAAGCATAAAACACCGTTTTTGCCTTAGTGTCATGCACAACCATTAAAAAACATGGTCCTAGGTGTGTTATTCAAACAAGTACCTATCGGATGGGGGCTCCACTTTGCATGCAAGTCCGGTTCAACTAGGTTGAGATGCGTGCAAAGTATTGTCACCATTGGATACTTTAGAAACCAAAGTTTAGTGAAAATACCACCTACTTGATGAGATTACCAAAATACTAACTATAATGAATATTGTGGTAGTCATGAATAGTTTGCTAATGCAATTTTTAAGCTTGATTAACTATATATTTCTATCATTTTTAAAGATTACTCAAATTATGCTATAGGGTCGAAAATGGTACATGAACATTCTACTTTCTATAATTAATTAAAAACATACATTCTCTTGCAAAGGTGGTGTACATATACACCGTCTTGGTGTAGAAATACACCGTTAAGTATAAAGTCAACTTAATAAACAATGGATGTAACATTATATAGCCATAAAAGCCACACAAGATGAGAATTTGCCACTCAAAAACAAACTATATTAGAAATTCTAATATGATCTGCTCAGCCCCACGAGGCTTGTTGCATAATACAAAATAAGATTATCAACTATACTATTTTGCAAAGAACAAAGCACTTGAGGTAGATGAAATGAATGGCTTGGATGCCTTTTTTGAACATCTTCAAAGTATGACACAAAAATATCCTGAGTAGGTAATAATGAATGGGGAGATAATCAAATCGATTGAGGCACTTGTCAAATCTTTACAAAAACAAGAAATTTTAATGAGCATTGAATACTTTCAATCTTTTTGGCCAGAAGAAGCTATGTCCCCGAGATCCACAATGGATACAAATACTGGATACAAATACGGGAATAGATGAGGAAGAAGCTGAGCAATGCCTTTTACCTCAGAAATATTGTGGTATGAAGGGGGATAAAACCTTACCAGAGTTTGTACAATTTGATGAGATTGAAGAGGGTATGTTTGTTGCTATTTGAGCTTTTGATACAGATTCAAAGTTGGATAAACAAGGTGGCCAAATTTGGGTGGCAAAGGTTGCTCATATAACAAATGATGAGAAGAGAATGCCTATAACATTCACAACTTTATGGTATAAACCAAAGCTTTGAAAAGTCTACCCAAAAAATATACAATGAAACAACTATATTAGGGTTGCTTGCAAAGGAAACGTGAATGGATTTTAGAGGGCTTGATAGAGGTGGAAGTGAGTAGCATTATTCATTGCTGGAAATCAAGGACTCGAAGTTACAAAAAGAAGCATGGCTATGATGTTGAAAAATGTATCGCAATTCTTGATCCTAGCCTTGCACATATTAAACATCATTTGGCTAGGCTTAACCCATCATGTGAAAATGCAATACCAAAATATGATGACTCTGAACAAGATTCGGAAGCATAGGATAATATATTGTATGCCTTGTTCCTGAAAAATGGTGTATCTTTACACCACCTTTAGATATATTATTCAATCAAATGGTGTATCTATACACTATATATTGAATTCAAAAAACTCTTTTTCATACAATCAAATGGTGTATCTATACACCCCCTATATACTTAATTCAACCAACTCTTTCCATATATTGCATATTGAGTGGAGGTGCACAATACTTTAAGCTTTATTAGACCATACTTGTGTGGGGGTGATCCATTTTTTTGCAAATTTAGCCATGATGTATCAAGTAGAGGTCACCACTTAGAACCTTGGGGAATTTTAGGTTTATTATGTGGAACTTACACATCTACTGTTCCTAAAATACCCAATTTATGAGTCTACTAAGTGATATTGAGCAGAGGTGACCAGTTCTCAAAAAAAGTCCAAACGAAGCATCCAATTTTTTTGAGTAGTGTGTTTATTGCAGCAAGCTATGGTTGATTGTGTCATTTTTAAGGGTTAATTTTAGGATTATACCCAATTAGGAGCATCCCAAGGTGTCTATGGACACACTTCCATATGATGTAGGGTCTCAAGAGGCTAATTTGAATGAGCAATTGAATCACGCTGAGGCTCAAGAAATTTTGAATGAGTAGTGATAAATGCTTGGAAGGGAGTGATTAGGTGTGTTTGCCATGGGTCTTGGTCGATAACAAGACCATGCTCGGCGAGACACTATCTCTTTGACAAGTGGCCACGCTTTGTCTGAGTGAGTGTGTAGGAAACACATTGTTTTTTTGAAGTGGGCATCTAGAAACAAGTATTCACAGCCCAAGTTATGTGATCTACAACACAAGGCTCTTGCATACATTCTACTCTAGGGATTCATAGAAGTTGAAGAAAACACGCCAAACAATCAACACATTCTCGTGCACTTCATCTAGCAAGTGATGGAACAGCATGAAGGATTCAGCAAATGGAACAAATGGTGTAGTTTATTCAAGAGAGGACAGGCCCTTATATATGTGCTGACAATGTATGTGACCCATCGAGCAATAAACGACTCTTTTCACAAAAATGCTTAGAAAGACCTTTCCCTCATCAAACACACTAAGCTATGTGGCAAGTGTGTGACATGCACATAAAATGCAATTTCTTTGTCAAAACCACTCTTAAATCCAATTCTAAAATGAAGCATCAAGACATGACTAACAAAAATTGAATATCAAAGGTCAATGATGAAAACAATGCGACCATGCTATTTTTGCAAACCATTCAACTATCTCACCAAATGCACATAAACCTTGCAAAAATATGATCATGATTAGAGCTTGTATAAGGTAGATATACTAAATTTATTCTCAAATAGAAAATGAGGGTAGAAAGTATGATTCATATATATCCTCCTCCAAAAAATCTGAGAGTCAAATATAAGCACCTTCTGTAGCATGTTCTAACAACCCTTTCACCATAGAAATAGTTCTTGGAGATAATCAAGCACCACAGAGCTATCCTCATGATAGAAGCATGTGTGTTCAACATGTTAGACATGGCTCTTTGCCAATTCCCAAGAGGAACCCAAGACCACTAGTGGTTGGAAATTCCAAATTGATTCTCTGAGGCATAAATCCCCCTTCCTAAAACTCAAGCTAACTACCTATTATGCAGCCCATTCAATCTCCAATTATTTGGTGGGTGTGGACTTTGTCCCAAATGGGATTCCCAAGAGCCATATTCACATGAATATCTTAGAGTGTCCGCTAAGAAAGGATTCAAGCTATTGCATTAAATATGGAATCTTTTCTTCCAAAATATCCATTCTAAGAGACATCAAGTCGATGGTGGTGGTTATTACTATGCATCCCTTATGTAAATAGCATTGAGATAACTAAAAAAAAGCCACTAGGATATGGTCCTTGACTACCACTATAGAAAAATCATATTATTAGTTCTCACAAAGCCTCAAAGAGACATTTAAAAAATAGTATTTTCTAGCAAAGCGGTAATAGTTAGAACATATATCCTTGAAAATGAGATCTTGCAAAGCAATGTAGATTTTACTCTTGCAGGAACAAATGGTGGACTTCTAAATCAATGCCTGCAATATGATGTATGCTTGAGGAGATCTACAAAACACAAAAAAACAAAGTTTCATTCCTATTTAAAATGTCCTTTCTACAGAAAATACTAAAGTCCAAAAGAGAATGAATACATTTCCCTCTTAAGGTAACAATAATACTCTTTAAATACATTAGAATGATGAATCAAGAGGTACACTTTCATTTAGTGTCATAGTACCCTTCAAATGCCTTCTAAAAGCAATCACAAGTATCTACAATCATGACACAACAAACTATTAAAGCATTTGGGGTACCATTTTGTCCACTATAGGACAAAAACTTTCTTAAGGAACCCTTTTGCTAGGCAACAAAGTAGAGAAAGAGAAACCAAACAAGAGAGAAAAGAGGAACATAAAGAAGTCAAAAATGGAAAAAAATACTAATGCTTTGAAAAGGGTATGTCAAAATGTGGCTCCATATGTCCATACCAGTGTGCCATGTCTACTAGTGCTTCCCAAAGATGCCATCTGAGTGTCATGTGACAATAGAGACATCCATGCATCTTCTCTGACATGTTCTACCTATACCTTTGTATCAGATGTTGGAGTTCTCTCCCCATCTATAAACCCTAAATAAAGAGAGCATGGGGGAGGTGGTTTCATTACATGGGTTGCCATGTGGGAAACATACCTATAAAGAAAATAGATATAAAAGCGTTGCCACGTGTGCAATACAGAGGTTGCCATGTGGGCAGCACAACACTCGACAAAGTTTGAAGTAGATTTGACTGCATGATAGGGCTAGAACAATATGTGGATCCTACAAGAGATGTAAAGGTCAGAGGAACCTTAGCACGGATCTATTTTGAGGTCTGCATTAGCATGTACGGTGATGTGATAACGGTTTTAGGGCAAGTTTAAGGCCTAGACATTGGCAAGATTGTTAGAGCAGGTAGGCACCTATTAGTAGTAGCAAGTCTAGGGCCTATAAAAGACCCTAGTTTATGGCAAGTAAGGGCTTGGGCTACTATTTTATTGCCATATGGCTAGGTGGGTCTGGTGGAGCAGTAGCTATCCACTAGGATGGTTTCTATAGACCTAGGGGGGTTGTACCCTAGCTAGTTATGGAGCCTACTGGTTGCCAAGTAAAGAAGCCTCCTGGTCGGTTCATTTAGGCAATTCCAAACCCAATAAAAGGGAGACCTTGGAGGCTCATAATCCATCCATTGCAAGCATCAATCAAAGCACAAACTCGAGCACCAGAGCAGCAAAGATCTTGGGCCATCATCCAAAGGATCCGGTGGGAGTTGAGAGCTATAGACAAAGCTCAAAGAAGGACTACACCCTTGGCTATCTTCTAAGGCAGTAAGGTGCAAGGATCAAGGAATAACATCTGACAAAGCCAACTGAAGCTCGACGAGGAGCACACATGCTTAGGGATCTCGAAGTGCCATGAAGGTAGTAGGACAACATCCTTTTGGCAAGGATATTAGAGAACCGCACTGTGATGGGACTCTAGAATGCTTTTGCATTGTGTCCAGTGGATAGAAATATATTTTGTTGGCTCTATATCTTTTGGAGCATTGTCTACTTACTAGCTTGCACATGTAAATTGAGCACAAAATGTAAATAAGTTTTGGATTCCAACCCTAACACCACTATGTGAGTCTTGGGCTATTCTATCTATCTTCTGCCACATATACCATTTGTTATGGTTACGAATGGTCAACTCTCGATTTGTAAGCCCCCATATGAGAGCATGGAGGGGTGAGACAAGAGAAGATGTGGTTGTTGCCATATGGGTAGCACTTTGGCTACCCTGTGGGCAACAAGCTCATAGCGCTTACCATGGAAGCATGGGGTTGACACATGGGTAGCAAATGAGATGCCATGTGGGTAGTAGGCTTGAAGGAGTACTTGGCAAAAGGAAGCTCTCTTGGAGGATAGATACAGTATGGAATGGCCAGCAAACTATCAGAGGTAGGTGGAGTAGATTTGCACATAAAAACTATCCAAGAAATAGTTCAAAGAAGGAGCCACCACTAGAAGAGTTCCAATAGGATAAGATCCACAAGTTTAGAGCACATGTACGTGTAGAGCAGCGCATCAAAGGATAGCATAAGTTGGTGATACTGATGCAACTTGTCTACTGAACATAGCAGAGCAAAACTTTGCAAGAGTGCTCGTACTTGAACTACTGAAGCCTACACAGAGGTGCACGTGACAATAGGAGTCGTTCTCATCAGAGGCAATAGAAAAATAGTGTCTTAATGGGTGCCTTATATCAGATATTGATTCTAAAGCATTGTTTTGATTGTACACCTACGTACTCTTTTAGATCCAAATCGGCTTCTAACTTTCAAGTAAAACACATCCGTATGAGTTGTGTTCCATTCCCTCTCTTGTAATCTCGAGGTTTATCTTCGATTGCATGAGTAGAGTTGGCCTAAGCAAGCAACCCTACTTTGGTTTTATAGCATTACTACTACAACATGGATCTAATGTACCAGGGCCTCTGATCTGCTCCATGTACCTCTATTTAACCACTAAAACTAACGCTGACTAGTAGATCCAATGCCAGCTAGATATGTCTCCTACTACTCATCACATGACAACCTGTATGAAGCCCATTCGGCAACCCTATTTTGTTTCTCATCTCTACCCCTGAGGAACCCACTTGGCCTTCCTAATTACCCTTGTTGCCCCTCCCAGTCCCATTGTTCCTACAAGAGGGCTCAAAACTAAAGGATGCACCTTCTTGTTCCAACATATTTTATTGAGCACAGCTGCTTAACATGCAAGAGCATAGCAGAGATAACTTAAAATAAGAGGAACCCATTGTATATAGCACAATCCTTTTACCAATATGTTGGAATTGGAGGAGGTCAAAATAGGGGCACTCACTACTAGTCACATTTAAGGCCACTTAGGACTTGGAACTTAGGGTGATGGACCTTATTTGAGGAAAAACATATAGATGTATGAGAATGGTTGCACAAGACACTTGATGTAAGGATTGACACATGAACAACTCATGATGGGAACACCTTGATGCTTTAGACTAGGCATTAGGTTAGCCTCCCTTTCTATGTACCTTTTGAGGCACAAAGGACAAAAAGAGCAATCATAGGGACTAAGAGAATGCATAGAGAAAAGGTAGTAGTTGGAGGATCAGGGGGGGCTAAGAAGCCCTTCCTAGAAATCGTGAGGGCATTGGCAAAGTATGTTTGGATTGAGCTTTGGTAGTGAATATGGAACTAAAGTGAAAACTTTGACCTCTATCTTGCCCTTTCGAAAAATATTTTACTAGGAAAACCATTTCCATCAACACCTTCTCCTTTATTCTACCTCCAGATCCCTCTTAATGATGACATGATTTCAAAGAAGACAAAGTGAATACTAAGAAGGCTTTAAAGTTACATGCATATTCAACCTTATAGCATTGAGAAAACATATGGACTTTTGAATAAATTATATTTTTTTGCTACTCAAATACTCTTGGGTTGAAGAACAAAAGAAGCATCACAGAGAGAATAGGATTTGAGTAGTAGAACACTAGAGAAAAGGTAGTAGGCACTATGTTGCACAACCACCAAAGGTAGTAGGCCTGATGGTGGTTGGGATGCTACCATGTAGTTTCAAGAGCTTTGTTATGAATGTGATAGTAGGACAAAGGACCAAACCTCTGAGTTTTGAGGAGTTGGGCCCATTATCGCTACAAGAGGAGGCTCAAGAGAAGCTCTATTGCAAAGACAATAGTGACAAGGAGTTGCTCGCAAAGGACTACTGGTAAGCTGAAAGGAAAGGAAAGAGTGGACACAAACTCAAAATACTTGCATTATGGAATGAAGAAGAGTGAGGTCCTTAAGTAGGCACCTCATACATGCTCACTGACATCACTAATGACTTCAAAGCTCCACAATCATCTCCTCAATCTACTCCTAGATTCTCTCAATCATCCTATGTGGCTTTCCACCACCTAACTGTGCTTATGGGCACCTAACTGTGCCTCTAGCACTCACACATAGAAACCAAGGTGTGCCTGAGGCATACACCTTGAGATATCCCAACAAACCCCCCCTCAAGGGAATGCCTCAGGCTATGTGAAGGATACATCTACTCTCATAGTTTCTCATGCCATCTCATGGTGGTTAAGGATAAATCTATGGCTAGGTTCTCATGCTAGCAAGGGTTCCCATGGGTGTAAAGTAAATAAAAGGGATACAAAAAGACCTTCCAATGGTTATCTCCCCTACATGTACATGCACACAATGTCTACAGGAGGTACCATGGAGCAAAACATACACATGGCCTACATCATAAGGTGACCAGAGGTGTTTACAAAACACACAAAACACAATAGTTTATTTCATTCATTTTGGAGGACTATCCAGGCTGAGTACCTTGACATAAAAAGAGAGATATGGAGCATACATAGAGATGATTTAAAATGCATAATCTTTGAAGGATGCCTCATCTTGTGGAGGCAAAATATCCATGTCAAGGCAAGGTCTTATCACATGGGCAGTGTCTAGTGCCTTATAAGATGGTACTATGGTACTATGATAGAACAAGTGGATCTGAAAATCATATCCTTCAAGAGAATAATTATCTTGTCATCTCCATAGTTGTGTAGAGAAGCATATCTTAGGTATCTGACCTTCATCTTTTTCTTGTACTTGGAGTCAAATAAAAGTGCCATGAGAGGGTAGATCTCTGGCTTTGTAGTTGCTTCCTTTTTGGCAACCATTGTTTTGGCAATCTTCAACAAGGAAGTCAGGTTGGCATTTTCATCCTTTGTAGCATAACAAGACATTGCTTTATGTTTTGGCTTTTCACATACTTTGCATAAGCAAGCCATGATAGGGTCTAACCCAGGTATTGGGCAGTGTCTTCTCTCTTACAGGGCTTAGAATAACAACTGAAATGCTTCAAAATATAAGCATTTAATGTAGCAAAGTCTTGTGACCAAATTTTAATCAATGATGCTTTTTCTTACATGCTTCATAGAGGTGGCTAAATGGAATACTTTCCAATCAAAACCAAGTCTAGCAATTCAAAGAAAAACTGAAGCCACACTTGTACTGATGCTGTTGAAAACTTCAAAAACTCAGAAGTGCTAGAGTAGCATTTTATGTAGCATCATCTTCAAAAACTTGTCAAAACTATCAAAACCAAAGGACTGAACTTGGAGGGCTTGTAGCTCACTCTTCAAAGCAAGGAAAAGAGGGCTTTCTAAAGCAAAAGAAAGCTCATATACCAGAGAGGATCCAACACAGAGGTTGGACGAAATGGCGCGCGCTATTGCCTGGGGGAGTTACTGTAGTCTGAACCTGAGTTTTGACGATTTCTCCTTCATTACTAAACCAAATGAGCTGAAAAATGACTCAAAATCTTTGTCTTGAGGTCGCCCATCTACTCCTAAGAGGGCTCAAGCAATGGCACAGCAGGCAGGGAGTATTGAGCAATAGAAGAATGGCGAAAAAATGCGTTGTTTGGAGAATGGCAACCAACATAGACATTTTTTTTTCAATTGCTTGTAGGTGGAAGTTCACCCATACTAGAGGAGTTTACAGCTCAGAGGGTTTGGGCAATGGTCATTTGTAGGCAGAGAACCAAGCTCTTAAAGATTTTGGGAAGAAGGAGGAAAATGGGGAAGAAGAAGATGATGTGGCAGAAATGGGCTCAAGGGGGATCAAAGGGCTCTGATACCATGTTGGTAAACTGAAAAGAAAGAGTAGAGTGGACACAAACTCAGAATACTTGCATTATGGAATGAAGAAGAGTGAGGTCCTTAAGTAGGCACCTCATACATGCTCACTGACATCATTGATGACTTCAAAGCTCCACAATCATCTCCTCAATCTGCTCCTAGATTCTCTCAATCATCCTATGTGGCTTTCCACCACCTAACTGTGCTTATGGGCACCTAACTGTGCCTCTAGCACTCACACATAGAAACCAAGGTGTGTCTGAGGCATACACGTTGAGATATCCCAACAAGGACAAAGCTGGCAAAAGAAAGGCAAGCCCAAGAAAGATGATTCTGGAGATGATGATGATGTTGGAAAGGTCACCTTCCCATCTGTAAGCCCCCAAATGAGGAGAGCATGGGGGGGGGAGACCTAGGGCAACATGTGCTCAGAAAAGAAGGCCACCATGTGGATAGCAAAAAGAAGAGTGTACCTAGCAAGGAAGGCACGTGTGGGCAAATCTGAGACAATAATGTCTAGAGATTGTCCACAGTAGGGGAGCGTAGGATTGTGTAGTAACTCCAGCAACAAGTAGAGGGCATGGTCACATCAGCAAAGGCACAATTTGGAGGTGCCTCTGTACGGAAGGCTACAGAGCAGCATATGGGAATGTATCGGGTGCACTATGGCTTGCAAAGTGGCTGTGTCAAGGGAAAGGCACTACAAGGCAGAGATGGAGGCCAAGGCAATCCAACCATTTTTACATGAAAGGAGCCCAAGGGATGGGATTTATATAGGAGCCCAAGGGAGTGGATTTATGTAGGCCTCCCTTGGGGCTCAATAGTAGCCCAAAAGAGCCAACTTGGCTCAGCCAGTAGGTTGGCCCTAAGATCCCTGAAGTCAAGGAAACAGGGGGCCTAAAAGTTGACCCACCCCTCTCAAAATTCGGCCCATTCAATGGGCCTCTAGCACTATAAAAGAAGGGGCATTTGGCCAAGACTTGGCCCCATGTCTCATCACTTGCAGTAGAAGTTTTGGACTAGATAGAAGCAATAGGAAGCGCTCCCTTGGGCCTACACAAAGGAGGAGATGGAGGCTGACATAGGGCTACAGACTAGGCTCAAGGAGCTGCCCACCTAGGTTAGCTTTTGGAAAACAAGGTGTAAGGGATCAGGACAGAGGGTCTACATATGCTCGAGGTGGAGCACACCAGCTCAAGTTTTAAAGATATCCGGCATATAGTAGAAGTACAGTAGAAGTACGTGGTGATAAGATCAAAGGACCACGTTATAGTGGAACTGGATCTATCTCTTTTGTATTGTGTCCATAGCTTTGGATGGATATATATTTTGTTGTTAGCTTCTATATCTGGCTAGATCATTATCTATTTATGAGTCAGCACATCTATTTGAAGCACATAAGTCTAAGCAGTTTGTGATCAATCCACCACACACACTGTGTGAGCTCCTAGGCTATCTTATAAGTCTTCCTTGTGTGTACCCTCTATTGGTTGATTTTCTAATAGAGGACATTTCCAATAAGAAGAGGAAGAAGAAAAAGAAGTGCTTCCATTGTGATGAGCCAGGCCATTTTGGGAAGGATTGTAGAAAGAAGAAAGTGGATCAGAAGAACAAGGAGGAGTCCAACTTAGATTCAAATGGTGAGACATAATGTGGTAATTTCTAAAAATGCCATGGCATGTAGCCCTACCACGACTATATAGCATGCATCTACCATCCTTTTCAGGTGCAGGCATAGAACCTTGCCAGTGTTGTTGGACAATAAGTAGTTTCTCATCCTGTCCATGTTAGGCATAGAAGCATTTCAAGTGCAGGCATAGAACCTTATCAGCGTTGTTGGACAACAAGTAATTTTTCATCCTATCCATGTTAGGCATAGAATCTTTTCAAGTGCAGACATAGAACCTTCTCAATGTTGTTGGACAATAAGTAGTTTCTCATCTTGTCCATGTTTGGCAAAACTTGAGATTTTTTCATTCCACGAGACCACCTCTAAGTGCAAGACTTTGGTAAGAATTATCCTATGATATAGCAAGAGAGAACCCATCCTCCTTCTTTTCTCCCCTCATTCTTTCTCCCATTGTTTCTCCCCCCCTTCTCCCCTCTTTCTCATCCTTTCGCCTTTGAAATTTTTCCACTCTAACCATCTTCTCCCCCCACAAAAGTTCCCCATTTGCTTTAGCTATTCTCCTTCTTTCTCCCCTCTTTCATTCTCTACTCTTTCCTTTCTTCCCCCTTATCCCATCTTTCTCATTCCTTTCCCCTTCTAGATTTCCCCTCCCCCATCCCCTTCTAAATTTCCCATCCCCCTTCTAAAATCCCCCTTTCTTCCCCATCCCCTCTTTTCCTCATCCCCCTTCTAAATAAATGGCCTTGTCTCGATCCCCTGCTCCCATCCCTCATCATCCATCCGCTTTTTCCCTCCCTTTTCCCTATCCCATTTACATGGATAGACAATGTTCATCACCATCAAATGGATAGACACATTTCATCATCACTAGACAAAGAAGCTTTATCACCATACAAGTAACTTTGCTAAATTATGAGGGAAAGAACCATGTTCAAAGCCTCGTTGCTGCATTCTAGCACACGCCCCTGATGTAAGGAAATCATTCCTTATAATCACATTTTTGTGGAGTTTCTTGCTATCATATCCCGATGAAGGGATGATGTTTATAACATCTTAAGGGATGCAAAGTCCATGGGTTTATCATAACAAATAGGACTTATAGGCCATCCTATACATATGTCACCAAATAAAGCCATGATAAAACCTTAATAAACCCTTTCTATAGAGAGAAATACCCCTTGCACCCCTCAAAAATCATCATTTTTCTCCTCTCTATCGATTTCCTATAACTTCCTAGAAGATTTTAAAATATATTTATGAATTCTTTAAAAAGACCATATTTACACACATATATGCTACATTACATAATGACAAGAAACCTTGAAGGAGAGATTACAAAATTAAAAAGCGGCCATATTAGGGACTTTTTTTTTTGGGAATCAAATGACTATATTGTTTTTCTCCAATGAACCTGATTTGTAGAATTGAATTTGGGTTATCTTGGTTTTCACATCATGAATTGAATGGAGTGGTATTTTTATCACCTTCAATTGAAAAACATACCATCTACAAAAGAATATTCAAAATAATTTCTTATCCAATTGTTTATGTGAAGATTTTAATAAACACCCATCTTTCTAATATAGTATATTAGCTTGATAATCTTTTTTCTATACTATCAATGGCATGGCCAAGGACAACACATTCTAAAAAGTTATTAATTATCCAAGAGTAGTTAAATACATAATATCATAGAGAATATTTCTCAAGGGATGCACTAATAAGAAACCCTACATATCACGTGCGTTCAAGGGGTATTTTAAAAACCCCTCAACTAAGATTTTCCCCCTAATAAAAACACCCCTCTTTACTTATGAACTAAGTGATTTTTTTCTAAATTTGAGTTAAAAAACCCCTCTTATTATTGTAATCTAGTTAAATTTCTTGTAAAAGTTAAATTAAAATACCCCTCCTTTTGAATGCACATGGTACACTAAAATTTTGTTGAGGCGAATGCCCGAAGGAATATTTTTGTGATACGTAACAATTGAATTAGTCATATAAAAAGCCGCTACTCATTTTAGTCGCTACTTGTATGACACATATAATTTTAATGTAGCAAAAGACATGGATGATGATATATGTTTGGTCCATTCTTTGTGATGGTGCGTGCCATCTTACATCATCACAACGAGGAAAGAAATTCATGTATGACCACATAATAAGCATCATATTAAAGTAGCCTGATATGTGACGATTACTTTTAACTTGCTCAGATCGTCATCTATATTAGTATCATTTTCTCAAGCACAAAGAGAAATAATAGTTTAATTAACATGTCACCTCATACCAACCACCCTGTGTCCCATTAGAAAAAACATCGGTGATTTGAATTGCCAGCTATGACTTCAAAACATGTTAAGAGGCTCATAGTTAATCTAAATTAGAAGAGCATCATCTAGGTAGTTATTCTATCTATATTTTAGATGTTGTATGAGAGTGATAATGTTTATTATTACTTGAATAAAACATTTTCTAGCTTCTAAATATGAATTCTAATAGCGAGCCAAACTGAGCTTTCATAAATGTTTTTTAAATGAAATTTATATAGGTTCATCCATGTGTTAAAATAGTTTTGTAATTTAGTCACTATTTATGGTTCAATACAAAAGGCATACACAAAAGTTTTACATAGTTCTCTGATGGATATTCATGATGATACCTCTCTAATTTCATACACATAGCAACAAGTTGATTGCATGAAATATTACACTTTTTGTCTTCCCCCTCATAGCCCTACACCTAACAAGGTGATTTTGGCATTGCCTTAATAAACATGTAATAAGAGTGGTTAGAAGAGAGAAGGTGCATTTGCCAACATAAAGAAATGGAAGCTTCTATCTTTCTTGCCATACAAAGCACTCTCTATAATCGCATTAAGAAAAGATTGCATGATTTAATCGCTTTGTAATAAGGTTTATAGTTTTGATATCTATATTCTTCATGTGACATCTATTAGTGTTGTGCTGGTTAAGGTGTCAAAACGTGTTATTATCACAGGAACTAAAGTCAAGCATGTCATTTAGTATTTGCGTGCATAATGAAACCTCTTAATCTTTGCCTTTTAAAAATCAACCACCCAAATTCAATCCATGACACTTGTGATGATGACATTTTTGTGATTTGATCCCGTAGGAAGATGTTCGTATCTTAAAACAAATTATTATATTTATATATACTACGAGTGCCTCTATTATTTTATCTTACTCGGTGATATTGAAGGTAAACTCTAGAAACTTTAGAAGGGTGCCAAGGAGACATTACAGTGGGGTGGGTGAGGTGATTGTTTGTGAATACAATAATATTACATGTGCACTAAAAAAATATGCTTCTTTTAAAGAGCCATTAAAATAATCCATAACACTTTGAAGATATTGAGAACATTTTTAACATTTAAGACTTGTATGACTCATTTAAACAACACATCAATCATAGCCTCTCAACACAAGTGAAATACTATACTGAAGGATGGGCAGGTTGGTTGAAAAATAGCAAAACATTACTAACTAAAAAAATTTCTTTCACTGGTAAAATTTTAATAAAACCTTGAGCATTAAAATTTCATAAATTTTAATTTCGGCAAGCTTATGTCAACAATGTTTCATCCCAACATCCACTACAATAGGATGAATCATGTACATGAATGTCTCAGGGGATCGATAGTAAAAAATGTGAAACCCTAGAATGTATGAACTTTAATACTAGTGGCCTTTATAATACAAATTTTGATAAAAGGTGGGATTTATTATATTCACATTACTATAAAATATTTGGAAACACATGTAATACAAGGATTTGTGCTACTCCTAAATGCAAGTGTATGTGATATTTTTGAGAAGTGGCCTCTAATAAATAAATCTAAAGATAAAGGAGTTAAAATCGTTATCAATATTTTTAAGTTTTCAATGAGATGTTTTTATGTTTTGGATGACACTTTAGAGCTAAGATTAGCAAGAGGTTTTGAGTGAACATTGTAAAAGGAATTCTATTTAAAACCTATCTTTTATGAAAAAACAAATCTTTGTATTCTAATTCATAAGAAAGTTCTTAATGCTTTGAATAAAAAGTTATATCTAGTTCTGTGGTGGAGTTCATATAAAGTTCAATGTTAAGGATGAAATAACATGTACTAAAAGGGAATGAAAATATACCTACGAGTAGGAATTATACCTATTCTACATCATAAACATACCTAGAATGTAATTTCGAAATTATAAAACCAAAACTCAAGATTTCCCCTTTGTGCTTATACTATTGCTTCCTTGATCATCAAGCCTCTTGTGATAAGTCTTGATATCTTACATTGATAACCTCATGGTTACTGATACAAAAAAAGTTACACCTCTTTTGATGTGGGTCTTCATGTTATACGTTGATTACTTCATAATTACGTAGTACAAGAAGCAATACATCAATCGTATGTTCATTCTAAATCCCAATACATTAATCATATGTGAAATCTAATTAATATTAAAAGACTAAAATTTCAATGTCAAAAATGCATTCTCTTATAACATGTTGATACTCCCTTAGTTAAGATACATATGGTAGATATATAGTTACTGATACAAAGAAGGTTACAACTCTTTTGATGTAAGTCTTCATGTTTTACACTGATTCCCTCATAATTAGGATGTTGGTTCTGAATCCTATGTGAAATTCAATTAACTATGAAACTTTCATATTAATTTCAATGTTAAAAAAATGCATTCTCTTATAATATGTTGATACTCCCTTACTTCAGGATATATATGGTAGATATATAGTAGCGCTTGTAACTTAATTTTCTCAAGGTAAAGAGAGAGTGGACACAAGTGAATTACTTGGTTATTCTTTGGATCAATATGAAAAGGTATCAACATCCGTTTTATTCACTTCCACCTTTCTAAATATGTGTAATCTTCTCTGAGTTCTAACAAAGGTCCTAGGAATCAAGAAGCCCTCCTTTGTATCACTTTCAAGGTTTTATGATTGCGTAAGCCATTTAATAGACTACCTCTTTCCTCTCCCTTGGCTTGTTACATCTCTCTATCTAGATCTCCCAAGTCTTTAGGAGGCCTTGGACATGTATATACTATTTTGCAACTTTAATGGGCATAAAGTTCCTCTAGAATGTCCATTAAGATGAAATGTAGGATATACGTTCGCAACAAAGGAACGACAGGAGAATTTTTGAGGTAAAGGGAAACCTCATTTTAGTATGGCAGTAGTAGGCTCATGCGAGGAATCCAAACCGCTGCATGGGGAAGCCTTACATGATAGAACCAATTATGCATAAATTTTGTTTCGGTTCAATATATATCCATTCCCATCGATGCGCTGCATGCAACATAGTGATTTTAATCATGAAAGAGCATCTTAATTCAGCTTGTGTTTCGACCTGCACGATAGCCTCCGATGTCAAACGAGCTATTTTGCGCCCTCTATACTAGTTGAAAGGCAGGTTTTCGTTCCAGCAAGAATATAAGATTAGCGTCTAGAACTAAGCGACTGATGCACGAACGATTCTTGTTCCAATTATCCTACAAAAGATCTCTGCAGAAGTAAAGCTCCTGAGAGCAGTGTAGAAGATAGTCAAAGAAATCACAATGGTGCACAGATGAGAGAGAGATTGCATGGCCGCGGATATGAAACTATTGATGATTCCCAGTCATGAAAGGGATTCCGAGGGCAGGCGCAATAGGACTCTAGCGCTTTACTTAACGAAATGAAACAACGTCGTCTGGCCACACGAGTTCTCTGAGGATGGTCTTTCCAGACATGGAACAGAGGGATTAGCGAACACCTCCCTCGTGCTTGCCCTAGCCAGAAATGAAATTGCAGATCATCATTGTCACTCCTAAATCCGCACCCAAGTCTATATGAAATACTCACACAGTTCCGACACCCAGGAAATCGATGAAGGGAACCCTCGTTGCCTTGTCGTCCCTTTCATCCTGCTGTTGTTGGTCTTTTGTTTTCGAGCATGATAGCCACGGCGCATTCGACTGATTCCTGGTGACGTTCGAGCTGTCTCTGCTCTCTCGACATAACACCGAACCGTTCAACGTTCCCGCAATAGACATATCGAATAGACTACTCTTCACCTCCTGCCCGCCTTGCAAGAGACTAGTCGTTCTCGCCTTCCTGCAATCCTCGTCTTCAGGACCGGCCTCTTCCCTTCCAGTGGGTGGAAGTCGGAACCACGGAACACTGGAGGCAGCTCGTTGTCCGTCAAGGCGGGTCCTGGGTTCCGTCGACAAATCGTGCACGCTTGAGGAACGTACCTCTGTCTGAACCCTTGCAGGAATGCTCAAGTTGGCCCAGCTGCCGACTATAGTGCTGGGGAGTCTTGGTTGTGTTTCATTACGTACGCTTTCCAATCCTGCACAGTGCGCAGCTCGCAAATCAAGATTGCATGGTGGCTACAGACCTAACAACAGACTTTGCGACAAAGCTCAATTCAAGACTGAAGCGGACAAAGATTAGCGCTGCAATTGCACCAACCTGAAGATATGCGGACAGGGCTTGCGCGATGGCCGGTTTGTTGCGTTGCGGCGCCTGTAGGCGTATGATTGATAGGAAACAGTTCGTCCTTATGGAACTGTGGAAATTTGCCTATCGTTGGCCGATCGATTTTCGGTGTTTGATGATAAACGGGAACAGAAAGGTGAGGGGTGCACTGGCTGGACGCTAACTCGGCGTCAGCGGAATTCTTTGCTAGCCAGCCGCAAAAACCAGCTGCACCAATTTGTGCACCAAAAAACGGCCTTCGCTCTCCCCTTTGTGGATGGGGTCTCTTTCTCCTATATGCGCGCGACTGCTCCCGGCACTGCCTGGCCATAATCACGTGCCAGTGGTTCTTCACTGCGTTATCGGTTCTGCCGGGAAACATGCGAGCGATCATAGCCCATTTGTTGCCGTAAAGATGATGCGCTGCAAGGAGACGGTCTTCTTCTTCTTCGCTGAACGGTCGTCGATTTATGCGGGGGTCCAATTGGTTGAACCAACGAAGCCTGCAGCTTTTTCCTGCGCACAATAAACTCACCTCCATCATGAAATTGCGGTGCTTTAACCGATATCATTTCAATAGCGGGCTGCAGGTGCACTATCCATGATAATTGTTTCCATTAGGTCTGCGTTAATTAAGGACAAGCCACTGCAGTGTGGAGAAGGAACATCCCTCACCTGATCTGCCTGCGAGCTTTTCCGCTATCAGGTTCCAGTTCTGAGGCCCATACTGAGCAACCAACTCCTTGAGTTTCTCGTCCTCAGCGGGCCGCCAGTGACCTCTCGCACACAGCTTCGACTGGACGCCGTCAACATCCTTTCCATTACTCGTGTTTTCCAACTCCTCGTTGGTGGAGTCTTTCACCTCATCGGACGAGGTGTGATCCACGTCCTCGGTGTGCTGATAATCGGTGGAGCTCTCCACGGACTGCATGGTCCAGGCTGAGGGCTTGGGGTCGGGCGGGCTGATGGCCTGGAAGGCGATTTCGCTCTTGTTGAGGCTAGAGCCACTGTGGGAGGCGGGTTCGCAACCGAGGAAATCTGTCAAGCGGGCGTGGGAGGGCTCATGGAGTTGGGCTTCGGGGAAGGGGTGAGAAACGAGGGAAGGCCAAGGGGACGGGTGATCTCCATGGGGAGGGAGGCACATAGTGCTGGGAAGCAGCAGGAGCTGCTGGGGGGGAGGAGGGGGGTGGAGCATGAGAGGAGATAGATGGAGGAAGGTAAATATAAGGGGGACGAGGGAGCTGGAGGAGAAAGGATCGGGAATGTTCGAGCTTGAGCTTGAGTTGAGCTGAGCTATGGTTTATGGCTATGGCGAGGAGCAGGAGAGGAGGTTGAAGAAGATGATGAAGGGAAGGCAAAGCCGAGGGAGGCGGAGAAGGTGACAGTGTTGACATAAGAACGAAGGACGTCGACTCGCCCCTGCATAAATAGTCGGACTTTTGCCTCCATTTTGGCGGCGCCGCCAAATTCCGCCCCTACTATCCTCCTCTATCATTAAGAACAGCGGCGTCAGCTGACGTGTCGCTCACATTTTGCCCCTGGCTTAAGCCTTCGACCATCCACTACAGGGGCGTCCGCTGACGTGCTGCTCACGTTGTGCGACGCTGGCCGCCACGTAGGCCACTTTTCTACACCGGCGACGTAGTCAGAGGAGTCCAGTCAGCGTACGCGCGTGCTGGGCACTCGCCATGAAGGAATACGCACGTTTGCGTGCTGACACGTGTCCGTCAAGCTTAATTTCCGTATGGGGCATTTCTACGTGGTTGCTTGCTGAATCCAGTATGTGCCTGCGTAGAGCGATCTATCGCCACCATACAACTACACCTACTAAATAACCCCTTCATCCACCCTTCCAACGATTCTGCATCTACCGCCTCCATCCTTCCAATAACTAAACTTCTTCTAAACAAACTATCTTCTCTCAGCTCCATCCTTCCAAGAACTAAACTTCTTCTAAACAAACTATCTTCTCTCAGTTCATCGCCATCCTCCACTGCCTTCTTTACCATCCCAGACGCTTCGCCTGGACTCCCTCATTGCTAGCGCATGCTTCTCCCCCGTCTCTCTCCCTCTCTCTCTCCGTCAAGTAAGTAGAATGACATAGCCTCTGGTCTTGTCGGCCCCCCTTCCTTGCTGTTAACACATCTCTGTCTTGAACATCCGTTTCGCTTCCGGCTTCCCCTTCTCGTGTCTGCTTCTCGGTTCGCTTGCGTCCCGTTCCCTTTACAACAAATTGCAAGCCTTCAATCTTGCCCCGCATGGTCATTCATTTCAATCAAATGACCCAGTTTTTCCGTCTCCTTCTTACGGCTTCGAAATAAGAAGTTGACACGCTTCTTTTCAACCACACCACCAATGCATGAACCTGCCCTTGGATTTTCCTCGTCTTCAACCTCTCTACCTACCTGATTTCGTTCACCCTTCTAACTACCCGACCTAGTATTACCAAGAAAGATTAGCTCTAAAGCTCACATCACGAAAGTCTCCAAGGGTTTAGTTTCTAACAATGTTGTGTTTGCATTGTATAAATGTCTCTCACAACCATTCATGTGGCTTTCAGAACTAGAACTAAAAGCATTATCACTGCTACAAAGAGATAAGATAAATAACCTAAATTATATTGTCAAAACCCCACCATCTCAAGTGCCGTTTGCCTACAATTAATAGATATTGAAACAAACACGTAGCCAAGCAAGTGAGCTTATAGGATGACTAAATTTCTAATCTCTTTAGCACGATTGGAGAACAATCACATCATTATCTGTTAACATGTCAAGGGCTATCATATTGGTGGTTTCATGTGTTAATCGTGACGCTTTGGTGTTCCTTTTGGAACCACTATTTAGGTCTATATTGAATCGTCAAACAGACGAGTCCCATGCATATGCCATGGCTTAGTTCTTAAAACTTTGAATTTGACCATTATCCAATAGAGCATGCAATCATGTAAGAAACACAAATTAACTTCTAACTTCTTCATCATATTGCCAAGTGTAAATAGATTTCACTCACATGTAGGCTCCTTATGGATCATAGACTCATTGTATTAATCCATTGCATGAGATGATGTACACAAAAAGATAGCATGAATTAGCATAAGCAATAGTTATCACATGATGCATATTTGAAATCCTTCAGAAATAAACTAACGCTTGTTTACATGATAGAAAAACTATAGTGCAACATAATGGTTGCAAAATGTAAGCAAAGTAGATAATTAAATGCAAGGCTTTATTATCAAAATCTATTCACAAATGGTCTACATATTCCTTTTCATATAGATAGCATAATCAAGGGGATGAGAAAAATAATGGATAACTCTCAATACTTAATGGTTAATAATAGAGAAACTCGGTGATTATAGCATGCATGTTGATAATTTCAATCTTAAATTTATATTCTAAAAGGAACACCTTGGTTAAATTAAGGTTCTTAAATTTTTGTAGTAAGATAGATATTTAATTTTAATATTTAACCTAAGATATTGAACAAGAGGCTTTAAATGAATTAAATATGAGCATCCACAAAGGCACGCTTACTCCATAAGGATATGTTCCAAATCCTTAATACATTAAAATATGCGACATGAATGATTGCTATTACATATTGACTCAAAGATTTCCATGTAAAAAATCCATTGCACCATGTGTAACATCCTCCAGCACAAGATCCTTCTCTTACATATGCATGAACCTTGAAATTGACAAGCCATGTTGGATTTATGTGCCTTTAAAGATTCAGTGTAAATGGGGACATACAATAAAAATATGAGTCCAATGATGAAACATTTCTTCATTCACACAAGCCAATACTTGGATGTAATGTATTTTTCTCCTTATTAGTTTCTAGGAATAAATTTTCATGATGAGGATATATTTATATGAGTTCGTTTATGAAATAACACATTGATTTATATGCAATCATATATGCTATTGTTGTACTAGGGAATGTAGAAATGGAAAACCTTATGTATGCATAGTAGCATTTACTTGTTTAAAGTTTTCGTAGGCTCTGAAATCTTCCCTAAACCATTCTTTAAGGACTCAAACAAGAAGACCTTAAACATTGAACTCAAGCTACATTTGCCATAGATTTATGAGAAAAGATAGAAAGGATCTCATGACCTGTAACATTCACAACAAATCTTTTATAGAATACCCAAGAACCTTTGATCATAATGAGAAACGACATTAAAGCTTTTTACCAATTAAGATAACTAAAAGTTTGCAAGGTTGTAATTTAACTCGTGTGTTGTTTGGCTCCATCTTGATAGTTTAACTTACATTTTATAACGTCACATTGCTTGCACTTTCTTTAAATTGTACTCTCATTATGTTATCGAATACTCTTATGAATTGCAAATAAGTGCTCGAGCATATTACTTAAAAGATCAGTATTGTAAAACAAGCATCATTATATACATAATGATTTAAGAGGTCTCTATTTCGTAATGAAACCTCTAAATATTACTGACCAAGAAGAAAATATCAAGTATGAAAATATTCATTCCTTTTGAAGTGTTCATAACAATACTTACTAGCAAGATGATGGGTAATATGGCTCTTGAGAACTATAGTGAAATGCATGTGTTATGAAATGACAATGATCATTCACTCAATGAACAAATAAATACAGACAAGTCCTTATGACTAGCTTGGAGGAAATGGTCTAAAATGTATTGATCAAGAGAAAAACTAGTAAAACATGCCTATGATTTTACCCTCATTTTGCCCTTAGATTATGCCATAATATCCAAAACAATGGGTAGATATTTAAATTTAGATATTCAAAATAATGGATTTCAATTTAGATTTTTCACTTTTGTAACTAGAAAAGTGTTTTGTATCTATTAATATGTACACAAAGAATATGTGGGGGTAAGGTGTGTCTATTTGAGAGTTAGAGTGTGAATAATCTATTAAGATATGTACACAAAGTCTTCTCACCCATTGTTCAACCATTAATCAGGCTCACCGGTCTTTGTTGCACTAATAAGACCATCATGATGTTCATCTAATGTCCATTGCTAAATGCATACTTCATGGAGAACCCTTAGTTTCTCCCTAGAACATCACCAATGTGCTTTATGCTTTTTTTATACTTCTTATTATCACTTGTCATAGCATAGAATATTCTTAATCGTATTCTAAGTATAGGTATCTAGATGAGACAATTTAAAAGAGTTTGAGTGTCACAAATCGCACCCATGCTTTAGCTTCTCCTTTGTCACTTCCAGACCCCTAGGCCTAGAAAATATGAACCTCTATCCTTCACTTCTACAAATATCCACTCTAAGTGAACATTGTATAATGCTTTCAATTATGTTATCGATCAAGCTTATGCATCTATTTATTAAAAAACACTCTACATATGAGATGCTAGCTAAAGTATAACTTTGGAAATCGTGAAATGGAGCATATATTACAAAACCTAGCATATCAACATGTACAAAGGAAAGTTCCCCCGTGTTTTCGAAGTATGGAGAAACATATTGAATCGCTTTAGTCATGGATCTATTCCTATTGGGATTCATTAATAGTGACACAAGTTCAAGTTTCACATACCCCAGGTAGAGATATGTTGAAAATCGACCCACAATTAATGCCACATAGACATGCAGAATACTAACTATGAAGTGAAATGGTAAACAACAAAACATCTCAAATCGAATAAAAGTGATCAGTATGGAAAACACATTTGTACAGTTTTCTAAAATCCAACTGCATGATCAACCTTAACCATTCCAAAAAAACCAATGAATTAGGGTATTGCTCAAGATTTTAAGTCTTCTCCTCTATATGGGCTCTATGGCTATACAAAATGGCTAAAGAGTTCACTATGAAATATGTAAGATAGCATGTGCAGACAATAGAAAGCATTTTATTCTCTTGCATCATAGACGCTTATGAATCATTATCATTAGAGTTAAGTAGGGCAAGGATCTATATCTGCATGGTTGGTGAACGAGAGGTCCATAAGACTAGTTGTAGGGGTCCTCATGAGAATATGAGGTCCATGGTGTGCTCTTCAAAGTAGGTAGGGCTGTTGGAGTAGACGCCCTCTCTCAATCCAATTATATGATTCCAAAGTATTGCAAATTTTGCGTGGAAGAAAGAAAGTAACACCTCAACTTGAAGGTTCAACATCTCAAATTTAAGGTAATGCCTCCACATTATTGCTTCTTGGAGAAAGCAACAAATTGTGAGTGTTTGTCACGTAGCATCGGCTCGAAAGAGAAAGGATTCCATTAGTGTAACAATAAATATGCCGGGCAATGCATGCACATACAACATAATTGTGTGATGCTAATTAATTTGCTGCCTGCAGAAATCCTCCCTTTTCTCCGAGATGGAGCAGATTCGTGTCCAGTATGGCCAAGTTGCTATGCTTGGCCCCGACGCACGCTCGTGCCTAGTTTATTTATGTTCCTGTTTGCAAACCAAGCTAAGCCAACAAGGAAGAAGAATGTAGAAGTGGAACGTTGCGCTGCGCTTAGGCGTATGCACTCCACTGCAGCAACTGCACGCAGAGAAAGGTAGGCACTGTACGCAATTTGGGGAGGAGTGAAGATAACGTCTCCATCTATGCAGAGAGGACGTACGTTGATCAGATAGTCGCGCGGGAGGGGGTAGGTATGGAATTCTGAATGAGCAAAACCGAATGACAAGGATTTGAGGTCTCCAATGACTGGGGTTTTGGGGAGAATTTGGGCGGTTTTTTGTGAGTGGGACTCGACTGTGCTGCAGTGGGATTGAAACGAGAGAGCGAGAAAGGGGTGGTATTCGTGGCCTGAGCCGTTGCAGGCTAGCATATAGAGCTCAACGTAGGGCAGCTTATGCAACAGCGGATAATGGATTTGTGCAGATGGAACGTTCACGTGGGAAGTGTTTCAAGTAGTCGTTTTCGTATGATGTGTGTCCACGAGGGGGGTTGACAAAGTTTAGTTTCACCATTTACTTTTTGTCCCCACTGCCCCGTCCGAGTCCTTAGTCCTCAGTCCTCGGGAAGGCACAGGCACCACTACAGTAAAGCGCGATTCACCGCACCCCGAGTAGCGTGCAGTGTGTGTGTGTGTGTGCACTGTGGCGCGTTGCCAGTAGCTGTTGTTGTTGGAAACTTTGTAAAGGATGTTGGGGGAATCGTGTGCGTATTGGTCCAGACTCCAGAGAGCAAGGGAGACTGGGAGAGCCAGGGATTAGCTCATAGCAATGATGAAATGAAACAGGCCCAACGAAAAAGGCAACAGCATCGCATCGGCGCAGCCTGGGATCTCTACTACTGGCGGGATGGGAGTGTAGGAGAGTGGAATCACTAAAGGAAAGAAGTTTTTCATATTCTCCTGTGATATTAACAAACTTTGGAGAGGAGTCACGGGCCAAAGGAACATTTTCTATTCTGCCTTCCGAAGGAACATTTTCTATTCGGTATCCAAATCAGGCAGAAGTGGTTAGTTCTTGCTTTTGGAAGTTCGGGGCCGGGGCTTTCCGATGTCCTAGGAGACTCGCAATGCTTTGGTGTTTGGATTTTCTAGATTTCAATCTTCGTTTGAGCCTTGGAGTAGGACACGAGGGGATCGCATGCCTCCATGGGAGAGCTTGTGATTTTGGATTTATATAAATCCGGCATAAATCTGGTGCTCGAAGTTTAAGAGATACGTATTAGTATCAGAGGTCTTGTGGCTGTGAGCTGCAGCTCACTAGGTGCTCGCTGCTCAACAGTCATGCAATGCAGAGAAGGTACTGAAAGAGGCATTGACTCGTTAAGCACTATCTGCTGGAGTACAGATTTTATAGGGAGTTCCTGATTCCTGTAGATCAATGCCCCTCTGCAATCAGCTGCACTGAACGTTATTGGAATTTGTGAATGTAAGGGCATTGCAATTTGTTACAGCCTACAGCACTACGGTGCTAGCGTGGCCTGGTAAGTCAGACTAGACAAAAAAGAGTTTGTGTTTCACTCAAGGACACAAGTCCGACTAGTCACTCTCGCGAGTCCGGCCCCTCAGCTTGCACGGCTTAACTCATTCATAGTTACCGGCCTTTCGTCCCCGTAAAAGTTATCAATTATAAGAGGATGTGCGAGAGACGAAGGTTAGGTTGCAGACTTGACATTCAAGTGCTGGTGTCATTGTGTTCACTTCAATTTGACACACATGAAGATACCTGTATCACGTTTTAGATACTGAAGTTGATAAAAGTGTATGGGAATGTACACAACGTACAGCAACGGCAAATACGGCCTGAGAATGATGTGGAATTGGGCAGGAGGACGAGCGATTGACAAGCGAGATAAGCCAATGAAATAATAAAAGCCATGAACACGGACCAGAATCATTATATAGCATGTAATGTAGGTGGGATTGGGCTCACTGAATGGATGGATGGGAAGGTTTCCGGTCTAGATTCTTGCGAAGGATTTTTTGAATGTGGGCAAGGAGCGTATATGTCATAGAATGGAGAGAACTGTGAGGACCAAGTCACCAGACCAGAAGATGAATGAAGAGCCCAATCTAGTTCTGTGTGATATTGCTGGATGCACGTAAATAGTGCTACTTGGTAGTTATGAGCAATGACTGACCGAGATTGCCCTCGTTGCTCTTGTCTAGAAACTCTCAAGTCTCGAAGACTGGTCAGTGGTCATCAAGCTGGTATCATGCACTCAATGCGTGATGAGCATTGAGCATTGTGAAATATTTATTTTTAATAGTGAGAGGAAGGGCAATCTTCCAGGTTGTCCGTTCTTTAACTAAACTGCCTGAAATAATATACCTGAATGAATATTATAATGAACAAGTTTTAATAAATCTGGAAAATAATTTTGGCCCAAGCTATTTGCCTTGTAATTTTTCCCAAAATTTTATCAGGGTTCTCCATGTGCCACTAGCACCTAAGTTTTTAGGCCCCATGGTGGTTTCCTTAGAGCGCGCTCCGGCTAGTGAGGATGGTTGGGCAGCGGCATTGCCAAGCACATCCTAGCCTTTTTACATCCCTGCACTGGAATGCCAACAATAAATGCAGCAATGGATTACAGCTGTTTGCTTCATCTTGACTCGTAAAAAACACTCCCTGCTTGATGTTCATTGGTGAAAACCTTGACACATGTTTTAGTAGCTCAATGCTGAGCCAGAATCATGAAAATCTGCAACTCTAGCCTGGCGATGCAATGCTGGACTAGCAAGGGTTTCAGTTCATAGAACAGTGCGATTTCTCCTTGTTGTTGCCCAATCAGCACTGCTAGCACTCTTCCTACATCATCTAGTTTCCTAGCGCTGCAAAGCTACTTTGTTTGAAGGTCTCTAGAGAGAGCATGACAGTGTCCAAACAACTTGATTGATTGAGGACTTTCATTCTTACATGTAATTAGTAACTCTAGAATGTGGCAGTGCACATGCTAACTTTTAGCATCCCATTGCTAGTGAGCCTCCAAATCTTCTTTGCATCACTCGAATTTCATGAGATGTCTCCGAACACATTTGGTCTTCGGTCATAAGAAACACTCAATGTGCGAGAAAGCAAAATTTGCGAATTTTCAATAAATGGAACGATACAAACTTACAAGCATGGCCTTGCCCAAGGATGACACGCCCAAAAAATGCATTCTTGGAAGCACTAGAAAATAAGTGCCATTTTCCAAATAAAAAAACGCGCACTTCACATGGAGGTTTGGCTAAAAACAGCGGCGGCCGCCTAGATAGCGCCAAAATCTCAAGTGCGAACCGGACCAGCCTGTACACACGTGCAGAGATGATAGCAGGGAGGTATACCCTATTTACCCAGTCAACTCAAGGCCAGGCGGCGTCTTTACTGCAGGCCACCGTGAGAGCCTGCATTTACGATCTGAATCTCGTAGCGTAACGGAATGTGCTTGTGACGCCAGGCTGCGCTGGCAGCACGCACGCTGCCCAGTCACCCGCTTTTTGTAACGGCCTTGCCCAACTTTACTGCCTCTGTCCCAGTCAAACTTGGTGACAGTTAGCGACACTCAATTACAGCGGATCTAGGACCTTTTCTTTTATTGAAAACGTTCTCCCGCCTGTCCCCTCTTTACCTACCCACCTCATTACCGGGTCATCCGGTCCAACCCCGCGGCTCCCGCGCGGGATGCTGACACGCCACCCTCATGACCTGGCATCGTTTTCTTCAACTTCACTCCTGGCCGTTTCTCGTGGGCTCCCCCCCATTGGCTCGCCCTTTGCTGACTTGTCCCCTTTTTGGTGACGTGGCACATTGCAATTTTTATTCGCCCTCCTTTTCAAAGAACATCGGTTTGTGCTTCGGTATCTTTATCCCCGTCCCCCAACATTAAAACGTATCATGCAGATCTTCATTACCTCCTCCCATCACCGAAATGATTGGCATCTCCTCGAACATGCCCATTCTCTCATACAACGTTCTACAGTGTTGTTTTTTTATTGGGTTTCAAAGAGCAACTCCTAGGGTACATCACCCCACCTCCTCTATCTCGTTGCCCACCGTTTGGTTTTTCCATGCCTTGCTACATCCCATCAGAACTCAAGGCTCGCACCTTTACATGAAGTTACTGCAATTAACTTTCCTTTAGCGGTGGTTACCATACAAGGGCTATGAAGTCAAGATATAAATTATTACACAAGTTAACATGTCTTGCAAAGTAACAACATTATCAACCAAGTGCAAAAGTCATTTGTCCTTTCAAGCCCATCCTATTTTAAATTCAAGACATACTTTTAAAAAGCTCGATTACATAACTTCTTTAGTTGTGTTGTCCTTTGAAGGCATATATACACATCTTCATAAAAGTTTTTACATTTTAATTAGTAGCTCTATGTTCAAGTTTGAAGTGTATGTTCGCATCATACATACAATTCTCACATCTTCATCAACATGAGGATAGTTTACATTGTTTACAATTTTCAAACTAAATTTTGATACATGAGAATGTGCAAATGTTTCTTTTGCCAGCATGTATCACAAGATTGCAACATACGTACACCTTTATGCGCATGGCATTTGATTACTATTTTGGTGGTTGAGTGAAAGTGAACATGATATTGATATATCACAGTTTATGGTTGGTTGACTATTTTCTAATGCCCTTTTAGAGAAAAACGCCTTTCAAGATATAACATAATTTATAATGGCATAGTGAGAAGGTATTGAAAGATACTTGGAACTTAAGTTTTATTGCTAATAATGTCCCAAGATTTCAAGATCACTATGTCCATACAATTGTACCAATGCTTGTTGATATCCCCGATGTATAGTTTACACCTGAAGGCTACACTATTAGAAAAAACCACATATGATGTGTGTTCAAGGGGATAATATTCAAACCCCTGGGTCCTGCATTACTTCCCCTTATAGGAAGTTAAAATTTATGATCTTGTAAAATAAGAAACCCTTGTATGTATAATTTATACTGATTGATTGGACTGAAAAACCTAAACCTAGATTTTATGATTACATATTTTCAGATGTACCTGCAAAGATTTTACACAGATTGATTCTAATCAATGACCAAAAACTACCCAATTTAAGTGTGAAGTGATTGAAATAATGTGAGTTGACCCTAAGGCTCTTTTGTCACATGCTTGTATTATAGGGCCATCTTGCAGTGTATCTCATCACTAGTAAATAGGTTATACATACCAACATATATACAAGTTAGTAAAAGTTCTTTTAATTTTAACCCTTTATTTAATGGCATGCATGCTTATGGGTACGTGTGCTTTTATAGTATGTGAATATATCATTTCATAATTATGTGTTATGGTATCCCAAGAGGGATTAATTAACAAAATTACTAGAATAGTTTATCATTGGCAAATAATTTAATATAAAAAAGGCACACTGATGCACCTAGTCATGTGCTTAGGATAAAAAGCATGTAAGTCTTATATAATAGATGCTTAAGATGAATTAACAAGGTAAATACTAATGTACCAATATATGGGCAACACATAATGAAATTAAGAAGTAGGAATTACAATCATACAACATATGATAGTCTGGGGACCAAATCATGGTCAAGTGTAGCCATTTTTGTGAGGTCCAAGGAATATATTGTGCATTGGGTAGCTTTCTCAAGCCATAACTTATGTGTTTCTCTATGGAACTTGACAAACATGCTATTGAAACTAATCTACACATTCCAAACTTGAACCTGAGATCAAATTATTATGGAATTTCTTTAATAAGCCATTGCAAGTGCTATTTTGCATGTGATGAGTGTGTATCCTAGACTATATAAGACATACTCATTTATTCAAGTACATCAAAAATTCCCTTTCACCCCTCGTTGCCCAAATCTCCATTCTCTTGTCACTTTTCCCTCATAGCATGCACTTTGATAAGGTTCCACATTCCCTTCCATGTTCTCGTGACCTATCCTTCTTTGTCTCCCCTGTGCATGCACTTTGATTTGGACTTGGTGCAACCACAAGGGGTGTCTTGATCATTTATTCAAGTGAGTCATCATCTTGCAATGTTTCTCTCTTCACAAGCTACCTAGACTCTAATCTCAATGAGCCCCCACTTCACTTTCCTTGAAATAAGGTGTCTCATGGTATGATGCATCTTCTCATGGCTTGCAAAAAATAGAGACACATTACAAGATAGGATACTTGAAAAGGCCGATCAAGGTACAAGGATGAGGTGGGAGGAAAGAAACCACATTTTAAGATAGGAAAATTGAAAAATCTAATCAAGCTACAATGGATGGGGAAGGAAACATATGGCACAATATCCAACCAACAATGAAAGACACATTTGAAATGATTGTGGAGGGAGAAACACCACCAAGGAAAATGCATCTTTAAAAAGTAGCAAGTTTTGAAGATAGAAAATGCATGCATTTGAGTCCTGGGGCGGTGCCAACTCAATATGTAATATGTTACTACCCTCGTCCAAAATCCAAGGTATGGGGGGACAAGATCCATATATAATATGCATGGATTTCCTTTTAAAAATTCAAATATGCAAGGGAAAAATATGAAATTTCATGTCCCCCCTCCCATAATATATAAGGTATATACCTTGAAAAATATGCAAGATTTTAAGATTTGTACATATTTTTCATAATATCTGAGGCCCAAGGGGGGGGTTCTTTTGGATGAGGGGGGGTAAGACAAAAAATACACTAAAATATGAAAACCCATCTCCTTTCAAATTAATGTAACTCTTTCATGTGTTACCCAAATTTCAAGGCGTAAAGACATATTTGAAGCTCTTTTAGTGTAGAACACAACCATGTTAATTTGAATAATCTATACTCATGGCATATTGTTAAATTCATCTCATACTCAAGATTTTGATGGGTTTTCTTTACGAAAGGAAGTTGGCACCCCAGGATTTGAGCATCAACATTAGAGCAAAGAACACAAGATCTAGTTTCAAATTGGTTCGGAGTTCTAGGTAGCAATATTAGGTCATTTGAGTGACTACCAAGTTTGTAATTCCAAAAGCTTTGTCTTGCACCCAAGGTTTCTTCAACCAACTCCTCTAGAGTTGCATGCTTAAGTGACAATACTCTCTAATTTAAAACATGGGGAGTACAATTTAGATCAACTTGTTCCAAAGAAAGTGACTTCCGTTACATTATTTTTGCGACGGGAAACGCTCGCGGGACCTGCAAATCCTTGTGAAAAACAGCAATACTCTTCGAAAATACGTACTTTTCTAGCTCTCTCATGCCATCCTTCAAATGCCTGCATTTCCTGTTGATTGGGAACACTCTTATGATCCTCAGGTCTAGATTGAGGTAGGCTAGGGGGTAAGTCTTCCATAAAGCAGTCGTCATAAGTAGCTAGAAAAGGATCCAAAGGCTCTTGCTTAGTTTTCTTAGTCTCAGGACTAGCCTCAATCTTATTGACCATAACCAGATATGTCTTCTCACATTTGCGCAAAGCTCTTTTAGCTTGGGTATGTGATAATATAGGCCAAGAGGGAAGATTCTTGTCACATTCTAGAGTCATAGTCTTAGTGCCTTGAGTCACAGTAATGGTGCGTTCAAGATAATCAGGTTTGGCATTATGATCGACGCACCAAGGCATCCCTAGAATGAGATCTTGCTCACACAAAGGAGTGACTAAGAAATCACGGCTCTCAACTAATGGCCCTAAAGTCACCTAAAGATCCTTAACCATTTGCAAACAATTATAATTCGACCATCATCAAATAGGACTTTATGTTCTTTTCCATGCAATAGTGCAGTCATATGTAACAAAGAAATACGAAAATAAGATGCACTTTTACCTGAATAACACTTACCTGAAGTGGTGTAGTCGGCATCTTCAGTGTCATTGTCCTCATCCTCGCCCTCTTGCTTGAAAGATTTCTCATGGGATCCATCATCAATGTAGTTGATCTATGCGGAGTTGTTGCACTGACTATTACTGTTGGTACGTCCATTGGTTCTCCCTCCATTGCCTCCGTTGTTGTTGGTAGCATTCTTTACTTGGGTACCTGTCTTGTGTGCAGCAAATGGATTCTTTGGACATTCATAAGAGTAGTGTCCCTTCTCTTTGCATTCATAACATGTGACAAGTTCTTTGGTTCTTCGATTAATACGTGACTTAGCAGGTTTCCAATTAGACTTACCATCATATCTACCAACTTTACCTCTTACACACTCCTGCTTGAAGTATGAAGTATGCTTCTTTACTTGAGGGTGCGAGTAGCAAAGCTTCTTCCCTGCTTTCTTTTTGACTCTAATGCCAAATCCATAGCATCAGAAGCTGTAGATGGTCGAAGGATATGTACATTAGCATGAATAGTAGGGCGTAAACCCTCAACAAAGGTACGACATTGCTCCTTTCGGGACACTTTCTCAATAGTTTGCAATTGAAGTAGAGAGAAAAGATATTTCTTGGTGTATGCATCCACACTCTCATTATCCAACTGCCTCAATCTTTGCCATTGCCTACGAGTATTCTCTTCAAATTGTGTAGGTAGGAAGCGCTTCTTGATTTTATCTTTGAATGCTTCCCATGTCTTTGGAACATGAGTGCTTTTGGCAACCACACTCCACCATAATTGTGCACTGCTTGTCATGTGACTGACAGCAAGTTTTACCTTTTCGATCTCTTCATACCGTTCTCCCAAAAAGTATTGATTGAAAGAACTAATCCATGCAAGTAAATCTTGTCCATCTCTTTTACCATCATATTTTGGAAAAGAAAAAGTTGTGCGATTAATCTGACGACTTCTTCTTATCACGAAGCTTGAGTGCTTTCAAGATGGCCTTTCCCACATTGTCTTCATTGCTGGATTCATCTGAAGGAGTAGTGTCATGATGTTGTCGTAGTGAAGTCTTCACATGTCGCTTCTTCTTCCTTTGTTGATGTCTTGTCTTGCTTCTTCCATGCTCACTATCACTGGTGTTTGATGATTTGCTGCTTTCAATTTTTTCATCATCTCTATCCATACGCTTCTTTGTGACTTTAGTCATCTCTTTTAACACTCGATTTGTGTGTTCTTCGTTGGCTTTATGCGTGTCGCACATGTTGCGCATGTACTCAAGTTCCTACTCAAGGTCCCGTGCATGATGTTTCCATGCATCTAGTGAATTTGATGAATGCATAGGTTCCTTGTCCTCAATCAATATAGGTGGCTTCCAAGTTGTCATCACTTGGCATAGAGCATCTTCAATCTCTTGAGGTTGTTGCTTCTCATGCTGTAGCATTCTTGCCAGTCTTCCTCAGTAAGTGTCATCGGTGATGAACTTCTTCTTGACCGATGGTGATCATTTTCACATCCTCATCATGATGTAGATCTTTAGGATAACCTATCTCTGATGGAATACGGCTTCTAGAAATAGTTAAGTATGTGCATGGTGCAAAGAAGAAATCACTATGAAAGGAAATACACACAAACACAAGACTTATCTCAATTCGGTTTCCAAGCTTTGAAAGCGGCTATTTGTCGAATAGTATCTTTATGGGCTCTCAAACTCACATGATTCCAACAAGTGAATCCACGTTGCATGGTACAAAGCAAAGCTCGTGTCCGATAGCACTTGTAGACTACCTCCTGCTCTTGTGAACACTTGCTTTTGAGATTCTCCTCTTCCAAAATCCGTTGGGTTGCTCCCTTGTTTGCACTTTTGCCTTGAAGGATATCGTTATGACTAGGAACTTCAAAGAATAGAGCAACAAAGTGACTTGACCTGGTGGATAGTCACCAATTGTTAAGCGGACTTGAGCTAGAACAGTACCGTGATGGGGGACCTCCCGGGAAGTTTTAAAGAGCAATCTCCCAAGGCTTCCTTGCGCACAGCCAACGGTGCCTTCAGTGCTAGGTATGCCTTGGTCGCTGCCTTTGTTGTACGTTTGGAGGAGCTAGGGCGTGGGTGTGCATTCGCAAGCTTCAACCTACCTGCATACGGCCGACTTCTTTTGCTGTGATTTTTTTTTCTTCGTCGCACGTTTTCTTGCCTCTGATCCATTTTGTGCTGTTCGCTTCTGCTGCTTCGAACTTTGTTGCACTCTTGTATGCGGTGTCTGCAATCTGATGCGTGCTGCAGTTTCTTGTTTGAGGACGCGGGGTGTGTGTGCTTCCCGTGCTATGGACAATGAAAACTTGGCTTTGATACCACTATGATGGGAAACACTTGTGGGACTTGCAAATCCTTGAAAAACAAAGCAACACTCTTCGAATATACGCACAAACTCTCAAAACTCACAAACAGAAGAGACAAAACAAGCGTGCTGGGTACAATCTCCCCCCATAGGAGTGGTGCTCTCCTTCCACCTCCTATGTATTTATGTATATTCCTCCAAAAAGATTCCGAGCAAAAATCATACAAAAGCCCCTGTCCCTTCCTCCATGCATCCTTTTACAAAAAATCCATCCACCTTCTAGAATAGCTAGCGTTTTCTAAAAATAAAGCTTTTTTCTAACTTTAGTTTATTCACTTAGCCAAGCCACTAAGAGGCCACTAATCTTCCAAAATTCAAATATGTACATAAGATTTTGTAATATCAAAAATTAGGCATAAGTCTTATTCATCCCCTCATCACTGGAGTTGCACCTATGCACCCAAAATATGGCAGATCATGCTTGCCAAATGCCATCGCCCGATCAATTACCCTTCCCTTGGATTCACACGGTCAATAGTAATGAAATATTTCAAACATAAGATAACCTTGGAATTAATCACCATAATCAATCAACCTTTCAGTATTATAGCAACGCGAAATCAATAAATCACAGATGAATGGTGCACACATGCGGCACATATGATCTCATGGTGCACCTGATGCTACACATGAATAAAATTGTACGGATGGTGCACACATGCTACACATACCATCATCGCGTAAGTGGTGCACACAATGCTACACACTCATACAGCCCATAGTCGTATATCTAGCCATGTAGGAGTACACATGCATCACTATGGAACAGCGAGCATACATGCATCAACTGCACGACAAAAATGTTGGATCTCACTAAACTAATTATTGAAGGATTAAATTAATGGAATAATTCCAATTCTCGTAACATTTTTTCTTCGAAATAAACATGAAATGTCTTTCGTAGAAAACATCAAGATATTATCAATCAAAAGGACCAATGTGACTCAAGTGATTGGCCATCAAGGGGAGGGGATATAATCTAATCTATGAGCATCAATAAAACACAAGAAAAGGAGAGTCAACCTATGTGTAGAAATCATCATTACATTGACATTGCTTTTGCATAATAACATAAGAGTTTATGTAACAAGAAGGAAACCTATAGGTTGTAATTAAAGGAATACAAGAAGTACAAAAAGCACACAGCATACACATGCTTAGCATAACAAAAGCTATACACAATTGACTCTCCAATGCTGTCTGCTGCTATCTATTTCCCCCCTCAAAACATTATGTTTGTTTCTTTTAAATTTGAATTTTTGTGAAGTAACACACACACACACACACACACACACACACACACACACACACACACACACACACACACACACACATACACACCCATACATATATGTGTGTGTGTGTGTGTAGAGAGAGAGAGAGAGAGAGAGAGAGAGAGAGAGAGAATACATGATTGAATGTGGCCATTTTTTGCAACGTTCAAGCTGGAATAGATTGCAAATAGGTAACTTCCTCGATTTGTAACTTATGCATTTCTCAATGGAATTTGACGAACTTAGTGGACCTACATTATCTAACATTGTGAACTTGATATCGAAACAATACACAATTGGCATCTTGAATGAGATCATAAAACTATTACAAATGCTATAATGCTATGTGCCATGCATCTTGGACTGTATAGGATATCAAATAATTGTTCCACACTCATATGGAACCAATTGTTCATTACTACTTGAGCTTCCCACCAATCAAGGGAGACAACCAATTGAGAACCTTTGAGTAAGGATGACATGCACAAATTGAGAAATGGTCCAAATTGTTTAGTGTCATAGAGCATTTAGTCCACACTTGATCTCGCCCCCTTAGATTTTCCTAGAAACTATCACCAACAATAAGTACTTGGATTAACTTTTCGAGCAATAGATCAGCATGCTACTATCCATGATTAATTCAAAGAGTCTAGTCTACAATAAAAGCCACAAAATTTGACAAGTCTCATATTGTATTCAAATGTTTTACTAAATTTATTTCTCATGCATACGCGTGTGTGTCACTTGTCTTCTACCCTATCACCCTGTCACTTGAAGATTCTCCCAAAATCCAATTGAGTTCATCGTGTTCCTGAACTTCTTCACCTCCCTGCTTCTTTTTATATAAAAAAATCCATGCTCCTCATGGATCTTGCCCCATGGCTCTCCATGCTCCTCAGGATCTCTTGGAAGCTAGAGCGTGCACAAGTTTTAATTCCTATCACAAAGCTTTTAGGGGAGTCCTTTTTTCTATTCAAAGGCCTTGGGGGGGTCACTCGTGAATAGTAAGGATAGCACATGGGTTTAACATAAGGAATTTTTAAATCCCATTTTTACACAATTTTCACATATAGAAGGGTATAGTATAAAGGGGGTATTCATAGATTGAATAGAAAAAGTGTTTGAAAGATTTACAAATAAGGGATTTTACAAATAGGCTGTGAATGTGGGTCATTGTTTGCTTGGGTGTAGCCATTTTTGGTGAGGTTCAAGGACTGTTCTGTATATGGGTATCTTGCATGACCCATAACTTATGCATTGCTCAACGGAATTCGGCAAACTTTGTCTTCAAGTTGTATAACACATTCCAAACTTGAACATGAGAGCAAAAAATTATGGAATAAGTATTTGGAACAAGACCGTCAAAGCATTATAAGTGCTATGTTGCATGTGAAGCATGCATCCTAAAGACTATAGGATATAGCAATTTATTCAAAAACATCAAAATTTTGTTCTATACATACATGCAACCAAGTAATCATTCTAAAGTACACTACGTGAGATTCTCCTCAACCGAAGGACACACCTAAATGAGATAATTATGCATGAATTAATGTCCCTCCAATGTTGTGCTAAAATGTTAATTTTCACATACAGAAGGGTATCGTATAAAGGGGGTATTCATAGATTGAATAGAAAAAGGGTCTATTTTATTCATGAAAGATTTACAAATAAGGAATTTTACAAATAGGTTGTGAATGCGGGTCATTGTTTGCTTGGGTGTAGCCATTTTTGGTGAGGTTCAGGGACTTTTCTATATATGGGTATCTTGCATGACCCATAACTTATGCATTGCTCAACGGAATTCGGCAAACTTTGTCTTCAAGTTGCATTACATATTCCAAACTTGAACATGAGAGAAAAAAATTATGGAATAAGGATTTGGAACAAGACCGTTAAAGCATTATAAGTGCTATGTTGCATGTGAAGCATGCATCCTATAGACTATAGGATATAGGAATTTATTCAAAAACATGAAAATTTTGTTCTATTCATACATGCAACCAAGTAATCATTCTAAAGTACACTAAGTGAGATTCTCCTGAACCCAAGGACACACCTAAATGAGATAATTATGCATGGGTTAATGGCCCTCTAATGTTGTGCTAAAGTGATGCATACCCATTTGAGGGCATGCTCCATAACTTTCTTTTGATTTGTTGAAAACCAAAACAGATTGAAAATTTGGAATCCAAACTCTTGGGACTCGTGCATGGTGGTCTTAAAACATTGATAGTTATTGATATTGGTATCTAGATTCACCCGAAAATGGAAGAAGTTGGAAAAGTGCAATTTGTGCATGTGCAAAGATATTTTAATAAATTCAACACTATTTACAATTTTGAATTGTTTCTTTTCCATGCACTTGCTTGCTATATGGCTCATAAGCATGCCAAAGGTCAGTCCATTAAATAATACACAGCATCAAACCCGATAGTGTGCCCTTTGGCATAGTTGTGTTTTGAAGCATTTTAGGCCACATTGCACTTGTTTGGGATACCCAATTCTGCTGATGTGTATCATTAGAGGGCAAAATATTGACAGCTGAAATTTTGCTATTCTTGCAAATTTTGAATTTTTACACCTCTCGCCCATCAAATCTTGGAACATTTAAGTACTTGCAACCTGTCCCTACCCTACAAATGCCCTGCAACCTGGACGCACCTTGACATGACCTTGCATAGACTTTTGTTTGCCATTGTCTTCTTTCGGGTAAGTTGTCTTCTATTATTTGCTTGCCTCACCATCTAGCTTGTTTGGGTGTACTCTGGACTGGTCACGACCATGGCGTCAATGGCAACATGCAACTCGCCTTGGCTTGCAAGAGAAGCAGACAGAGGCTACGAGATAGGAAAGTCGAAAAGCTAGGTCAAGACACAAGGAACAAAGTGCGGGTCGAGGAAAGTGCTAGCACGGTATCGAATAAGCAACGGAAGACACTTTTGTAACATCTGCAAAGGGAGAAACAACGAGAACAAAGAAGACTCCTTATAGAGCAGCAACAAGAAGCAGTTGTAGATGCACACATTCGATCATTGCCATCAGAGTGAAGAACATGAGCTGTGGTGTCATGATTTGTGGGAGCATTCGAGGCAGCAACATCACGCCATTCAGGTGATTACCAATCTCGAGTCTTCACAAGCTTTAGCCTGCAGCCTAAAGTTCGTAGAGTAACAATCCTACCAACACCTCGAGAGATGCATGCCCAAGAGGCAATGCTCTCTAACCTGAGAAATGGCCTACAGAAAGTGAAAGGGGTTCAAAGCTTAGATCAACTAGTTGCAAAGAGGGCGAAATTAGCTATGTTGGTGTCCTTGAAACAAAGGAGAAATAGCTTAGGCACACAATGTCAAAGATGTTGTCAATTAGAAGGAGCAACGTGGCGGTTGAACATAGAGCAGAAGCAATGCACAATCATCCTAATCGAAGAAGTTTGTGGGCTTGAACAGAACACAAGAAAAGAAGAGATAGTCTAAGTGCAGAAGTCATTGCTACAGTGACAACATTTTGGCACGAAAATACGAGAGTTTCTCCAAATAGAAAGGACATCTATAAGAAGCAGATGGGATGAAAGGTGGAGCACATCATACACATGCTAGATACAACACAGGTCATTGGTGCCTAAACTTGCCCGGTGGTTGTTTGTGCTTGAGCTTTGGGATAGTTTACTTATTTCTTTTCTTAAACTAGGCTTGGACTAAATGTGATTGACCAGCCCGGTGGTTGGAACATCATGCAACTGTATGCTGGTTCAGCTCAATCGCTAGTGATGTGATTGTCCTGAAGCTATGAATGACTTGAGATCTGGTCATGTTGGAGCATTGCTCCATGGGGATCGATGCCCATGCTTCCCCAATGAATGCGCAATCTGTAGGCCAGCTGGATCCTCATCATGTGTTACAAGGGAGGGCAGGTTTTATAGCCTAAGGTCTCTATGGGAGCCAATGGTTTGTCCAAAGGGAGACTATGAGTGGCACAGGATTGAATGCATTCGTGGCACATGCAATTTTTGTAGTTTGAAGCTAAAGAAGAAGACATTCAATGTCTATCTAAATGAAATGAGGGAAGACAATCACATTGCTCTAAAATGGAGGAGATTTGAAAATGTCAATGTTGAAGGATCCAATGAAAAGAGATGGCTACTGTTATATAAGAGCACCTAGCCAAGGGAGCTTGTAGGTCACGTGGTTCAATCCATCCCAAAATATGTGCTTCACAATTTCACGGCCAGCTGGCAAGATAAGCATTTCAGGATGTGTGTTGACAATTTTCCCCATGACACTATTGTATCTATCATAGATTTTGCAGAAAATTATTCTTTTCAAGAACAAGATGAGTTACAAAGTGCTCACTGGTACAACAGGCAGATAACAATTCTTATGCATATCATGGATATCACATATAGTCATTTGCTTGATTCTTACACGCCTGATGCCAATTTGCTTGATGACTCATAGGAGTCTAGGTCAGTGCAACACACTTACCATTTCTACATTTCAGATGATAGGGAGCATGACACCCTATTTGTGCAGCATGCTTTTCTACTCATTGGGAGTGGCTGAAAAAGGAAAATCCCCATGTAGAAAATATAAAAGAACATTGGGTGTGGTCAGATGGTGCTGCCTCTCGATTTAAATCAGCACGTGGATTGTACTTCGTCTCAAGGTTTAAATCCTTGACCGGTCTAGACATGATGTGGAATTTCTTTGGGTTTAGCCATGGCAAGGGTGCAAACGACTTGCCATAGTTTGGGAAGAGTTTGGATGACCTCATAACTATATGGAAGAGGGGGATAACTTTGCAATTGTTGCAAATTCTGGGGAGAACAAGGAAGATGACCCATACTTTTTGTTGCAGTGCACAAAACTTAAGTACAAGGTTGAGGAAACATTTAAGGATAATTGGGGAACAACCTATGAGAAGTGGGATGTAGTAGTCAGAGCTTTTTGGTACAAAAAAACATCCAAGAGAGGCCACAATTATGAACTGCTACAAAAGAGTCCACAAACATGTGTGTACTATCATCTAGTAAGAGCTATTAAGTTCTAGATGCAACTTGAGCCATAACGAAATAAGGGCAAGAGGTCGGGGGGGTCACTATGTACAAACCCTCTATATCACGTGCGTTCAAGGCCTATATTTAAAATCCCTTATCTGTAAAGATTTTCATTAATAAAATGTACCCTTTTCTATACAAGTCTGTAATTTTTTTCCAAAACTATTTAAAATAGTCCCTTATGTATATTTATTTCTGTAAATTTTAGAAATAAAAAATATCCTTTTGTTGAACTCACGTGATAGAGTTACATATGATGAGTGACCCCCCCGAGGGCAAGAGTGTCTTCAAATTGGATTTAGACATGCATGAGCACATCTTAGGGTGTCTTGGAGTAGTGGACGAGGACGACTGAGATAGTACTAAGAAAATGTATGTAGTCTCATTGCAGGGAAACAATATGTCCACTTGTCCTACAAAATGGAATTTGTATTGAGACTAGTTATATCCCAAACAACCATCGTGTTGGTTTTACTAATTTGTTTTTGTAAATCCCAAACGGTAAAATCCATGCTTGTTTTTAGTATATCCCAACAACCACCGTGCTGGTTTCCCATAATGAATCCACACATCCTAGAAATTGACCATTCATCTTGTAACAATAGAAGCAAACCACCACGCTAGTGGCTGTTCATATCCTAGTGTAAACTAACCACCATGCTAGTGATAACTTATCCTACACTACTACCATGCTATCCCTACACTACTGCCGTGCTATCCTAAAATTTGTTGCACAGTGCTATACTAAAACAGTGCCCTTTAGACTATTTATCATTTCGTTAACCATTAGATTTCATCCCATGCTTGCTTTTAGTATATCCCAACAACCACCACGCTGGTTTCCCATAACAAATCCATTCATCTTGTAATAATAGAAGCAAACTACCGCACTGGTGGCTGTTCATATTCTAGTGCAACCAACCACCATGTTGGTGATAACTTATCCTGCACTAACCCTACAGTTCTACCGTGCTATCCCTACACTACTGCCATGCTATCCTAAAATTTGTCACAGTGCTAGTGCCCTTTAGACTGGTTATCATTAACCATCAGATTTCAACCACCGGGCTACTTAAAACATTTAAGTACTAACATGGAAGCATGTCGATACAAAATTAGGTATTATGAGCACCATGAGAATATCCACAAGTTCAAGAAATGTTTGCACGATTTTTATTATTTTAAGGAAATTCTAGACTTCCAACTATCTTATCAACCTCCCTATAGTAAGCATCCCTAGCTCTGGAGGCTAGGCTGCACTATAGCAGACCTCTTCACACACTTGGATCACACACTTCTTGCTCGACTCTGCCAACTTATACACCCATAGTAACTCCTCCTTTCACTGGGGGTCCTCTTCATCCTACTCTTTGCACTCTATACATCTTCGATCCTCTTTCATGTCTTGCCAAAAGAAACTTATATTATGACCTTGACAAGTACCTTAAACGAGCAAAAAAAACAATAGCCAGGGAAATTAATAATCACCGTCTGTGCTGACTCCAAGTAATACACCCACCACCAAAGCATGTCCTCCTTGTAGCTATTTTCCTCCTTCTTCTCTAGGTCTGTTTCTGTGAGGATGCCATCCCAACATCATTTTTAGATAGAACAAAAGCATTCCAAAGTCTTTTGGGTATGCCATAGATTCGCAGTAGGTGGATCGGGGTATAGAGTTTGGATTGGTGTACAGAGTTTTGGGACTAGATTTCGTAATGGGCTCTTAGTTGTCTACAGTGCACTTAAATAGGGAGAGAGTTCATTGAGCCTGACCTTCTCATTCTTCAGTCTCATGTTAGTTGTCTAATCTAAATCTTTCATCTCACATTAGTTGTCTAATTGAAATCTTTTGTGGTACAATAGTTCACTAATCAAAATCTTTCAGTCTCACATTAGTGATCTAATTGAAATCTTTCGTCTCACATTATGTGTCAAATCAAAAACTTTCATCTCATTATTATCACTCCACTGGTGTGGATCAAAGGACACTGTCTAATGTTAGATATCAATGCTCCACTCTCATGTAACTATGCGAGAACTAGCTAACTCTACTTGTAAGCCCCCCATATGAGGAGAAGGCATTTGAGTAGCTCAGTTATCCAGTAGGTCCTAGTTTGGACACCAGATGGGGGCCATGTGTGGCCTGATGGCTGGACGGAGTTGGCACACTACCAACTAGGCTACATGCAAGTGCGGGAAGGCATCCCATGACTGACCACATTGAGGGTAGATGGAGCATTTCTCGGGGTAGCCCACTCTCGGGTTGTGAGGCCCGTTTGGAGTCCCAGATGTGATCTTGGATGGTTGTGGGCCGAACGGAGACCGTAGGTTAGTTGCTCTATTTTGTGCACTGGTTTTATCATGTGGTCAGTGGCCTATTTCGCTGACCCCCAGTCGACTGTTTTGGGCAGATTGGGTCGGTCACGCAATTGAGCCCAACTGACTATGACTGGTGGCTATATAAGAGCAAGCCCGTGAAGCCCATTTTATCACTGGCTACAACAACCCTGATTCCTTAGCATCCAGCCTCCGTCTTCTTCTGTTTTTGGCATGCCATCGAAGCTTCTCTCACAGGAGCGCACGGCTGGGAGGCAGTGCCATCTATTGTATCAGTTCTACAGTAATCAAATTTTTGATTCTCCATACTATCTGTTTTCTCTCTTGCATACGAGATCCTATTATCTATTGAACACAGACGTTGTATTATTTTCTTACACTAATCACTTAGCTGAGAAAACTTTGCCCAAGTAAACTCTAGAGAAGATTAACAATTCAATAGATTACACATAGATTACATAGATTATAATATCAAAGTCTCCTTCCCTTCATGCCGCTTCCTCTTTCCTTGATTTGAGCTTCCTGGTTGCACGCTTGGCCCTTTTTGCTCCTTTTTGGAAGGGGGCTAGTTCCTCCCTTTAGGCTCCTTTTCCTCGTAGTCAGGTTCGGTCTTGTCCTTCAAAAAATTAAGCTCCTTGTCTTTAAGATCTTTTTCCCAAATGGCAAATTGAACTGCAGCATCTACTTTCTCTTTGTAGATAGCTATAAAAGGCAGGCACATTTGATTTGTCCATGACCTGGGCAATGGCAAATGGCATTCTCTACATAAAGATTTTGTATGCACCCACACTCTAAAGCAAAAAATATGCATAGGGTGGTAGCATGTAGGCCATTGGATACAGGAGTCATCTATGATGGGGGTATGGCAGACCATGCATTTTGGACCCTGTTGCATAGTAGGATAGGCATCCGATTTAACTATTGTGGCCGTCAATACCACAGTCTTGCTCTGTACATGACGAAGTTGCTTCTTGATTCCTTCCTCCCTCATCCTAAGGCTGCAGATGTTCTCATTCATCTCCTCCACTTTTTGCTCACTCAGTGGAACAGCTGCATCAGAATCCGTTAGCATCTATTGAACTTTCGTAAATTCCTAAAAACTTCTTCATGGGCGGTTTCCAAGACTGCCACTCTAGTTTGGACATCTCGCAGGGCGACAGACTGCTTTTCATAACTATCGAAAGCCACGACAAGCTTGTGCAAACATCTATCTTGATCTTCTTGTAGGGTATTGTAGGTTGCTCTTTGGACTTCCGACAGTGTTTTGAAAAAACAACCCTCAGCATGGCTACTGCAAAGTTCTCCACCCCAGTGGCTGGAACTTGCTTCACTGTGGTGGTTGCTCTCTGCATCCTTCCTGGCCTGGGGAGCTACCTCATTGTCTTCTCCACCCCGACTGCTCTCTTCCCCATCCTTCCTGGCCTCAAAGCTCTCTTGCAGTTCCTACATCACCTTTCTAGTTTTTGCATTCTCCCTTTTTAGCTCCTCCATCATCTGGTCTTTTTTAATGTTCAATGAGTTCTGCATGTTGCAGAGCCGTTTGTAAAGACCCTCCTTTTTGTCTCTCTGATCTTCAAGGTCCTTTCGCATCTTTTCTAGCTCCTTGTCTGCCATGTCCCCATCATTTCTCACTTCTTCGAGCCTATCTTGGAGCTCCTTCATGCACTTCTCTGCTTCTTTCTCTTCTATGCCTTTCCATATCCACCAATTTTGTGGTGGCCTCAGCTTGCTCTTGTGCCTCCTCTACCTTGGCTTTTGCACCTACCTTGAGACTTTTCCCAAGTTGCACTACCTTTGCTGCATCGGTGGCTTTCTCTTGTAGAAAAGTCACCTTCTGAGACATCTGCTTCTCGTATTGCTAAAAAATCCCTTTGAGGGTGGATGCCATCAGGTGCATTGCAACTCTAGTATACTGAGATGACAATTGGGATTTGCCGTCCATGCAATTCTTCAGGTTGGTTAACATGCTCTTGGAGATCGCCCTTGAGAAAGATACATCACATCCTTTTAGTTTCTCTACTACTGCTTGAACCTACCCGAACTTGCAGGTTCTTCTTTTATCGGAAAGAAGTGAATTGTCTTCTTCAGTACATCTTGGAGGTTTGTTGGCAAGCTTGAAATCTTGACTCCACCATCTTTACTAATATGAATGTTGGGGTATACATCTAGAATATCTTGTCTCTTCCACTACTTCTCAAAAAAGTGTGCTTGTGTACCTCCAAAAATTCCTATAGCCTTTTCAATCACGCTTTCATTGATGGCAATCTTGTGACCTTGATAGACTACTTGCCCCTCCTTCACGTTAACCTTCTACACCATCCTGGTGAAGTTTTGGAGAGAATCCGAATTGGGCTTTTGAATAGCGAGAGAGGAGCTCCCATATGTCACAATTTCAAGATGAGGGGAGGAGGGGCTCTGGCACTGTGCTGTAGAGGGGGAGGAAAGATTGTGTAATGCAACAAGCTAGACTGGCATATCATCAATTACATTTTGCTTGGTTGCACAATGAAATACATTTTTCTTGGTACACAAATATGTAACTCCAAGAACCAGTGTGGTGGATTTCATAGATCTCCTCCCATAATATGTAAACATAGGTAACGAAGCTATAACTCCAAGAACTAGTGCGGTGGTCTCTCCAAGACAACCTTGAATTCTGGGTAATATTTGCATGGGTGCGTTCCTAGTGACATGTGGCAAACCTGCAGCAAAAGGCTACACGATAATAAGTGATCAGGCGGTGTAGGCCAAAGACTGCACAGCATAAAGCAATGCAAAGATGCCATGTGTCGAGCTATGTGGTGTCTAAACAAATAGATTGCATCTTATTATTATGCCAGTGTGCATTCATGACATCGGGAAAATTTCCAGCGAGAGTGTGGGTCCATGTAAAATTCAAATATTCACCGAGAAGCGCATCGTGTCGCGGTCCCAAAATGGCCCCGAAAATAGTTCCATGATTGGCTACACCCAAAGAGAGAGAGAGAGAGAGAGAGAGAGAGAGAGAGAGAGAGAGAGAGAGAGAGAATACATGATTGAGTGTGGCCATTTTTTGCAATGTTCATGTGGGAATAGATTGCAAATGGGTAACTTGCTCGATTTCTAACTTATTCATTTCTCAATGGAATTTCACAAACTTGGTGGACCCAAATTATCTAACATTGTGAACTTGAGATCAAAACATTATACAATTGGCATCTTGAATGAGATCATAAAAGTATTACAAATGCTATAATGCCTATGTGCCATGCATCTTGGACTGTATAGGAAATCAAATAATTGTTCTACACTCATATGGAACCAATTGATCATTTGAAAGTACACTACTTGACCTTCCCACCAACCAAGGGAGACAACCAATTGAGAAACTTTGAGTAAGGATGACATGCACAAATTGAGAAATGGTCCAAATTGTTTAGTGTCATAGAGCCTTTAGTCTAGACCTCATCTTGCCCCCTTAGATTTTCCTAGAAGCCATCACCAACAATAGGTACTTGGAAGAACTTTTCGAGCAATAGATGAGCATGTTACTATCCACAATCAATTCAAAGAGTGTAGTGTACAATAAAAGCCAAAAAATTTGACAAGTCTCACTATTGCATTCAATTTTTTTACTAAATTTACTTCTTGTGCATATGCGTGTGTGTCACCTGTGTTCTGCCCTATCACCATGTCACTTGAAGATTTCCCCAAAATCTATTTGAGTTGCATCATGTTCCTCAACTTCTTCACCTCCCTACTTCTTTTATTTAAAAAAAATTCCGTGCTCCTCGTGGATCTGCCCCCATGGCTCTTCATGCTCCTCAAGATCTCTTGGAAGCTAGAAACTACGCAAGTTTTTATTCCTATCACAAAGCTTTTAGGGGAGTCCTTTTTTCTGTTCATAGGCCTTGGGGTCACCCGTGAATATGTAAGCATAGCATGTGGGTTTAACATAAGGAGTTCTTTAAATCCCATTTTTACACAATTTCCACATACAAAAGCGTATCTTATAAAGGGGGTATTCATAGATTGAATAGAAAAAGGGTCTATTTTATTCATGGTATATTTACAGATAAGGGATTTTACGAATAGGCCGTGAATGCACGTGATATATATGGTTAATATATAGTGAACTTTCCCCCCCCTTCCCCCCCGAGTCACAAGCTAGCTTGTCTAATAACATAAATTGTTTCTTGTTTCTTTGTTCATTTTCTTTATTTAAAATAAGGAACACACATGGTCCAATGGGACAATGTTTGCTCGGGTGTAGCCATTTTTTGTGAGGTTTAGGGCATTTTTCGTATATAAGTATCTTGCCTGACCCATAACTCTCAATGGAATTCAACAACTTTGTCTTCAACTTGTAGTACACATTCCAATCTTGAATATGATACCAAAAACATATGGAATAAATATTTGGAATGAGACCATCACATCATTACAAGTGCTATGTTGCATGTGAAGCATGCATCCTAAAGAAGATAGGATATAACAATTTATTAAAAAACATCAAAATTTTGTTCTGCATATACATGCAACTAAGTAATCATTCAAAAGTACAGTACGTGATCTTCTCCTCAACCCAAGGACACACCTAATTAAAAAGCTTAGGAATGGTTTCAGGGTCCTCCAACATCGTGCTAAAATTATGCATACCCATTTGAGGGGACGCTCCATAACTTTTTCTTGATTTGTTAAAAACTAAAAGGGATTGAAAATTTGGAACCCAAACTAGTGGGACTCCTACATGGTATTGGTATCTAGATTCATCCTAGAATGGAAGAATTTGAAAATGTACAATTTGTGCATGTGCAAAGATCTTTTAACAAATCCAATGCTATTTACAATTTTGTATTGGTTCTTTTTCCATGCATTTGCTTTGGATCATAAGCATGCCAAAGGTCCTTGCATTTCATAATATATAGCATCAAACTTGGTAGCATGCCCTTTGGCCTATTTGTATTTTGAAGCAATTTCTCCAGGGGGTCACTATGTATAAACTCTCTATATCACTTGCGTTCAAGGCTTATTTGTAAAATTCTTTATCTGTAGATTTTTCTTTAATAAAATGTACCCTTTTTCTATACAAATCTTTTTTTTTTCTAAAATCATTTTTAAAAATCCCTTATGTAAGTCAAATTCTGTAAATTTTAGAAATTAAAAATATCCTTATGTTGAACTCATGTGATAGGGTTACATAATGAGTGACCCCCCCCCCCCTCAAGAGCAATTTGGTCCACATTGCACCTGTTTCAGGGTAATCGGTATATCCATAATCAATTTTGCTGACGTGTATTATCAGAGGGGGAAATCATGGTGGCACATGAAGGAGCTCCGAGATAGGCTTGAAGAAGTGAGAAGTGATGGGGACATCGCTAACAAGGAGCTAGCAATGATACAAAAGGAGCTTTAAGATTAGAGAGCCAAAAAGGAGGATCTTTACAAATGGCTCTGCAACATGCAGAACACATTGAACATTGAAAAATACAAGATCATGGAGGAGCTAAAAAGAGAGAATGCAAAAACCAAAAGGTGATGTAGGAGCTGCGAGAGAGCTTCAAGGCCAGGAAGGATGGGGCAAAGGGTAGTCGAGGTGGAGAAGACAATGAGGCAGATCTCTAGGCCAGGAAGGATGCATAGAGCAGCCACAATGGAGCAAGTTGGTAGCCACAGTGGAGCAAGTTGTAGCAACCCCATGGTGAGGGTTATTTTTTTGAAACACTGTTGGAAGTTCAAAGAGTAAGCTACAAGACCCTGTAATAAGATTATGATAGGGCTAAGCACAAGCTTGCCATCATGGCTTTCGACAATTTTGAAAAGTAGTCCATCATCCTAAGAGATTTTCAAACTAGAGTGGAAGTCTTGGAAACGGCCCATGTTGATGTTTTTGAGCAATTTGAGCAGCTTCAACAGATGCTAAGGGATTCAGATGAAGATGTTGCACAAAGTGAGCAAAGAGTGGAGGAGATGAAGGGGAACATCCACGTCCTTAGAATGAGGGAGGAAGGAATCAAGAAGCAACTTTGTCATGTAGAGAGCAGTACTATGGTATGGATGGTCACAATAGTTAAATTGGATGCCTATCTTGCTATGCAGTAGGGTTTGAAATGCATGGTCTACGATACCCACATCATAGATGACTACATGATCCAATGGCCTGCATGCTACCATTGTTGTGTACATTTTTTGCCTAGGGGTGTTTGTGCATGCAAGATCACTATGTAGAGAATGTCATTTGCCATTACCGCCTAGGTCATGGATAGATCAAATGTGCTTGCCTGCTACAGCAACTATCTATGACGAGAAAGTAGATGCTGTAGCTCAATTTGCCATTTGGGAAAAAAATGCAAAAGACAAGGAGCTCAAATTGAAGAAGGATAAGACCGAGCCTGACTGCAAGGAAAAGGAGCCTCATTAGCTATGTTGGTATCCCCTGAAACAAAGGAGAAACGGCTTGGGCACACAATGTCAAAGATGTTGTCAATCAAGGGAAGTTGCAAGCTAAGGGTGTCCACTTTTTGTTCACTCCCCAATCCTTAGGAGGTGGAAAAACAATGCTATTGTGTACACAATGGTATAGTCTGATTGAAAATTCGATGCACACACAAAGAATTTATTTGTGTCACACGGCATGGTTCCAGGGCGGTCACACCTTTGTCACGAATAGAGAGTGTCATATTAAATTCTAAATTTCTCACTCATTTTAGATTAAATGTTATTGAAACTTTGTAGGTGGTCTCTTTACATTATGTAGAGCTTAACTTGATTTATTGGTAATTATTTGAATGATTTATCTAATTATAAATAATTATTTATAATAAATAAAGTCATAAAATACATGCATTTTAGTAGCACACCACATTTTTTTAGCATTTAAGCAAATCCAATTCGGTGGAAGGTTAGTAGGCACATAAGGGTGTGGTTCAATCATCAAATCCCAAATCCAACGGTTAGATTTAGGAAGATTGAAGTTTAATTTTGACTTTTACTCCTTAGAGGATCAACAAAGAATATTAAAAATAAATCTAGTAATTCTCAAACATGACCAAACATTTCAAAAATGTCAATATTTTTAGTCCTCTGCATGATGAATAAGGGGAACAAAATTGGTTAAATTTGAGTAAGGGAAACATATAATATGGCCTCCAAGAGTGAAATCTCCCTTTTGTGGGGGAAAAAGGGCCACAGAAGCCTAATACCAAGACAAGGTAGGCTTGTATTAGGCTTGGTGAGGTAGGCTAGGAGCATCACCAACCCTAGTGGAAAGCCTTTGGAGTGTGCATGCTGCCCATGTGGAAGGCTGAGTCATTTATTTTTTCCTTGCCACCATGCCACGTTGTTAGACCGCATGGTGCCATGTCATCAAGGAGATGTGACATCACTCCTTGCCATGTCACCTCAGATTGCCACATGTGCTGCCACATCAGCCACATGTGCCACCTCATCATTCCACATCATAGGAACTCTTGGAGCCATGTCATCACACCTTGCCACCTCGGCATACCTCGTCAACATTGCCACATCATCAATCCCTCCACCTCAATTTGCCATGTCAATCTACCACCTCATGAATGCCAACTCATCATGCCACATCACATTTCCACATCATGGAAGAGACTCATATATTCCACACCATATTGCCACATCATCACCATGCATGGTGCCACATCAGCCACATGTATGCACATCATGATGATGGTGAGCCACATCATTAACATGCATGGTAAGTTATGCATGCATGTGATTTTAGTGCATGAGGCATAGAATACCATGATCGAGGTTTATGACCACGATCGAGGTATTTGGAAGTGGCACAATAATGAAATTGTCATGGTTTATGACCACGATCGAGGTATTTGGAGTTATCCAAAAGTGGCAAAATAATCAAATTGTCATGGTTTATGACCACGATCGAGGTATTTGGAGATATTTGGAAGTGGCAAAATAATCAAATTATCATGGTTTATCACATAGGTTATTCTCAAATTGCATTAACGAAAATATTAATCAAGATAGGCACATATGTTATGTGAATACTAAACTGAAATAAAATCAAACGATGCAAATATTCAAAATTAACATTGGATTCCATGTATATATAATATGGTTAAAATCAACTTATTTGAGTAGACCACAAAAATTAGTTTCAAAACAAAATCAAACAGGATTTTAGTAGCCAATTATTTTCAATCTTAGCACCTTCTCCACCAATAATAATCAAGAGCAATCTAGTGGATGAGTTCAGGCTCTCTATAAGACACCATGTTTTGGTTCATTTCACCCATTCTTAGCCATTCTTGCCTCCCCATCACTTTGTCACACCTTCCATCCTACTGTCATTGAGAATGGGTTCTCAAAGCCGTAGAGCTAGTAGACGTGAAAGATGTAGGAACCCCCCCAAATCTCATTGACGAGGAGTGCAAGCGAAAGGCTCGCGAGCACAAGAGAGCCACTAGAGCTAGAGCTCGTGCTGCCACCACCAATCCATCTCTGGTGCCCTACCTCCAACCTCTGCCCTTCCCCTAGCCACCTACATTTTGCCCTCCACCTCTACCTCTTCCCCCTCCACCCTCCCCCCTCCCACTCCCCCTCCCCCTCCCCCCCTTCCCCTTGGCACCTCCCTTCCCCCCTCCACCCTACTATCTCCCATTGATCCCCTTGCCCCACCTTGCAGTAGCAGTGTTGCTTCACAGCACGACTTGCCAAAGTCCACTATCCGTCGTCGTACTAGCAAGATTGTGCAGTCTTTTTTTAGTGACCTTATGCCAGCTTCGCAGTCTGCTCTTCTCATGTCCCTGATTAATCACCCTGACTTGGTAGAGTGTAGGAGGCTTGCTGGTCTTGGTGCACGTAGAGATAGGGTTGTATGTAGTGAGGTCCTTAGCAGTGTTCGATGTTCCTATGCTTCTATTAAGCATAGGAACTCCTGTGATGCCTTGGCAGCATGTCATGCTATTGTGGCTGCCATTAGTAGACCTCATATGATAGGCCATGTGCGTACCGCTTCACATCTTCTTCAAATTGCACTGCGCACATTGCAAGCAGGCATGATTAGGAGGCAGAGTCTAGAGGATAGTGAGACTGATGCTATTTGGGCTTCGAGTGGTCGTGCACCTCATAGCGATCAATTGTTGGATGATTCCACTAGGTCCTTCATACAACAGTTTTGGGAGGAGCATTGCAGAGCATCCCCGGTGTTCAAGAAGGCATTGCAGAAGAGGGTGTCACGCGGTGTGTACATTGAGCATGGTGCATGTTTTTTGGTGTGTACCTAGACTGAGTTGTACACTCAGTTTATAGAGGGGCACCCGAAGTTCAAGATTGGGCAAAGGTCATTTGAGCAATGCAAGCCATGGTTTGTGCGATGCTCTTAGGAGTGTGACACGTGCTGTTGTCACTACCATGTGGATTTTGGATTGATGTATGACATATTCCATTCCCTTGATGATCATAGGGGAGTGGTTCCTACTAGCCCTCATGACTTCATTCATTTCATATTGTGTACACGAGATGGTGATGCTTTATTCCACTCCCTTGACTGTGTGGAAGGCAGGTGTACTTTGTGTGGTGACTTTGCTAGAGTGCCACGAGTTGCACTAGACACTTGTGATGTGCAGATGGTTCGTTAGCAGCAGTATGAGTACAGTACCCTAACATTAGATGGTGATGCACAGTTGAGGAGGTTGCAGCTTGTGGGGAAGGAGACACCACATGTTGTATTCATTGACAGTTTTTGAGGGAAGCTGTACCATTACATACACCACTCGCACACTGTGAAGTGGGAGGATCGTCAGTTCTATGCATGTTTGAGGACATTTCCTATAGGGGTGGTTGTCTCAGTGGTGGACTTTGCAGAGAATTATACCTTTGCACCATAGCATGAGATCCAATCGGAGTATTATTCTTCCGAACACGTGATGTGTGATTGAGTTATTGGTTTTTTTTATGGCCTCATTATATTGAATTATTTCAATAGTCATATTTTTTTTCAATGCCATATTGCAGGTTGCTATATTTGTGCACATTAGCTATTAACACCTATTTCATTAATTTTGGACTGGTGCATTGTCCAAATTCATTTTGTGAGATAATTTTGGATAAAGCATTTAAAAAAAAGAGGCTCTTATAAAACAAAACTTTGAGTCAAAAAGTAAGATTTTAAAAAATCGAATTAGAAAAAATGACGTGACATGTTATTAAAACTAGAGTACATTAAAAAAAGAGGACTTCATGTTGTTAAAAGAGACAAAAAGTAAGATTTTAAAAAATCAAATTAGAAAAAATGGCGTGACATGTTATTAAAACTAGAGTACATTTAAAAAAAAGCATGACACATTTGTACAAGAAGTAGATCATATAACTCAAAGCCATATGGTGTTAAAAAACACCTTCCATTAGCTCAGCCTAGAAGATCTCATCTTTGTCTCTCTTGTCTATTACAACTTTACATTAGAGAACTAAAAAGTCTTTGTGGAACTATAGTTTCATTTCTTGTCTATTACAGTAACTTTAGAAAACACATAAGTCTCTATGGAATTAAATTTCCATCACTTGACTATTAAGTCATTAGAGAGAGCATATGTCCTCGAAAGTGTCTACTATGGCATTGGCTTCATGAAAACAAGTAGACTTTAAACTTGTAGGCCATGTGTAACCAGGGCTGGCATCGCAAATCTCCTCACAGACTCTCCTCACAACTTGTTTCCAATCTTCTGTCGACTTGTAAGCATTCAACAACTCTTCTTTTCTCTCTTCGCTTTCCTCATCTTCACCATTTTTTTCAATACAGCTTCTAGCCACCGCCATATCCTAAATGAAAATTCAACTCGTTAGCATAAGAAGTACGTGATAAAAAGAAGCGAAAAAGAAAGCTAAGGATATTCACCTCTTCTGTTGAGTTCAAATCAAGCAGCCATGTGTGTAACATATCCTCCTCGAATGATTTTCCCTTCATTGGTCCATACAAAAGAGATCTAAGACAGAATTTGAGTTCAGTAAATGAAGTCGGGTAGTAACTAGTCTTTGTCTTAGAGGGAAAGTGGGAGAAGGAGAGTGAGGGAGCGATAGCAAGGGATGCATAGTGAGCTGCCCCTCCTTCAAGAGTGATAGAAAGTGAGGGAAGACGTAAAGTGAAAGACGAATACAAGTTAATCAGAAGGACTAGGATGTAAGAACTAAGAGAGTGTTTGTGGAAGGACTACGATGGAAGAATAAAAGTGCACTAAGGCACGATGTGTTCGCTATGATAAGGATAAGGGTTGGAATAAAGTGAGAGAAGCATTGGAAATGCTCTACTTTAAGTGAGTGGAGACTGTCCAACTGAATAAAATTTTGCAGAGCATTGGGAATGCTGTACTTTAAGTGAGTGGAGCATTGGGAATTGATACTTTGCCATGAAATATATTACAAATATTAGATCATCACATATTCATATCAAAATTCTCATCACAGAAGGTTATATTTCCAAATAATCACATCATCACACATTCATATCATAAAATTGTGTGCATGAAATAAATATATAAATATCATGACTAAATGTCACTTAAGTAATAAGTCACAAATTGGTGTATAATCAACAAAAACTACATCATGATTCATACATTGCAACAAATAAATGTCAACCATAATATTCATGGAATAAACAACATCATGAGAATATGCTCCTCATGCATATATACACAGACAACATCATACATGCATCACAACTCTTTTGATGCTTCTAGTGGAGACTGTGGCAACTCTTCTGATGCTTCCAATGGAGGCTATGGTGCTCTAGATGTACACTTAGTCTCTACTTCTTTTGTAGTATGTAGTGCTTTTGGAGTAGACTCAGTATCCTCTTCCTTAAATGCAAGCGGAGGCTGTGGCAACTCTTCTGATGCTTCTAGTGGAGGTTGTGGTGCTGTAGGTGTACACTGAGTCTCTACTTCTTCTGTAGTGTGCAGTGCTTTCACAGTAGACTCAGTCTCCTCTTCCTTAAATGCAAGCTTTGATATTGCTTCAGTTGCACGTTGTATTCTAATGGTAGCAATTAGGTCTCGAATGATTTCAGCCCTAAAAAATTGTATATCCTCCTTTGAATATTTGAGCTCCAAAGAGTCTTCCGATGAGACCTGTGGCTTAAGTGAGAAAATTTCTTTGAAAATCAACATGTAGTTATAGGCAACTCTCCACCCACAACTATGCCCATCTTCTTGCTCTACTACTGAATGCTTTTGGAAGTCTAGCGAGTCTTTGTACTATCTTGTTTCTCTGATAGTAGATACCAACTTCTCAATCGACCTGCTCATCATGACATATTAAAAAAACTTAGTGTGTCTATTACATAAGGTACATAATATAGAAGTAACAACAGATTAATAGAATACTTACATTTGCACTGAGCCATGAAAGCCTACAATCGAGTTAACAAACCAACAATAGTTGTCTTCAAGGTCCCAAACCACCAGACTCCAATGTTCCCTACATGAATAATTAAGAACCATTATTATTTAACACAATGTTGCCAGTATAAGATGAAAATAAAGTTGCCATGATACTTACATCTCGTGATATGCCATAAATAGGACTCGCACGCCATGTAGCTATAACCATTTACAAACATCGGCTATCATCTTTCTGCTATCGCTAAGTATAGGATAAAGTTCTCTCTCATCTCTCTCTCTCTCTCTCTCTCTCTCTCTCTCTCTCCCTCCCTCCCTCCCTCCCTACTCTCTCCCTCCCTCTGGTGGCCAACCTGCCAGAAGTTTCATTCCCTCTCTCTCCCTCCCTCTCTTTCTCTCTCTCTCCCTCTCTCTCCCTCTCTCTCTTTCTCTCTCCCTAAGTCTCCCTCCTCTCTTCTCTCTCTCTCTCTGTCCCTCTCCCTCCCTACTCTCTCCCTCCCTCTAGCATAGAAGTTCATTCCCTCTCTCTCCCTCTCTCTCTTTCTCTCTCCCTAAGTCTCCCTCCTCTCTTCTCTCTCTCTCTCCCTCTTCCTCCCTACTCCTTCGCCTCCCTCTAGCAGCCACAGCTGCCAGGAGACTCTCTTCTCTCTCTTAATCTCTCTCTCCCTCTCTCAGCTCTCTCTTTCTTTCCCTCCCTACTCTTCTCTCTCATTGCTGCTAGGAGACTCTCTTCTCTCTCTCCCTCTCTCAGCTCTCTCTTTCTTTCCCCTCCCTACTCCTCTCTCATTTAAGGAGCCCCTTTCTCTCTCCTGAATCTCTTGTCTCTCTCCCTCTCTCTCTT